>NW_017728927.1:13507105-13603345 GCF_001723895.1 Crocodylus porosus
AAAAAATTAATTCTAATAAAATCTGAAAATAGCAGCAATCATCTGCTTTGGGGTTTCGCAAAGTAATCACAAAGCGTAACTTCTCCATATATATTATTGCTAGATTGCATACCAGCTTCCTAGCGATACGAGTGGCTTGGGCGAGACTGACACATGGATATTGGTTATTTCGTTACCCTTGATAGCCCTTGAAAGTGAAAATGACAAGTGCAAATTCCTAAAATTAAAGCACGAAGAAGGAAGTGGCTACAGAAGCAGTAGCACAGAATGGTTCATCCAACAGTATATAAGGGCTTGGGAACTGCTTGGATGCCAGTTGGCCGGAGGCTAAGGCCTACCAGCCAGAGGCCAGTAGGAAAGAAAATGCAGAGGAAGGGCGTCATCAGTGAGGTTCAGAAACATCCGATCTACCATTTTGGCTGCTACATATAATTTTCCCAAGCAGCAATGATATGAAACTTGATGCCCTTCGTGTCTGTTGTTCCCCACCAGGTTCCAAATAACTGCAACAAAACTAAACAGAACAAGACCTTTAGAACTGGCTCTTGAAGATATAAGGTTCATGGAGTAGCTGGATTTGGTCTTAGCAAGAGTCACTCTCTGAAGCCTGGGTAGAAAAAGCTTGGGTTAACATCTTTAATGAGTTTTTCTTTTGCATCCTCCAGGAGGCAGTTAGTCAGGGAAAGTTTAGGGATTAGGGGTTCAGAGACTTGAAGCAGCCCTGCTATATCTCCCCGTCCCTCCACATTTGTTCGGTAAAGCATGGGGGCTGAGAGCAGCCATCGTAAATTTGCAGTTGCCTGAACTTTGCTTTATTAATTAATCCTATTTTTATTCACACAGCGCTCTCTTTGCCTCAGACAGTGGGTAATAAACACAGATCAAGCAGGCAGCGATGATAAATGATCTATTTAATAATTAACAAATTAGTCCTAACAGATGGAACCAAAACAAAATCTTCTCTCTGTATACACAGCACCAGGCTTGCCTCCCCTTGTTCCTCAGCTGTGAGATATCACCAGGCATTTCCAAATGACTCTGATTGCAGGTCATTCTCCCTCGCTTTCTGTGCTTGGATATCTGGAGTTTATCTCCAGGTCATCTGCAGCTGTCGTAAGATTTGGTGTCCTTGGGGTATCGAGGGTGAAAAGGAATGATGTAGCACTGAGAAATTCAATGGAGGTTTCTCAAGGATGGGAGGACTGATGAAGGGAAGAGGCTATTCTGGAGATACTTTGTGACAGCAAGATAGAGACCAGGGAGATCTAGAGTTCACAGGACAAGATCACCAGTCTGTTGTGATCATCAGTCATGTTGGAGTGGTAGAAACTCTTTTCTCAGTAGCACTCTCACCGTTATCCCACAAACACTAGAAAGCAAATGCACAACCAAGTTACATAAATATGAGGCACTATCGTCATATGAACTTTGCAGTATCCTATCAGCGAATTGTGCATGCATTATTTATGTCCTCTTATTATTCATGACCTTTTCCTAACACTGTCATGGTTCTGTCACTTATAAATTTTAAGGTCATCAATAATGAGTGAAAATTAATAATGAATTTTGCATAAGTCAATGGATACATTTACAGTGTTCATAAAGCATTAAAATCGCTGGTTGAGGTGTAAAAAGAAACCAGATGGTTCTTCTGGGGGCCCTTGCCATGGTAGTTTTGAAGGATTCCTATTGTAACTAAGAAACCTTCATGTCTCTGTGGCCATGCCGTATAAAACTGTGGTTCTCAACCTTTTTAGACTCAACTTTCATCCCTCGGAAAATGCAAGTTCTTAATTTTCCATCATTTTTTTAATTAGAAAAATAAAAGAGCAACTTTCCCCTTTGCAAAGAACTCAAAAAAAAAAACAAAAAAACCCCACAGCAGGCCAACATGCTTTTAATACTGTGGATTCTTATTTGAAATCTCTGGGTTTATCTTGTAAATCATGTTGCACACCTAATGGTGCTAATATTGCATGGCTCCTTGTGGCACCCTTGAAAGGATCTCAAGACACCCTGGTTGACAATCACTGGTGTGACGCATGCCAGGTGCCACCCTAGGGCTTATGAAGGCCTGAGTCAAAGCAGTAAATAGCATTATACAAAATCAAGCAGCAAATGATCCTCAAATGAAGCGTTAGCAAAAACAATCATGGCATACAAGGGAGAGGTTAAATACCACTTCTGCATTGGTTGCATTTATTGGATATTAGAAACCAAGAGATTTCAGTGACAGAGGCAGAGAAAGCTCACAGTTTGTCTTATTTCCTTCGCACCCCCCACATTTTAATTGTTAATGGTAAATGGGGCAGACATCAATGGGAGGGACCAGTGGCTTGCTGCTGCAGTATTCCCCTGTAATTGTTACACAGTCCTGTCTTCAACTGAAGCAAAGCATCATTGCTTGCTTAATTTTGGTCCAAAAACTTGCATTCGGAGTTCATCAGGAGAGAAATAAACTTCTGTATGCATATTTCAAGCTTTTCCCATTATGCAGGGAAGCAGACAGGTTTTCTGGGGGTTCTTTTTTTTTTTCTCGTTTTTCAGTATTATTTTACTGAATGTTGATCCATCAAAGCCACATCTCCTTTGTACAATAGCTGTAAGAGCTTCTGTAATAAAGAGTGGCTTTTCAGGAAAGGTCTGTATTCTTGACATTCAGAGCACTTGTATTGATATTTTATATAAAAATATTGGTTAAAATAAATTCTTACATTTACATTGAGAAAATAGAGGGAAATTTGCCTCATTTGAACCCATTGGACTCCTGGGCAGTCCTGGAAAAGGGTTTATTTTAAATGAACAAGACTATACCGATATGTTTGGGCTTTCTAATTGGCAGAATAAATACCAAGTCGCTTCCTCCGAGTCCCCAACAATTTTGCAGCTTGCTTCTGGTGGTCAGAAATATTTTGTAACATGCTTCATTTCTCCTTTTTTTTTTTTCTTTAAAAACATCTCTTGGAGGAAAAAAAAAAAAGGACAAACACCCCTTGCCTTGGTTCCACCCCCTGCAGAGAACCGCTGTGAAATGAAATAGTCAAACACTGGGTAAGTTGTTAAGTTGATCATGTATTGTTACCAAGGAAACTAACAATGCAGGTTCTAGAACCTCTCCTGGGAAGAATGAAAAGGCAGTTAAATTTAATCTCTCAGATCTTTTGGGAGAGAAAACAATCTAAGCCTCAGGCTCCTCTGGTGAATGGACTGGAGCGCTGAATACCCAGGGACTCCATTGCCACTTCTAGATCGTGAAAGGCAGGTCAAGCCGTGTGCTTGACTTCATGGCCTGTTGCAAGTAGTAGATGGAAAGTGAAAATAATACAGCCAAAGGCTTAGGATCATCCCAGTAGCTAGATCATTAAAGGTTATAGCCAGCCCTAAATCAATTTTGCTTTCAATGTATCCTCACTTAAGCATTAGTTCTTTTCCTGTTTTTATTATTCTTGTTTTCTTTCTCCATCATTGTTTCAAGTTGCATTTTCTTAGTTTTATTTTCTGTTCATAGCCCAGTGATAATGTTAGACTCTGTAAATAAAATTTATCTTTTTATCTATTTTCCCGTCCCTGATGCAGACAGGCTGTTTTGTTGGGTTGGGTTTTTTTAAATAGCTTTACGAATGCTGAGTGCAATGAAGGTTTCCGAACATCAAAGCAGGCTACTTGATATTCAAAGAGAGGACAGGAAAAATGGAATGGAGTCTTGGGGAATTTTATATACTTAAAATAAGAGTCTTTTGAGTGTCAGCAAGAACTTATATTTTGTTCTCCTAATGATAGGGTCTTTATAGGCGCTCAAACTAGATATTGTGTCTGGCTGGCTTTGCACCCATGATAGACATTTAGGGTCCTCTAGGTGGGAAGCAAAGAGAAGGCATTAGTTGCAGCCTAGGTGTTCAAGGAAGACTTTGAAAAGAGGAGAGAGGTTTTTGCTTTGGCTCTAATCAAAATGTCACAAAGAAGAGTAGAGCTTAGGAGAGCTGCTGTTGGCCTCAGTCTGTGGAAAGGTACAATACATCACACACTATCTTTTAGAATTGTTTTTGAAGGCATGTTCTCCATCGTCTTCCTGTTCCAAACATCCATTGTGTCTTGTGCTGTTATTTTTTGGGGTTTCAATTACCAGGCTGAGTTGCATGAAATTCTCTCTTTCTTTTGCTTGCTTGTTCACTGGTGATCATTTCCAAAGCCCAGGTCAGTTGAGCACTCTGTGCAAGTGCCCTAAGTTAGCTAGGAACCTTTGCTGCCACTTTTTCCATTGGACAACGTTGTCAGAACAAGCCTGCCAGTGACTGATGTGGTCTGGAGTCAGCGAGTGTGTAGAGTGGATAAATGTGCCTGATGCTTTGTGATAGAGCTGGTAATTACATTTCACAATGAGTGATATTAATAGTGAAAGGAGGCTTCAGTGCACCGCATGAGAATTGGTAATATGAGAAGCTGTAGGGAGAAGAAGGAGTTATTTATTAACCTGACGAATTACCGAAAAATGGACTTTCCTTAAAATGCAGAGTGGGATAGGATGCCCCCTGAGATGCTGCAGGGGCTCTGATGATGTTCCTGACATTGAAAAATCCTTGTTTATCCCAGCATGTTTTGCCATACCTAGATCATCTCTTTCCCTCTCCTCTTGATCAGTCATCAAGCAAGCGTTGCTAATTGAAAGGAGGTAAGACTTGACTAGCGACCATGGCACTCAAGTGATCCAAAGATCTCTTAAAGTTTTAAAGACTTAGACTCTGGAAGGGAGTGGATGAGTCACTGAAAGAAGGGAAGTTATGATGTTGGTCGAGCATGGTCTCTTTAGCAGATGATGGGCACATCGGCAGAAGCTAGCACCACTGGCTATGATTCTGTTTTCATGGGGACTTGGGAACAAGTGTCTTCTCCTGTAGGAGGACAATCTACAATTCCAGTGGCCTTGCTGGGGCCTGAGTTTTGTTGTATGCACATTTGTCATTGTCGCTTCCATGAGAATAGTTTTTATATGGGAGGGAAAAAGAATTTCACCCGAAATGCCCTTCTTTGATGCATTCTTCCATCCCTCCTCCTCTCCTGTCTTCTGGCCTCCCATCCTTCATGCCGCAGCACCATTCTTTAATCCACAAAAGGCTTTGTCAGTATTCACCAGGCAGGCTGTGCATGGGTTGCTTCTCCCAACGTGAGACAGTGACAGAGGTGGATGCAGGGGGTGCAGTGGTATGGATGCAACCCCCTTTCAGTCAACCATGTCGCAAGAGAAGCAGCCAGGGAGAGTGAGAACATCCCCTACCCTACCCCTCCATGCTCAGCAGCACATCCCTTTCCCTCCCACCACTGCCACTGTCTCTGACTGCCACGACAGGTGAGCTCCAGAGCCACGCCTGCATAATCCACCAAGCTCCACAGGGAGCCAGACTCGGTCAGGAGCAGTGGCAGCAGCAGGCAGATCCCTCCTTTCCATTTGGTCTTCCCAGGGTTCCCTGCCAGCCTGGGAGCAGCGGTGGGGGGAAGGGAACCTGCCCATTGCTGCCTCTAGCTGAGCCTAGCTTCATGTGCAGACCAGCTGGGGTGAGGCAGGAGTGGCTCTGGAGCCTCCCTCCCTCCCTCCCAGCTCAGCTGGGGACAGTGGCAGTGGTGGTAGCAGGTAGGGAAAGGAAGGGGAGAGGGACATGCAGCTGCACATGGAGGGGAGCGAGGGAAGAATATTCTTACCTTCTTGAGGGACTTTTTGAAAAAAAAAACAAACCCAAATCCCCCTGCTGCTGCTCCTGTGGTGCGGTCTGGTCTGCCTGCCTTGGCGTGGGGTGGGGAAGGCTGGGAGTCAAGGTGCAGCCACCCTTGCAGCACAGGTTGCTCCTCCTACACCCCCCTTTCCAAAATCCTAGTTCCACTCCTGTGTACGGGTGGCAGTCCAGTTCCGTGTAGCCCATGATGTCTCAGTACTTCTAGGAAGGGATCCAACATGCCCTAGAGCAAAACCTACTCAATCTACAAAGCCCCTGGGCTGCCTCAGCCTTTGCTGTGTTGCACCATCTCTCTTGGGGTTCGTAAAAGGAGCGGTCTGCTACCCCCAAGTGGAAGGACAACAGAACAATGCAAATGAGCCTGCGCCTGCGAGAATCACGGAGTTTTGACGTTATTAGGAATACTTCAGAACCAGAATGATTTAACGGTGTGATTACTTCTTAATGCAACACTTCACAAGGTTTTTTATTAGATTTTTTTTCTCCCCTTCTTTCCTTCCAAATGCTGCAGAAACATGCTAGCTGGAAATAAACACCTGGGGCCGTTATATATTATATCACTCAGTTTAATTAACTTTTAAATCATATAATGTCACCCAGATACTTTTTTAAATTCCAAATTCTGTGAGCTTAGGAGAAAGCAGTGGTGGCTGTAACTCTATTCAGGATACCGCCTCTGATAAAATAGCCTTCCATAGACTACACGTTACCCACTCTCGCTTCCTAGCTGTCAGAAGTGAGTGCACTCATTCAAAGAGAACAGGCTCCAAAGAAACAAACTGTGGTTCTGTGGGCTTGAAAAATCAGGCTCTGTGGGGTCAGTATTGGGCAGCGTCAGAGTAACTTATTGGAGTTCAACACCAGTTGTATTAAACACATTTCATGGACTCTAATTATGTTGGGGTTTTTTATGCTTTTCAATTATTAAAAGAAAGTGCCCAGCAGATGGCAGACGTTTGGGACCAAGCCTGGGAAAGGAATAATGCTACGGCGCTTTCACCATGGGTAAAGCTACTATGAAGAAAGAATCTTCCTGGCGTGTTTTTTTTTTTCTCTCAAGTCCAAGCATTTCTAGATCAGCATCTTTTTCTTGATCATAAATCTTTTCCTGGCACCATTCTGTTACTTACCAAAGTTTTTCCTGTTAATTGTCATGAGCAAAAACAAAATATATATTTTTCTGCCACTTTTTGGAGCATTTACCAGTGTTTTTCCTATCCGTTTTCATAAGAAAAGACGAAATGCACATTCTCCCACCACTTTTTTGGGAGCATTTAGAACCAGAAAATATATAAGTAGTATCCATCTCCACTACATTTCCCAGTCATTTGATGAGAATAAAGGAGACAATTCATCTCTCACAGCTAAATCATAAGAACAGTACTAAGTCCCTGTCCCAGGTCCAGGAATAAGGTGTATCTCATAGAAAAGTTACGAATTAACTGGTGGGGATAATCTTTTAGAATAAGGATTATTCTAAAAGAAGGATAGTAAAGTTGTCACTGCTGATGGAGAATAGTCGCACAGGATTATGAGGCAAGATGGTGAGAGTAATGGGATTTACAGAGCATTTTATATTTTTCAAAATGCCATGGAAACACTAAGTAGAGTTCAGTTTATAAGAAAATGAATTTTAGATGGCTTTGAGACATCTGAAAAGAGAGGCCACAGAAGTAACAGGGAAGCTTTGGAAGAAATGTAGGGATTACATGCATAGAGTTTAGGTCTTAAAACCATGAGAGCGGATAATGTTGCTGAGGAGGTACGTATACGCAAAAGAGAAAATGGAGCCCTAAGGCGGGCAAACAGATGCCGGGGTGGGCAGCGAGAGAGGCAGGAAGCAGTCCTTGAGAAGGAAGCAAAGGAGTTGAGATTAGAAGAGGAACAAGAGTTGGAAGAGCCCAAAAGATAGGGGAGGTATAGAGAAGTGGCAAGGTTACTAAGCTGACAATCCAGAAGTAAATTATAGGATGAGGGGGAAGGCAGTGGAGTACTGAAGAATAGAAACGAGTAGTGGACTGTGTGGGACTGGAAATGGAGCTTGGAAAGTTCTCACTTCCATTAACTTCTGATTTTGAGGCATTGAACTGATCCCCCCCTGCATAGTTTCAGCTTCATCCCATTTAGCTTTATGTAAGTTCCTTCCTTTGTATGTCTGTTCTTTTTGCTGGTTCAGCACTGTGAGTTGAAGAGAATATAATTTCATGTCAGCTATACTGGCTCCTGCAGTTCTCCTGGCCTCTCCTTTGATGGTGCATTTCTTTGGGCAATGCAGAATTGGTGGTCCTGGATATCACCCTCAGATCAGTCCAATTCCCAAAGACCCCAAGCACTGTTCTGACTAGTTTTTCTTGTGCTCTGCAAAACCTTGGCTTTCCGGGCAAAGATCTGCCCTGCCTTAGAAGTGGGAAATCCTTACAAGTGCAAGACAAAGCCAAAAAGATTTCCAAGGCCATCAGCGTGTAGCACCATGTCTCTGTGACAGTGAGTGGGATCCTTGTCACGAAGCTCTTGGCAGCTCAAGTGATAATGAATTTGTGGGATGTTGTTGAACTCCCAGGCTCTCTCTGTGCTAGTCAATGAGTGAATTAACACCCCCCCCCCCCGTATCTCAATAGGGTAAGAGAGGAGGTGGATGTTTGCGAAACAAGTGTTTGGAGTGAACTGCACTCCAGTGATGTCTGAGCGTGCAGGAGGCTCTAAACTGGGCAGGAGGCATTCAGCAAAGGCATTTAATTTTGATCCCTCACCTTCATAGCTTCTGAGCCCACGTGCTTTTTTCCATCTTTTTCCGTCCATCTGTGAAATGGGAGTGAGCTGAAGCAGCTGTTTCACATCTCGGCGTTGCTGAGAATACCCCGAAGAATACACTGACATCGTCTCTCTGTGTTGTTTTTGGGAAGGTCAAAGGCAGGACTGGGAGCATAGCAAGCAGGAGCTCCAAGGGGATGATCAGTAGGGAGGCATGGGGGACGAGAGCAGGAGTGTGCGATAACATCTAGACTGGGTTCAGTAAGAAGTGGGATTAGACATGGGGCAGGGGCGAGGAAGCCAAGACCTGGTGAGGCTCTGCATGATAATGAGGCATAGGTGATAACAAAATGCTAAGTCAGCAAAGCTTGGACTATTTGGTAACATCCAGCTTTTCAATTCTAGGCAGGTAGTGCTGCGTTTGCAGCTGTGACTTCACAGGAGCTGGAAGCACGTATCTGTGAATACCAAAACCCGGAGCAAGAGTACAGGGCGAAGGGGAAAAATCTGGAAAAGGGCCTCCAGTTTGCTCTCTGCTGTTTTTGATTTGGGATAAGCATGGACACAGCAGGACCCCCCCCAACCAAGCTACGTCCAGACAGAATGAAGGGTGAGAAGGATCACCTCTGTGCTCTTTTAGCTCCTAAAGGCCCCTAAAATGGCAGCTCCCATACTGTGCTTAGTGCTGTATTATGTCAGTGCAGAATTAATTTCAAAACTTTGTACAATTACCTTTGTTTTCACTGTGCGCTGCCTCGCTATCTTGCAAGCCTTCTACAGGCTGCTTATGGATAGGACAATAATGGAACTGTACAGGTTTTACAGAGCCAAAAATTAATAGCCTTCTAACAGAGCGTTACCGAAAGCTGAAGCAGTTAAGCACACTTGTGGCAGGCAGCAGAAAGGGGAGAGGTGCAAGCATGTCTGCGTATTTAATGTTGCCTCCTTCAGTGGCTTGAGACAACAAGGGGCCAGTTAGATTCAGGACTGCCCTGAAAATGTGAACGACACAAAAAAATATTTTTCATGGATCCATGAAGGGGATCATTGCCTGTAATCTTTCAGCTCTGGGACCCGTTTTAAACAAGGTGAGTCCTATGGTTCTTCAGCCCTGAGACTTTGGCTTCACCGTATCTGTTTCTCACCGGGGTTCCTTTGGTAGGTCAAATGAGTTTCAATCCTTTTCAGGGATTTGCCCCTTCAAGGGGTACCAACCAACAGATGCTTGCAGCCACCCAGGGCGGCCTTTTTGAAACACACCGGCTTTCATTCGGGGCTGGACCCGATGATCTTCTGAGGTCCCTTCCAGCCCTTATGTCTCTGCAACTAGTCCCCTGGAGTGCACATGTTAGAGTAGAAGAGCATAGCTAACATGCATGTTCATTCCCTGACCCTGACCCTGCCTTTCTCGGCTGATGGTCCTGGATTTGGTCTCCTGTGCGTACAGCTCAGCAGACTGCCTGCATGTTAGCTCTCTTTTGAGCTGGGCGTGCGCTATTCTGACACGTTCTGTATCAGCTGTCATGAAAAATTAATGTCATGTCTTGGTTGATGGCTTCAAGGTAGCTCCATTCCCACGTTGGCCGTTCCAGTAGCTCCTTCATGCAAACCCAGACATGCCTTTCTGACCAGCATCCAGGAAAATGAGTAACCCCTTCCATCCCAGTAGGCAACCATGCAAGAGGAAGTAGGAAAATCATGTCACTAATTTTTCATAAACACCAAATAGACATTTCCCCACGTTCTTCACTGTATTTTGTCCCTGGTTGGTTAGTGGAACCCACAGTCAGTTCCAGCCCTGGAAGGGCCTAAAATAATTGACTGCAATTTTACCACTGATTCACCTGTAGAAACATGATATTAGGTCATTTTAAAGGTCTGCCTTTTTTCTGAGTCCTGTGTTTTTGGATTCGTAGTAACAAAGGAGTTTGGTTTGTCAAGTGGAAGTTGTAAAAAGTAACTTGAATAAAATTCTGTTAAACTTTTAAACATTCCTAAGCTATGTGTTGGGAAATACCATTGTTTCCTGAATTTAATTTTCTTCTTGATGTCGTGTAGCATATAGCATTGAGAGGAAGCACAAACTGTAGGCCAGGAGGGGATAAAGTTGATCTGATCTTGATGATTGATGTTCCGGTTTTATGGCTGACTTGACTCAATCTGCCTCTAGGTGCCATTCCTAGTCAGAGGTTCATGGGTGCTCTCTTGCTGTTGAAAGACCATATTGGTTGGACTTTGTCAGGACAAGAAGCTTTTAAAGCTGATTATCTGCTTGCTGATTTAAAGAGGAATCCTTGCAACTTTTAGCTCTTTGGGTACATAATTTCCTTCAAGTTTTGTGGGCGCTTACCCAAATCTCTGTAGCAAATTTTCTTTTTCCCCACTTGCCTTTGTCTTCTTTAGAGCATTTCTCAAGGCGTTCTGATGCCAGTATTGCTACAGTGGGTCTCTTCATCTTCACGTCCTCATTCTGAAAATAATTACGGGTTCAAGAAATGTTTGCCAGGCCTTTGGGATCCGAATCATTGAAACAATTCTGAACATACACGAGAGAAGTAGACAGGTTAGGTTATACAGCAGTATTTGTTTATGAAACCTTTAGTTGGGTTGCACAACTAGCTATTACAACACAGGAAAGAGACCTGTGAGTCATTGTAGGTAGTTCTTTAAAAACATCAGCTCAGTGTGCAGCGGCAGTCAAAAAAGCCAGTAAAATGTTGGGCATCGTTAAAAGGGAATTGAAAACAAAACAGTGAACGTCCTCGTGCCATTATACAAGCCCCTGGTGTGCTCACACCTTGAATGCTGTATGCGATTCTGGTCCCCATATTTCAAAAAGGTTGTAGTTGAATTAGAAAAGGTACAGAAAAGGCAACCAAAATGATCAGGGGCAGTTGCCATATCAGGAGAGATCAGCAAAGCTAGGACCCTTCAGGTTAAAAAGGAGAAGGCTGAGGGGGGAGGGTATGATAGAGGTCTATAAAACGATGACGGATGTGGACAAAGTGAACAGGGGTACTCCAGAATACTGGAGCTAGAGGACACCTGCTGAAATTAGTAGGTGGCAGCTTTAAAACTAACAAAAGGAAGTACTTTTTAATGCAAGGCATAGTTCACTTATGAAACTCATTGCCACAGGAGGTGGTGGAGGCGGTTGGCATAACTGGATAAATTCATGGACGATAAATCTATTCTTGGCTATTGAACAGAATGGTTGGAGGTGTCTCCTCTGATATCTCTAACTCAATAAATAGTGGATGCCAGGTAGATCGCTCCAGAGACATTTGGTTCGATGCTTCTCCTGTATATCACTGATTCCTGCCAGTGTTGCAGACAGGTCACTGGGCTGGATGGACCATTGGTCCGACACAGTATGGGCCTTCCTAAGTTCTTAGTATTAAAGTGCTGTGATAACAAATGCAAGCACGTGCATAAGCTTATGAAGCGTATCTCAGAAAGAATTCCCTCCCAAACCAAGAACGAGAGAAAGCTCTTTTGTTTTTAAAGTATCTCTTCTGGAGGTTATACTGTAAATAGCTCAACTGAGGGG
The DNA here is from genome assembly GCF_001723895.1 of Crocodylus porosus. Classification (NCBI taxonomy): domain Eukaryota; kingdom Metazoa; phylum Chordata; order Crocodylia; family Crocodylidae; genus Crocodylus; species Crocodylus porosus. The sequence goes on from NW_017728927.1 coordinate 13,519,133, forward strand.
AGATGCTTAACCAGATCTTGACTATATTTGAGTTTCATCCAGGGTTGTATCTGCACAGGTGCTTTGCACCACTAAATTCACTCCAGAGCTTATTGAAGAGGTTCTTCTTTTATTTCCAGTGCTGTTCTCTCATACGGTGCTCGTTCTGAGACTTCGCAGGATCTGATTAAACCGTTAACCCTGGGAGGAACTGCCAAGGCTGGTGGATTTTAGACAATGAGCTTCCGGGGAAGAAGAATCTTGATGCACTGTGGCAACAGGACATGTGTTCTGCACTTTCCGTGCGGCACATCATTTCTGACTGGCTATGCTTAACAATAGTTCATCTTAGAGCTGGCACAGTAAAAGTATGCGTATATCAGCCATACAGGTCTGGTTCAACATACTACAGATAAAAGAAAAATGCGTTTGGTTGCCTTTTCCGTTTCCTCTCGTGCTTTGTCACTGCCTTCCCCATTGTGTCCCTGGGGACATTGCGTTTCTTCCTCCAATTCCTCCATGACAGTAAAATGTGGTATCCCCTGAAGAAGACTGTCATTCTGTTAAAGCATGCTGGATTTCAGCTTGGTCCTCCTTTTTCCTTTCTTGCTCAGTCAGGTATTTCTCTTTCTTGCTCAGCCACACTAGGCCCAGGCCTTTAATTGCAATGTCACAATTGCATCTCTGATTAGTCATGAAAGGTGGAGGGGCTTTTGAAAATATGGGCTTGGTAGGCTTTTAGATGCAAACTTTGGCTCTTCTTTCTGTCCTCTGGAGGTCTTCCACTATGTGTTTTATGTAAAATCCTGCCAGGGCAGACTAATTGGAGATGGAAAAGACATACAAGCCATCCCCACTCCATCCCTTTGCCAATTCAGATTTGCAAGTCTTTCATTCAGTTTCATGCAACTTGAGTAATGGAACATCCCACAGGCAGAGACCTTAATGGGAAGACATTTCAGTATTCAGCCCCTTCTTATTTCCTGCTTAATTTAAAATTTCTGGAATTATTTGGACCCTTTCCTTACACCTTCCTCCCCTCCTTTGCCTACCTGTCCCCCCACTCTTCTTGGTACACTTTTTAAATGGTAGGAAGGGATCATTATGCCCTGAGGCAACGTGCAGAAATGCACATTAGTCACCGGTGTGCTGGCGGTTCCCATTCAGCATGCCTGCGTGCTGCTCCCGTAGAACAGAACCAGGCCGAGGGGTAGTGCAAAGAAATCCCCAAGGATGGGATCATAGTACTGAAGAGAAAACAAATTAGACGCGTTCTTGTTTTTTTTAAAGCATGGCGCAGAGCAAAAAAAAAAAAAGGGTTGAGACCAATTATGGTTTTCAACCTGAAATTGAACACATTTTTCTTCCAGGTTGAAGGGAAATGCCCTCTCCACTGCCTGAAAAGTCGGAACAAAACCAGAAAACAAATCTATTGATGTGGGGCCCACGCAAAATCATTGATGTTTGCCTTTGCCATCCTCTTAGAGTACATTTTTTCCGAGGCACACCTCTTGCATAAATAAAGTAAAGCTTGTTCATTTCAACCCCTTTTACAAAAACATATACAGGAATAAAATGTAAAGCTTACTAAGAGGAAAGGGCAAAATCAGCAGGAAAAAGAGAGATTATTTCCAACAGTGTCCTTTTAATTAGTGCAGTAATTAATTCTCCTTCCTTGACATGTACATGCAGATTATTCTTTTAAAATATTCCTAGTTGAAATATAATGACTTCCAGATACATGCAGGAGGAGATGAAGGGAGAGGAATGCAAATCCAGAGCAGGAAATCCAGTGGCGAATAGGATTTGGAAATTTTTTTTTTTTCTTTTTTTAATGAAAACAGTCATGGGAAAGCAGAGTCCTAAGAGATCTTATTGCAACGAGAATAAAATCCCGTAATAAAATTCAAGGCTCATGTACAGGTACATGGGGCCAATGAAGTGGAAAATGCAGTTAACACACTTTGCGCGTGCCCACAGATTCTATCAGCTGTACTAATTTCACAGGGAAACAGTGCTTCCTGCCCTTGTTTTTAGGGCTTTGTTTTGGGTTTTATTTTAACTTCCTCTGACGTAGAGTGTAGGGCCTCCCCCAGTCAAAGATGGAGCTGGCTCAGAAATTTGGCTGGAGGTGGGAAGGAGGCCAGCCTTTACCAACCGAAGGATGAAGGACTTGAAGTTCAGAGGTACCTCTGCTTAATAGCAGGTCTGAGAAGCTGGAGGTGAAGTGAGAGCACTTTAGTGCCGGCAAAGGGCACTGCTTTGGTGGGGAGGAGGCAGAAGCACAGTCCATGCCAGTGATTGAGATTAGCAGCTGGTGGTGAGGGTAGGGTGACCATCATAAAGGACATTCCAGTTTTCTGCTACTCTGTCCTCTATTGATATGAAACCCAATGCCTTTATGTCCTCATGGCCTTACTCCTGCTCTCATCCCTCATGTGCCCCTACTGATCATCCCCTTGGAGCTCGTGCTTGCTATGCTCCCAGTCCTGGACATAAAGGTGTTGGGTTTCATATCAATAGAGGACAGAGGACAACTGGGCTGTCTTCTATGACGGCCACCCTAGGTGAAGGGGAGCAAGGTTATCCCAGTTTTGGTGGCATAGGAGTAGGTGCAGGCACCGTGTCGAGAGGCAGGTGAGAAGCTGGGGCAGTAGAGGACTGATAGCTGGGCTCAAGGGAATGGAGCAAGGACAGAGGAAGGTCTGTGGGTGGTATGTTTGGGTGAATATGTGAATTGGTGTGTGTATGAACCCCAGTAGCTGCTACCCCTGCCATTTGGATTTGGCAGAGACTTCCTTTTTAAGACTCTAAACTATGTATTCAGAACCCCCCATGATATACTCCATGTGCGAGACCTTTGCTTGTAGCAATTAGTTCCATATTTATTGTCATAATCCTGCACCGGTGCTTTAAGCGCAGACTTTTGTTGCCTTATAAAGCCACTGAAATGGATTCAGAGCTGCAGGGAAGCATCTAACTGAGTCCCTGTAATTACATGTGTGAGGACGCCTCTGTGGGGAAGATGAGCCTGTAAGGCCTTCTCTTAAATGGGAGCGTTTCTAGAGACCTCATACTCCATGCAGGTGAGGAGGGCTCAGCAGGGAGCAACTCAGCTCCGAGAATTGCCTCTCTGAATTCTGTTACCCAAACACACTTTGATTTCTTGTGGTGCTGATTAAAATTAGTCATTTTGGGACATGAAAGGAGTTGACTGCCTAATTGTTAATACAGACATTTCCAGGCGTAACCTGAAATAAGACAAGGAAGCTACAAGTACGTAACTCAGCAGCTCTGTGCGGAGAGGCCGCGAGTGCCAAGGACGTGGAGAGCTGGACAGAAGCGAAAAAGCAGCTCAAGGAGATTTTCTTTCCTCTAAAAGAAATATGTGTGAGAAATGGCTGTAAAGGCTGAGCCAGTCCTCGCAAAATAATCTGCCATCTTGAAGGGAAACAAGTCATAAAATGTGAGTCTGAGAGAGCAGATATAGCATCTGTGTTGTGCTTGAAGCATTAGGGATTCTCTTGCTCTCTGAGCAGGCACCCACGTCCATCGAAACGCAGTCGATGCTCCTGCCATGAAAGCTTCCCTGGCCTGATGTCTAGTGGCATTAATTAAGAGAGAAGAGGGGCTTTCTTTTCGTCTCTGACACAGAGATTTCTGTACATGACTTTATTCAGTTATGTTTTCCTTGGAGACCACCAGGCCAGGGAAATTCTGTTTTGCTTTGCTTGGTGCTGTTAATTAAGCTAGACCTGAGAGGCTTGGTGAGCAGCAGGTGCCTTTGAATCTGCAGAAAGCTTTGCGGCTCTGCGATGAAGTGCTGCAGACCTCGTGCAGAGTACTTTGCGATGAGCCCTTGGAATCCACGGCTCTCTTGATTAGAGGAGAGAGGAGAAGCCCAGCTGATCCGGGCTCTGTCCAGACATACAAAGGACAAATCTTCCTTGTAGTTCTCCTGCCCACTTGAGTGGCACAAAAATGACTTCTTCTTTCAAGCAAAATCTAGTGGAAATGTTTTTTGAGTCTCTGTTCCCTGTGGGGCACTTTTAGGGTCCCAGAACTGTACTTTTTCGTGACATTTTGGTGCTGGGGTGAGCATAAAATCTTGTAGGAACTCAGAAAAGCTATTTTTTGGGGATATTTTGAGACCTAGGACACGAACTTTCTTTGAAATGTGTCTGCATGTGGAGAGAAGAAGAGAAATTCTTTATTGTACAAGAAGTTACCTTTTTTCACTGGTAGAAACGGTGCCGGGCTCTCAGCGCAGCTGGTGCCAGAGACCAGGAGGCAGAGGTGCTGCACTGGGGAGATGCATCTGCTTCGATGAGAAATGGGGCTTTGTGTCTTAAGCTAAGTGCACAATGGCTCCCAATGCGGATCGTAGCAGTGGGACTGCACCTCCAGACTGCCTCTGATTAAACCTGCTGTACATACATCCTGCCTGCCCTTCCTCCACCGCGCATCATCTGCACTCTTTAATGCGCTACCCTTGGCATTAGTGCATTCCTTCAGCTGTTCACAGGTCATGTTGACAGCTAGCTTAGGGTAGGTAGACCATGCCTGGCTTCAGTCATGTGGAACATGTTACAACCACCATTGGATGTATCTGATCTCACTCACCGTGCAGTACTGCACTGTATCTTCAGCTGCTTCGGTTCATGACACCCTTAGCCCACCCCTGCCTGTGGGGTCTCTGTAAGTTCGACCTCTAGACAAAAAGGAGGGTGGCGGTGGGCCTCACTGTAGAGTTTTATGGGTTATAAATAATTTGCCCTTCGCACACCTTAACAAATATATCAGCCGCCCGCCTGCCACCCACATATCTCCCCCTCCCTGCGCATTGCTATTTGATTTATTTCAACCTTAAATCATAAAACTTCTTTTCCATGTGACATTGGCAGAGACTCATAATGTATAAAAATCTTTCTTCTTTTTTTAACTGCAGTTTGAATTTCGTTAGCATTAATGACTTGTTCTCATTCAGCACCTGGTAGTGAATCAGGCTGGGTTTGACTGTTATAAGATGGTAGCTGTTTCGGCTGGAAAGGCCTTCTCCAGGGGGGCAGTATCTACAAACTAAGCCTCAAGACATATTCTGTCACAGAAATAAATGGTTAAACCTGTCCAGGCATCACCTCAGAACAATTATTTTTTGTTTGGTGGCACTTTCAAGTTTCCAGGACAGCTGAAGGTGATGGAGATGGCAGCTTAATTGAAGAGGGTCAGAGATCCTCTTGTCTTTTTTGCATTAATATTCTGTGCGTATTCCTTTGTAAACCCAAAGGCTCTGTCCATTGTTCTTCATTGGCCTTCAGAAAGATTGCTCCCAATAAAGGGCTTAAGGGCATCTATTAAAAGGGGAGAAAGGGAGTGAAATGGGAATTATAAACCAATATGAATCGCTTCTGAAAGTGGAAGAGATTTGTTGCATGGAGCTGAGACTGAGAGTGTGGCCAGCTGTGAGTGACCCCACTCTGGAAAGTCTCAAGCATAGACAGAAGCAGGGCTTTGTGAATCAGTGAAGACGGGCACAGGAGGCTCAGCTTGAAAGCATAAAGCCAGTTTTCCAGTAGGTCTTGCAACGTTGCAATGGTTTGTCTCTTGTTAGGCTTGGGATATCAGTGGAGCAAACAGCTGTGGGGAAATCTTCGAGAGCTTGTTCTGCTACCATCCAGCATTTTGGAAAAGGGTGTTGTTTTGCAGAAACAAAGGGACAAAACACGGTTTGCACTGAGCTTTCTCCTAGCATTTGGCTAGAGATTCCACCGCATAGACGAACCCACTTGGGAGACAGCAATTCAGAGACTGTGTGTTGGGGTCTCTGTCATGCCATCAGATTTGGAGAGCCAGGGATATTAAGTGAATTCATCACTTTTGAAAGATTTGGGATTGGAAAGAAAAGAAGTCAGTATCCTCTTCTAGAGTTTAGAGGATGAAAGGTTAGTTCAGTAACGATGGCTTCTTCTGAGAGTGTCGAACAAAGGAGCCAGTACTCTGCTAGTCCTTGATATGTGGATGCTTTCCCACTAGGAGGTGAACTTCCACCACTCGCCAGTTCTCAGAAGCAATGAATTTTCATCGCTATTAGTCTGTCTTGGAGCTGATCCCAGAACTTGGGATTAAATGGGCTGATTCCCATTGCCGAGCAGTTGACCAACCAATAGCCATAACACACAGTTCTGCCTGCATGTTTTTTTTCCCTAAACTCATTGATCTTACAACCAGATACTGCTCAGTTTGGACCTTCTCTGTCTGTGAATGTTCTTTATGTCTGAGTCTTTCATTTGAGCAGCGGAGAGGGTGTGGGCAGAAGAAACATGGTGCCCTGGCAAATCCCTCTGTGTGTCACACACGAGAAGCAGCTTGCATAGACTTCGTTGGAGCCTTGCTAAGAGCATCTGCCTCCAGTTGGGGTAATTGCTAGTCTCAGGCTCTAGGCATGAGTATCTCGTTGACGGAATATGAAAGTGAGCAAAATGTCAGTTCAGCACTGCATGGAGGCCTCGCTGACACACAGGCTGCGTCTAAAATTGCTGGCATTTTTTTCAGTTAATTGCCTTTTTAATCATAGTGAAATTGCTCCTATTTGCATGAATATTCCAGCAGCGGGATCAGTTTGCTGTTGTCACAGATACTCACTACATATCGTATTCATAGGTTTTGTTTAATATGCCTCATTTTAGCGAATCAAACTTTTTCGTTCTGCCTGCCAGAGGAGAAGAAGCGCAAACGCTGTTTTATTTATTACAATAAATATTTTTTTCCTGTGGCACCCGGTGCCTACAGGCACCTCACAAATTGGAAAACAAAATACATCTTAAAACAAAATCATAGACAACTTGACCTAATAAATAAATAGCAAAGCCAGTGGAGAAACAAGCCACATGCACGCATACATGCCAGCCCCAGCCATGCAATAAACAACCAATATAAATCTAAATAGGGCACATAAACAACCCGAGTGTCGCTCCACGAGATGTATTCTGGTATACTGGCTCTCATGCTAGGTGATGGCAGAAAAAATAGCATGAGCAGGCAACGTGTGGGGGACCCACAGTCATGATGCTTCCAGTTTACACTGGCTCACTCCATGCAAAGCGGCCCAAAAGTAGGATGGAGCACTGTGCACCATGTAGGAATCTCTGCTGTTGTTATAGTATATATTGCTTGTATGACCATAGTATCTAATGGCTCCAGTCATGGACCAGGGACCCCATTGTGGTAATGCCGTCCAAAGACAGTTGCTGTTCCAAAGCTGATGGCAAGATGACAAATGGAGACAGGCAGGTGGGTGGTACAGGGAAGCAGTGAGATGTCAGCAGCATATCCACCGTTATGTAGGGACCTGGCCCACGTTGGGAGGGGGAGGGAAATATATATATAATATATAGAAGTGGAGGGCTGTATGTGTGTATGTATATATATGTGTATGTGTGTGTGTATACACACACAGACACACACACACACACATATATAACTCCACTTCCAGCACTGTGGTTCACTTGGCAGCTCAAAGCACATTACAAACCTGTTACACAGTTTGCTCCACGTATCTGCATGCCTGTACCCCCACCCACTGCCCTCCTCAGAGGGTCTGCTCCTGCAGAAGTCTGTGCCAGACCCCATTTCTTTCCCATTGTCATCTTCTCTCTTCCTATAGAGACCAGTCCATTTCATTTAGTCCCATTTTAATACAGTCCTCGACCGTGGGGTCTGAGTGTCTGTTTAGGAGCAGGTTCCTGGCTTTCCACCGTGCAATCCTAAAGCAGGATATAAACTGGTTGAAGCGGGCTGTTGGGGTCCCTTGCTGTGACCCACACTGGAGACAGACCTGGCCCCCAGAGCTGCAGAAGAGGTGAAGATGAGCTGCCTCCTGATTTGGCCTCTGTTCCGGGCATAGTGGAGGCAGAAGGATGAGTATCCCTGGGAGAAGATGATCAAAGTCAAGCAACATCAGAGGTGTCAGAGACATCCACAGCTCCCTGGGGGGCAGGGAATTCCCACTTCAGTTTGGTGGCTTGACAGTGAAATTCTTTACAGTGAAGACTGCCAGCAGCAAACTGTACCCTAGTGCAAAATTATCCCATTGCTAGGCCTTAAAGCAACTGGAACTAACTATACAGGGGTCACATTGGGCTGCCACTTCCTCAGCAGAACACATGGCTTTCCATCTGGAGCACTGAATAAAAATTGATGGTCCAATAAAATGCTAACCTGGAGGTTCAGAACCTATAGAGTATTAGTCAGACGTAGCATCGTGAAGGACTGTACCAGGGAACCAGGCCAGTAGCATTGGTGACCCACCCAGTTCTACTTAATCATGCCCATAACAGCTAGTTTACAATCATTAGAGCAGTTGCTGCCATGGTACCTTCTTGGCAGTGCATTCAGCATCAGTAAGGATAACATTGCAGACACCTATACATGTGCCAGACATCTGCTTTGACACATGATTTAATTAGCATGCATTGGAGCAGACTCGATTGATTGAGTCTGCTGGAGCATGGTAATTAGCATGCTTCAGCAGCCTCTGTGTCGCATCTATTCAGCATCCCCTCCCTTCAAAATGATGGTGGGAGCACTTTAACTAAAGCTCGTTGAATGAGCTTTATAAAGTTAAAGCGCCCCTGCCAACATTTTGAAGCGTGGGATGCTGAATACAAGAGCCGCTGTAATGAAAGACCACCCCACCACCACCCTACCTTGGAGCATGTGTATATATGCCCTGTATTCCCCAGTGTTAATTCTACAGTACCAGAGAGGTGATGATACATAGATCGAGAGAAAAAAGTATTAATTAAATGCAATCACATGACTTCTTCAAAGTGAGTCTTTGAGGTTCAAATATACGAATAAGGAAAGATGATTCTCCAACAAGCAGCAAAATGTGTTAGTTTAAAGTGAACTTGCTGCTCAGGCCACCAGTAGGTGAGTGGTGAATCCCAATGGATTCTTTGCACTGATGGAGCTATGAATACATCAGTTGAGTACGTGGATGTAATCTGCTCTATACTCCAAATGCATCCAGTGTAATGTGTTACTGGAATTGGGTTGCCTTCATGCTAGTGACATGGGGGCTGAGCTGTGATGTGGGGCATGAATGGAGAGTCTTTTCCTGAAATGTAAAATTTGCCGCTTCTTACTTAATTACAGTCATGGCAGTTGCTATGTTGAAATGCTGCTTAAAAAGCCTTTGTGAGTAATTAGTGTCAAAAATATAAGATCTACAAAGCCATAAACTCACAGCTTGGTAATATTACCAAGTACTAATTAAAAAAAGAAAAAAGAAAACTCTCTCTTTCATGATCAGATTTCCAACATAGCAAAAGATAAAAACGATGCAATTTGCAGATGATAAGAAAAACTGTGGGGGAGGGCTTTGGGAGTGGGGTAGAAACAGGGCAGTCAGTACAAACAGGTCTGTTGAATTCAGGATGATTTAGCTAGACTAGGAACAGGGGGAAGTGAAGTGCTGCTCTTCAATACTTTGGGTGTGTTCCACCCTGCAGAGCACAGATGAGGTGAAGGACATGGCATTATGGGTGAGTGGGATAAAATCGGTCAGGGGTTCAGGATAAAATACTCTAGCACATGCCTTGGCAGCACTAGAATATCACGTGAACGTTCAAACGGGCACCAACAGAGATCGTTCCCGAATCAGAAGAAGATCTCCTGGCATCTTGTATTGGATGGCTGAGATCTCATTTGGATTTATCTGGGCCATTCTGGATCCTTTATTATAATACTATAGGAATGGAGACAGTCCAGCAGAGGGCAACCAGAATGCTATGCAGGGACTTGGGGAATTCAGTTATACTGAGATGAGGTGTTTATCCTCTGGAAAAGAGATTAAGAGGAGACCTCATTAAGGAATAAAGAAGACCCTGCTGGGAGTAAAGGATCAAGGCTATTTGGGTTACTGTCACGTACCGAGTCAAGGGACATAATCCAGTCTGAAGAAGGGCCAGAATCCTATGCAGTGTAAGCAAGTTCTTTTTTCACAGCATATAACAATGCAATTATAACAATGTTTTGCATGTCTTGCTGCCTTCTGACTTATGATCTGAAAATAGACATGAATGAATTAAGTATCCCAACACCCTAGCGAGGTAAGACCAGTCTAAGTCTGTTTTATAGGCTGAAACCTACAGGGCAGAGTTTATGCATCTAGACAGACTGAGTCAAGGGGAGATTTCAGTCTCTTTAGGTTGAACTTCATCCCTGTGCTTACTGATTAGCTGAGTATCAGGCTGGGGTCAGTGCAGATGGTGTTTCCAGCTTTCACTCTGCACAGCCCTTTATGCCAGATTCCCATGTGCTGCTTTCTCATTATCAGTGTGTTTCCAGGCCCCGTGACCTGAGCAGGTCTGGTGCATCTCTGCCCTTTTTCTCTGTCCCAGGGCAGCATATGTTAGTGGCAGCAGGGGAACCTGAGGCAGCAAGGGAGTTTCAGGTCACGGATCCTTCCTGAAAGGGGAGAGTGTTGTCCGACTCAAGTTCAAACTCCAAGGGACTTTTGCCTCCAAGTATGTGCAGCTCAGAGCAAGGGGGAGATTTTATGCCGCCCACAGTATCTGAGGCCCATCTCTTGGTTTGCTTTTTAATTCCCAAACTCAGCAACAAATGTAACCGAGGCTTCTCTAGACAGGAGGATGCTCACATGGAGAAGGTGCAGCCAAGTTGCGAATGTGCCAATTACCAGGGAATGAAGATACTGCTAGTTTCTCATTCACAGCAGGCTGGGCCCATGCTCTGAATTCAAAGGTGCGTGCTGCTGCTTTCACCTTGGCAGTGGTCTTGCAAGGGGGCCATTAGTATGGGTGGTGAGTCAGTAAGAGGCAGCATTTTCCTGCCAGTTAACAAGGCAGCCCTGCCTGACCTTGACGGGATTGTTTTGTTTCCTCAGCATTGTAAATTAAGTGGTATTTGGACTGAGATGGTTCAGGAGGGCACCCGGACCTTTGTAAACTGGTCAGAGCAGTGCTTGAGCGAGTGGGCTGGTATGTGTCCAGCAGGCTCTTCAGTGCTTCAGACTCCCTGTGGTTCCCATCTAATTCCCCTTTTTTTAAACCAAGCAAGGCTTATAAGGTTTCTTTCTGACATCATATGCTTTCTCTCTGTTTGCTTCCGTCCCTCACCTAGTACGTCCTTGCTGGGTTATTAGAATATCCTTGCTTTGACTGGTAAATCCTTTGGCTCTCATGAAGGATCTCCAGTATCTCTCTGGGAAATAGATTTGGCTATTTTCTGCCAGCACACGGGCAAGTAGGGTCTAAGTGAGGGCCATGTGGGAGGAAGCTGCATACATATACTGAACCTTGTGTGAAGGAGCGTGCAGGCCCTACAGCAGTCAAGTTGGAAGCAAAACCAGACAGAGGAGAGAGTGCTGACTTTTTTTAACGAACTCGCTCCCCCTTAGCCCTCTGGCCTTCCGGTGCAAGTCTCCATAAGGCTGACTTGCAGATGGCGAGGAGCAACTGTTTCATGCAAGGTTGTTGTGGGAGCCCCAGAAAGGGCCAAACCGGTGATTCTTCTTTTCTTTACGTTGAGTTTGTCCTTCAACAGCAAGCTGAGGCCATTTCCAAGGACCTCCTCTTCTGAGCAGATGCTGCAGGAACTAATTTGTGGTTTCTTCTGCCTCTTGGAGAGGAGCAACTCCCCCCAGCAGCACTGCTGCCTGGAAATGTCCATTGGAGATGCTACCTTGTTTCTCTTCTATTCTGTGCATGTACCAACAAGTCACACTTCTGCTTCCTCGCTTGCACTTGCTCTGGGGCCCACCCAGATGTTTTGTTCATTGATAAGTTTTCAAAGGAAACACTGCGCTTTTCAGGGCTACCCTTGATAGCACAACCACGGTTCAGTGTGCATCTCACTGGCCAAGAAGAGAAGAAAAAGTTGTGGACTCTCCATCCTTGGAGGTTTTTAAGACCCAGCTAGGCGAAGCCTTGGCTGGGATGATCTAGTTGGGGATGGTCATGCTTTGAACAGGGGGTTGGACTAGATGATCTCCTGAGGTCCCTTCCAACCCTAATTTTCTTTGATTCTCAGAGCAACGTCCCTTTGCATGTTTTGCATTTACATGTATGCCTGTATAGCGTTCACATGTGTATGTTTTGCACAGAATCTGTGCTGTATTTCCTACTGCAAATGGTTAGATAAAGGACAAACCTGAACTCTTGCTTACATTAGTGGGAATCTGCGCTCGCATTGTCTTCGTCCAAACTGCTGGCGGTGCATGTGACTGTGTGACAATGTGGATATACCTCAATGCTGTTTTGTTCCATAGGATAGATCTTTCTTTCCTGTTTGCCAGAATATCGTGGCCCTCTTGCATTCCTTCTTTCGTGCAGCAGATCTCCGTGGCTGTGTTTGGAATACAAGCTTAGATTTTTTTTTAAGGTTATTAACAAAACATGGGAATCCAATCAGTCTTATGTCCAGCTAAAACCAAGCCTCAGAAACAAGGATAGGACTTCCTGCCTTAGAGGAAAGGACCCTGGATAGTTAACAAGTAACTGTGCCCAGTACCCTGCTGTGACTATATTAATGGGGCTGGTAGGATGCAGTCAAAGTGTTGCTCCAGTCCCCCTCATGAAATGTGTTAGCTATTGAACAGTATCATAAAGCTGCAGGAAACAAGGATGGCAGGTTTTCCTAATGCACTCATAACTTTGGTCTAACTATTCCCATCACAGCCATTGGTCAGACTTCTCTTGAACTCAGTGGCAACACATCTAACATGTGAAGGAAAGCCTGTACTGTGGAGAGGACTAGTGTGATGTGGTCTTTCCTGTCCCTCTGCACACTGGGCTGGTCCAGATGGGGCTTTCATGTGCACTATGCCTTCAGCTCCACATAGTAGGGCCACAAAGATTATGCTGGCTGCAGGGCTGCAGCCTTCTGTCTGCTCCGAAATGGCAAAATGTGCTTCGAGCCACCGCTCCCACGTGACTTTCTAGTAGCAGTTGTGTACATGGAAGGAACAGAAACCGCTGTAAACACCTTCAGTAATGGAGAAGGGGCATATTCCTTCAGTGGAAGATTTTGCTGCCAGGTCTTTCCTGCCAGCAACACCTCTTCTCTTTATCCAGGCTGAGCCAGAGCCAACTGCTTTTCATCCAGGTACTTATCTCACTCAGGCACTGGGACATGTGAGTGATGGCCCTGCTCATGTTTAATGATAGCAGGGAGCACTGCTGGGTGTAAGCACGGCATTGATAGCAAAGCCCTTGGCACCTTACAGGCTCCCCTCACAGCTTGACAGAAATGTTGAATGAGGAAGGAGGCAGAGGGATTAAAAACTCTGCAAGCCACCCAACAAGTGAAAGCTTTTGGGGAGGAGGAATGGCTGCCCATCACCGCCCCTTGTTATCTGCCTGAGAGGAACGAGCAGAGCCAGCTTAATGCAGGTCCGATTCCCATTGCCAGCTCCTGTGTGCCAGATGCAACGTCTCGTGGCCCAGACCACTGGACATTACCAAGAGAGGTCGTCGTATCAGAACAGATGCAATTCAGTCATTCATGGCTATGATGTGGTGACCTGTTGTTGCTACCAGTGTCATCCCCACGTGCTGTCCCAGGCCCGCATGTGACTAAGAGAGTCCAGGGTAATAGCAGAGGTCAGCTGAATGTTGCTGACTCCTCAAAAGCATTCGTCATTAAAAAAAGATCAGAACAAGGGAGGCGGTTGGCAAGATTGCTTGTGATGAGAGCGAGCTCCTTGAGCACGGACATGTCTGCATTGTGATATAAATGGCATTGGAAAGCGGCTTTCTTTGAGGAGTCATTGACCATTTCATTCAGCAGAAGTACTGGTTTTCACGGGTTCATTAGCTTCTCTGCAAAAGAGTTCATTTAATTTTAGTGGCTCTAGGGCATCTGCTTGCTCAGTCAGGATCAGTGCCATTAAGGTAGGTGCTGTGGTTGCCACCAGCATCTCCGTCTCCTTCCTTGGCTCCTGAGACATTGTCCTGGATTGCATTAGTCTTTTTTGCAAAGCAGGCTGAGAGGCTTTGGCAGAAAGAAGCACTTGGATGAAGTAAAATCAGTCCAGGTTGACTAGTTGACTCGCTGTTCTGGTGAGCTCCACTCACTGGGAATTTGCAGACGCCGTGGGAGCAAAAGAGAGGACTGTTGCAGAAGCGGTGCAGGTTAGCAGGGGCTCTGCGTGCTGCGGTTGTTAGTATTCAGTGCGAGTCCTGCCAGATCAGAACTCTAATCTCTTGTTTGTGCAATTCAGCTGAGCTAGGTTATCTGTGAACCAAGGTGACCTGGAAGGAGAGGAGCAGTGCTAATATTGTGTGGCACTCCGTGGCACCCTTGAAAGGATCTCAAGGTACCCCAGGGTGCCTCCTTACCCTGGTTGAGAATCACTGCTCTAGGGAGTAAGGAAGGAAAAATCAACACCTTCATCCCCTCCTCTGTTTGGGAGGAAGGGAAAGCTCAGACCTCTCTATGGTGAAGATACTAAAGGGACATGAAGAAGAGCCCCATCTCTATTCTCGCAAAGCCTCGGGGTGCTGCAGTGCAGCTTATCTTGTCCAGTGTGGCCTACTGGGGGGCTCTGCTGGACCTCTTGCATCTTGGTCATGACCAGATGCTCCTCCATGGTGTTACAGGGTTACCTCTAGGTTGCTGCTGTTAGAGTACAACTATCATTGTTACTACTATTATAATGTTTCAGTGAACCTCTCATTTTTTTCCTGGATTTCTCCTAGAAGGGCCTCGCTCCTCTAAAGCTGTTATTTATCCCCAAACAGGGTTAGGGTATGCTCTTCCACATAGTTGACAGCAGCTGAGAAGGGCCCCAAGTCTGTGGCTCAGTTTAAGTTGTAAGTTTGTCTGATCCTTCTAAGAGTTGGGAATGGCTGTTTTTGATGTCGCCTCTCTGTGAACATGAAAGGCTACCTTCCCACTAACTGTGCGTAGGGCAGGGCCATGCCTGCCTGTCTCTCTTCATCAAAAATGTAATCAAAGATCTCACTTCTTGTAAAAAAAAAAAAAAAAAAGTATTTTTAAAAAAGGAAAGAAAGGATGCAACATTTTTTTTCTGTTGGCCTTACTGCTAGTGGGCTCCGGTTTTGCTTTGATACTCCTTTCACCCCTGCCTTCCCTAAAAGAGACCCCACCTTTGCTTTCCCTGCATCTCTGAGACACACCGGAGAGGTTTAATTGCAAAGCATAGACCTTTGAAAACAAAAATCATTGCATTTGATTCAAGTGAATTATTGATTGTCCTTGAGCTCCAGCACAGCAGATATTGGCAGCATTTTGTCAGCCCAGGGAGCAAACAGCAAGATCGCAGCAAGGAAATAAATATTCCAACTGGAAAGCAAAGGAGCTTAGCTAGTCTAATAACAGTGCCCCAACTCTCCCTCTCCCACAGCTGCTTCACAAGAAATGGTATTTTTGACCTGATGTTAATGTGGCCAGTTTATAGTAGGCAGCATTTCCTTTAAGTAAACAACCGATGCAGTGAAACCAGGGAGCAGAGAGTGTGGAGTGGATTTGCAAGACTTAGTGAAGTGAGAAAAATCAGAGCTTACCGTATATGTCTGGGATGTAAGAACGTGCCTCAGAGTGTGAATAAAAATGTAATGTATAGACGTATTCTCTCTATTCTTGAATCGCAGTGAATTATGCTGCCTATAATAATAGCATATACAAAATAGAGGCCATGGACCTCGTGAGTTTGATAGGCTTCTACAGAGCGCTGTCATTTGCCGAAGAGAAGGTGAGTCCATTAAAAAGGGTGATTCAAGCATTCCTTCCGCCTGTGCACAGAACAAGTGGTTTGTTTGAATAGAAACGATGCACTTGGCTTTGTTCATCTCCAAGTCCCAGGAGAAGATGAATTCTTATCTAGCAGAGATCAGATTTTCATAATAAGTGAAGAAGAAGGAACAAGGAAGGAAAAAGCTGTAAAACATTACCACAGGATTGTTGGCAAAAAGGTTTTTTATTGTGCATCCTGAGAGCTGCCCCCAATTGTCCTCCGTCCTTCAGTTCCTCTCCTGTCCTGAGAAAGTCACCTCTAAAAGACCAGTGCAGCATCAACAGACACTATCAACATCCAGAGGCTTTGATATTATAATGGATTTACTATCCCAGGCTAGTTTGGCAGGTGTATAAATAGCACATGAACTATCAAGAATTAATAGTATCAATAATATTCAGCTGCTTGTGCTGTTTTATGTTTCTCAAAGTGCTTTACAAATATTAGCTAATCCCCACAGTGCCGCTGCTGGCCGGGAAAGTGTTATCCCCTCTTGGCAAGGGCAGGCTGGGCAGCACAGAGAAATGAAGAGACTTCTTCTAGGATGCATTGGGTGTCAGAGGAAGGACTAAGGACTCCCAGACCCAAATCTTGTAATTGCACAGACCCGGCTGTAAGTCAGTGCGGGGGCAACCTTTCTGGCAGGTGTGCCACAAATGAGCCCTGCACCCTGCCCAAATGCCACCCCAATCCCCTTCTCTTGCCCTGTCCGCTGCTCTGCTTTTTGCTCCCATCCCTGTGCTCCATGTTCGATGTCCTGCTCTGCTTCTGCTTCTTTCCATGTGCTCCTTGCTTAATTTAGTCCTTTGCTTTCTGCTTCTTGCCCTGTCTGCTACTTCTTTGCCAGTCCACGCCCCAGTCTGCTGCAGCCCACACACAGAGGCTGCCCATGCTGCTTGTGGCACCTGCACCACAGGTTGGCCACCCCTGCTGTAATGTATCCGTGCCCACTCCAGGAACACCTTTCATAGATGTAGGGTCGGAGGGGACCTGAGCAGATCATCAAATCCAACCCCCTGCCCTGGGCAGGAATGAATACTGGGCTCATATGCCCCCTAGTAAGTTTAAGCTCATATGACCCCGGGTAGGTAGTTATCAAGCCTCCTTTTAAAGACCCCTAAGGTAGGAGTCAGCATCACTTCCCTTGGAAGCTGGTTCCAGATCCTGGCCGCCCTGACTGTGAAGTAGTGCCTCCTGATGTCTAGCCTGAACCTACTCTCAATTCACGGCTAGTCACTCAGGAGGGAAGAAAGTATCCCTGTCCTTTCTGTTCTACACTCCTGATACATGAGCAACAAAAAATCACATGGCAGCTGCTGGAGTTTCTGCATGCACCTTTATCACCCAGTTACAGCAACTCTCGATAGAAATCCCACAGGTGGGTCTCAGTCACAGCCGTGGATCTGGACTGATCAAAAAGATGTCCTCTTCTTTAAGGGTCAGAGAGCCTGGGGCCAACCAGCCCTGTGCAGTTACCAAGTACCATGTAGAAGCAGTCTTCCCTCTAAGAGGCTGAGATAGTAGCAGGAAAGAGATGGGCTCCTGAGCCCAGGGGCTGAAGAAGTGGGGTCAAAAAGGTAGTGCCGCCTGGGCTGGGAGAGGAACTGCTTTATGTGATGTTTTGTTTTAGGTTTAAGTTGATAAAACTGTGCCTCAAAAGAAACTTGGGCCTGGCAAATTTCCTGGGCAGGGAGGAAAAAGCCCAGCTGCTGTTACTTGCGGGAAGGCAGTGGCCTACCCAGGTGACCCCATTACATAGTAGAGCAGCCTGACATGTAGATCTGTGCTCTGTGGCCCCCAGCCAGCTCAGCCTGGTACAGGTAGACTCTTCCGATTTAGCTGCAGTCTCAGAAGAGGCTCTGCACACACTCGTGTCTCTCCTGCTCAGCCTCTACCTCTGCTTTTTCCTTCTTCTCTGATCCACAGTAAAGGTTCTCCGTCTTGATCAAGGGATCAGATAGCCATCTTTGTAGTCCTTCTGTAAACCACAGTTATCCTTCTGCCATCATTTGTGATGAAGTCATTAAAGCTGAACGCAGCATTCAAGGATTGGATATGCTATCAATTTAGATAATGAAGTGATCCAGGTCTCCTGTCCTTTTTCTTACTATGCAGCCCGCTGACATCTTATTTGTTGCTCAGTGTGCCACTGCTCATTGTACGATTGTTGTCTTCACACCAGCCAGTGACTTGCAGCTCTTTTTCTAGAAGATGTTGCATCATTTCAGAGCTCGTCAGCAGGTTGGGAATCCTTGACGGTGACAGAACAGTGTGCACGACATTGCACGCATCTGTATTGAATTTCTTGTGTCATCTTGTTGCCCATTGTCCTGAATTTCTTTAGAACTGTCCAGAGTCTTGACTAACCTATGCAGTTTTGCTGGTTTGCAGTTCTTCCTGTCTTCCAGGTTATTGATAAATGTATTGAAAACCCTCAGTCCTAGTGCTTACATTATTGCTGTCCTCCAAACATCATGGCTTTACACCCAGCCCAGAGCCTGATCTGCCTCAGGTGCTGATCCAAAACCCCTGATACAGAAGAATAAATGGTTCTTGCAAGAAAAGCAGCGCTAAAAGAAGGAATCAAACCCGACTTGCAACCCAGATGTAAATGTTGCAGGCAGCTCAAACCAGGGTCCAGTCAAGCTAGCAGGTGGGTTTCTTGTGAGTCCTGCAGAGAAGAACTTTCCCTTTCAGACTAAGAGAGCTGCTCTCTGCCATATCTGATACTGACTTATTTCCATGCTGAGAATTAGCCATTTATTTTGAATCTTTGTTTTCTTGTCTCTTTACTGACTTTTAATTCAAGCCAAAACTTTACCTCTCCTGTGCAGTTACCATGTTTCCTTAATAGGCTCTTTTGAGGGCCTTTCCAGAAAGCTTTTTACTGGTCTAAATAAATTGTAGCCCCTATTCTATTAACTCTTTCAGAGAACTCTCTCTGGCAGGAGATGCCCGATTTATCCCTTACGGGAGTTGTTCTGTTCCATCCCTATCTTGTCATGTCCATTTAGGTGCCACCGGTGTTGATTTGTGTTCTCTTAGATATTTTTTCCTCTGTGCTGAACTTGAACTATCATGTTAAAGAAGAAGATTTGTTTCTTACAAGAAAACATAGCAACAACAGCATGGCAACAGTAGCTGCTTCACAAAAGAGAAATAGGCAAATAGATTTCTGAAATGTGTTCTCTGTTGTTTTTATTGGCTGGTGGGCACATGGGAGAATTATAATGAAATAAGTGTGAAGATCGTTTACAAACAATTCATAAGAAAGTGAAAAGGGGAAGATGCCTTATTGACTTCAACATCCTGGCTAGCCCTTGTGCTGTGTTAGTCTCCTCGTGCACGAAGGGAAAGGTCACATCCAATCTAGACTCTTGTATATGTTCTGTGCTTATCTATAGGCATGTCAATAGTGCTTCTTAAGAGAAACAGCGTTAATGAAGCGCCAAAGCGGAGTAATCAAGCCCCAAAAAGTTAAGAATTATACAGTTATGGCTTAACGCTCAGCATTTTTCCCCACATCCCTTAAAAAATGTTGTTTCCAAAACTTCTGGACGCAGAGTGTCCCAGCAGATAAAACATCAAGAGGTTCAATTCCTAGCTCTGCTACTGTGCCGCTGTGTGAGCTTGGACAAGTCACTTCACCTCTGCGCCCCCATGCTGCCTCACGCTTTGTCTGTATGGACTGTAAGCTCTGAAGCCAACCACCATCTTATCTGTACCATGCCCCGTTCAGTGAGGCTTAAGTCTCAGCTGGGACTGCTAGGCCGTGCTGCCCTACAAATGCAATAAATGAATAAATAGATTGGGATTTACCGATGATACTCCTGCTGAGATTTAAACCAGTTTTGCAACCCACTGCCCAGGAACTCTGATTCTAGCCACAAACAGGTGAACTTTCATAGCAATCACCTCACCTGAAATAACTAATTCTTAAGTTTTGGAAAGAAAGCTTTAAATAGTCGAACCTCTTTTTTTGATCACACTTCATGGTGCTGAGTAAGCCTGGCTGAAGATGCTGTATGCAAGACTGAACACGGGAGATGCAGAGTCTTAAGTCATTAAGTGGAAGTTGATAGGCAATTATGATGTTCTGTTTTGTCTTACCACAGTCGAAGAGAAGCCCAGCTCTAGGATACATGGACAAAAATGGGATGTGTGTTCCCTTTCTCCTTCAGAGATGACAACCATCTTCTAGGTTCATGGCTAGACAAAATTAGGTGCAGGGACTTATTATAGGAACAGCTTACCAGCTGGTCTTGTAATGGCTCAGTGGTGCCAGATGAATGTGCTTTAGATGCATGGGTTTGTGCTCAGGCCTTAACGGGCAGTTGTTTACATCCTTTGCTAATTTATGCTGAGCCACCAGTTAAGATTACAGTAACGTGGTAGCCTTTTCAGGTTGCACAAGCCACACCACTACAGCACTTATATTGCATATTTTGTTGTTGTTTTTATTCAAAATCTATTATTTGTTGTGTCATCCAGTAGTGCAACAATGGGTGGGTGAGCAGGGCATGAGCCCTGGACACAGCTTAGGGCTGGGCACCATTATGGAGCCGGAGGAGGAGGCATCCCCCACCATTTCTCCCCTCCCCCCGGCTCTGGTTCTGACAGTGGGGAGGGCAGAGAAGCACCAGCAGTGCACAGTGCAGGAATATGCAACCAACAATTCACTGATGCTGGAGAGGTGCCACTTCCTCCTTTTTCTGGTGCTGAAAACCAGTGGATTTGGGCCTTTCGACACATCAGCAGCAAAAAAAGGGTAACATCTCCACCTTCAGAGCAGCATGTCTCCAGCTGCTACTCCTTCACCATGCACCACCACTACTCAAGGTGCAGTACTGGACTCTGGTGAGATCATACATATTACACAGCCCCCCCTGACCCTGCAGCGTTGTTCAGTCGGGAAAATCCTGGTCTAAGGAGCGACTCAGGCAGCTGGAAATCAGGAAGTTTGAATTCTTCCCATGATTTCAACACCAACTTGCTGTATGGGCATTGGCAAGTCACTATACTTCCCTTGGCCTCCCTTTCCGTGTTTATAGACAAGGAATAATCCCTGCCATGCAGAGGTGTTAGGGGATATAATTAGCTAACGTTTGCAAGGAGTTTTGAGATCTTCAGATTGCAGACACCAGAGAAAGCAAATTAGTTTCTTAATTATCCTTGTTACTATGAATGTATTTACTTTTGCAAGTTTGGTTATATAAAATGTAGTGAGTGAGGATACTGAAGTACTCCAGAGAACATAGAAATGAGGAAACAATAGCTACAGTGTTTTGGTTACCTCTGAGGCTTTCTAAAACGATGTTAAAAGCAAGCAAGTGAAACGTTGGGCATAGAACAACTTCAGTTAGTTTGTAAGACAATTTGTTTTTAAATTGCTTCCTTTTTAACATCTTTGTTTACAAACCTCAGAGAAAACTCAGCCTTTTGTGTTTGTATATATATTTGTGTGGCTAGGGACAGACATTACACACAAACCGGTTTAAGTGATCACAGACTGGTTTAAACCTGTAGCAGAACAGAAGTTCAGTGCACATAACCCAGTTTCAGCCATTTTGAAACTGGTTTAAGATAAACCTGGTTGAATGTAGCATCATACTTAACTGATTTGGGTTAAACTGGTTTATGCAACATCTGTCCCACACCCCTTCCTGGTTTAAGTTAAACCAGAGTCCCCCAGTACCCTGATGCTTTGCAGCTGGGCTGGGCTAGACTGTGCTCTGCTCCAGAGAACAGGCTGGACCTACCCCTCTCCTCCCTAGCTGGAGCTCTGGGGAAGACTGAAGGCACAACAGGGTCTGCCTGGCTTCCCTTGCTGCTTACTCCCCCCCCCAATCTCCCACAGCACGGACCCCTGCCCTATGTGGTATGCTAGCTAATGCTGAGAGGTGTCTGTGTGCATGTCTCCAATTTCACTGGGGCAGGCAGACAGGACAGTGTCTGCTGAAGGCTTTTTGGAGCTAATCAACAGGTAGCCGGTAATGTCCCTCTATTCCTTCCTTAGTTAGTTTCATAGTTTCTAGGGTCAGAAGACCTGAGCAGATCATCTAGTCCGACCCCCTGCCATGGCAGGAAAGAGTACTGGGGTCACACGACCCCAGCAAGATGTTCATCTAACCTCCTCTTAAAAACCCCCAGGGTAGGAGCCAGCACCACTTCTCTTGGAAGTTGGTTCCAGACCCTAGCCACCCTGACTGTGAAGTACCGCCTCCTGATATCTAACTTAAACCTACCCTCTGCCAGCTTGTGACCGTTATTCCTGGTCACTCCTGGCAGTGCTCGGGGGAACAGTGACTCCCCCAGTGCCTGCTGATCCCCCCAACTAGTTTATAACAGGCCACAAGATGCCTCCTCAGCCTTGTCTTGTGGAGGCTGAACAGGTTCAGGTCCCGTAGCCTCTCCTCGTAGGGCCTGCCCTGCTGTCCCCTGATCATACGAGTGGCCCTCCTCTGGACCCTCTCCATGTTGTCGACATCCCTCTTGAAGTGTGGTGCCCAGAACTGGATGCAGTACTCCAACTGCGGCCTGACCAGTGCCGCGTAGAGGGGGAGGATCACCTCTTTGGACCTGCTTGAAATGCATCTGTAGATGCATGACAAGGTGCGGTTGGCCTTCCTAACTGCCTCCCCACACTGCCGGCCCATGTTCATCTTGGAGTCAGCGATGACTCCAAGATCCTTTTCCGCCTCCATGCTGACAAGAGGGGAGTTCCCTAACATGTAGGTATGGTGCCAGTTGTTCCTCCCGAGGTGCATCACCTTGCACTTGTCCGTGTTGAAACCCATCCTATTCTCATCCGCCCACCCTTGTAACCTGTCTAGGTCTGATTGTCTAGGTCCTTGGAAAAAGCTGTTTAAGAAGAGCTTGAACTAATAATGAAAGATGCTTTTGCTTTGCTGATGAGCTGATAACACTGTGGTTTTATCATCCCCCCTGTTGGTTTACAGCCCTGTCAGGTTTGCAGACATGGAGAGGGAGATTGAAAAGCTCAGAATCATCAAAAGATGCATGCACTGCACTCTTCCCCCCCCCACACCCCTTTTCTGCACAGTGCTAGCCCAGGGCTGGGGTCTGATAACACTCCCATCCCTTGAGCAACCAGTGGGGAAAAGCCTGAGACGGTGCAGGAAAGGTGGGGATTTATACCCTTTCCCTAATCAGAGCATCCTGCCAGAGCTGGTCATGGGCCCCCCTCAGCTCAACATTGTTGCAGGGGAGGGAGGGCTGCTCTAGCACCCCCTAGCTTCTAGCTTGAGCCACTGCAGGCAAGTCCTGCATTTCTGGAATGAAAAGGGAATGTCTATCCACCTCCAAATCAGTTCAAGCTTTGCAGGTTAGACTAACCTGCAAAGATTGAATCAGTTCAGGCTCAGGCTTTTTGAATGTCTGTCCCTGGCCTCTGTGTGTGAGGGAGAGGGAGAAAGAGAGAGGGGAGAGAGGGAGGGAGGAAGGAGTACATCTCATTTATATTTGTGCATATACAAGCACACCCTACTTGAATTGCAAAATATTTTCTATTCTAAAATGCTGTCACTCTCATAATTGATTGTCCGCTATATTTATTTGCTCTGACCTTCCATACTTTTTCAACACATCTTGGCACTGTCTCTACAACATATTTAGAGTAAAAATACCCTAGATTTGAAATGCTTAAACCTATAACAGCATTAGCAGCCTTTCTCCTTGCTCTTCTGCTGTGTTTGTTTTTGAGAAAACAAGTATCAACACCATTGTTGGGTGTATCATGACAGAAACATCTCCAACCATGCTGGAAGCCTGCAAAAGCTTTTGTGATTGCTTTTTTGTTCATGCTGTGTTTGTCCGGTAGTGATAAATACTTTTCTGGGGCCAAGGGTTCCCAATCTGTGGTATGTGTACCACCAGTGGTGTGAGCCTGTCAGTGGTAAGCATTAACAGATTTATTATAATTACTTTATATGACAAAAATTTGCTGGTGGTACTTAAGTTTGTATCATTTTAAACCGGTGGTGCACAATCTGTTAGAGTTTGGGAACCGCTGGGTTAGAGTATAAAACTACTGCCCCACCATGTAGACATTGCTCCTCAGGGGGGAAAAAGCCAGGGCATCTCTTTGTAACAGCCTTATGTGATTATTAGTTAGTAGGGTGACCGATAGTGGTACGGCACCTAACAAAAAGGGGGAAACTATTTTTTGACTCAGCTGTTAGGGCATCTGAGACAGTTAGACTTAGCATAGTATTTAACACAGAGAGAAAAACTGGCATGTAAGGACCTGGCATAGCCTCAAAGAAATCAGTGATGGAAAAGAGCTCCTGAGATTTTGTAATGGTGCGGGTTTTGTTGGCCCCAGTGCCGCTGACCAGAATTTTTTTCCTCATCTGGTGGTCTGTATCCTGGTAAGGTGCCGTCTTCTACATAAGAAACAGCTGTTTGTGAAAGCTGCTAACTGCATGTAGACTGTAAGGCCTCACTTGGAGATCTTTGGAAGAAAAACCACCTACAAGATGCTTAATCCAGTGCAGTCGTGTCACTTTCAGAGGGCGATGGAACCATGAATGGTCTATTTCTTGGGGACAATTTTGGATTTCTCCTTCAGACCTAGGGAGTCCAGAGGCATTTCCCTAGCTTTAAGCTGTCCATCCCTACTATAGGCCCAATGCTCAAATACTGCAGGCAGAAACCAAATCTGAAGAGCATCCAACCCAGCGAAACAAATGCAAGTTGGGGGCTTTCATAGAGCCTGACCAGGCACTCACCCTTCTCAACGGGTTCATGGCCAGAGGACGGTGCTCTGTGTACTTGTATGGTGACAGTTTGAAAGGGGGCGAGGCTCAGCCAGTACATGCAGATTGGAACGTATTCGAAGATAAGGAGCATTTGTATCAAAGGGATTGCTTCCAGCCTTGGGTTGGTTTTTTTTGGTTTTGCTTTGTTTCTGAATCTACAGCATTAGAGGGAGGCTGGGAGAGGGAGTGGAAGACAGCATCTTGCATTAGTGTTAACCTTTTACCACTCAGAAGTGTTGCTCCAGTACCTTGTTGCTGAGGGCCATGTAAGTTCCTAGATGGGTGGATGGAGATGCCATTGTTTTGTCCTTAATTGCAAGAGAATCCTTTAAAATTTATTAATACCCTTTGTGAACAAGCCAGGCAAACACAGGACAAAGGGAAGCATGCAGGGCTTTAGTCGTGGATTTTAAAGTGTTTAGGAAATGTTACATTTTCCTCCTTTCTAAAGCTGATTTGCTGCCAAAAGAAGATCTGTTCTGCAGTTAATTTTAGAAAGGTTAAATCTATTTACCAAAATAAACACAAGCGCGGAGGGAGGAAAACCAGGAGGATAGGAAATAATGGGCTCATGATCTGTAGAGGTCATCGCGGGAGCCGATTTGACAGGGAAACGTGCATAATGTATCCTCTGTTTTCCTTAAACAGTACTCACAGTGCAAGGGGACGTGCTCTGGAAAAGCTGTGAAGCGCAAGTTTTCCTCAGATAACCTTGTCACTTTTACAGTATATGTGTGTGCACACACACGCATGCATGCACAACCACACACCCAGCCACCCCCTTTCTCTGTTAGGCAATGGACTGTATGTATGTATGTTTGCAGATTTGCTGTTGGTTTTTAGTGAAGGTCGCTGAAAGCCTTGGCACAAGGAAAGGGCAAATTTTAAAGAGCTCCAAGGGTGGGACAGAGATTGGTGTTTGAATGGCTTGGCTGCCTCGAGGTCATTGCTAATTAGTTGGATGTTGCCTAAAGAACTGAACATTGCATTTTGAATTACGTATGTAAACCAATTGCTCTGTCTCCTTTCATATCCACGCCGCTGCCTGCTTTGCTGTGGCATCTGGAATGGAGAATACAGTCGCACCAGAGAGGAGAAGAGAGTGATCTTAAATGGTGTGTAAGAATGCCGAGGTGGCAGTAGAGCTCAGATGAGAGAGGCTGGAGTGTGACAGCTGTTACTGGGTCGTGCGTAAAGCCTGCCAGCAAAACGCATCAATTTGTGTGATATCTGGATGTTTTTCCTTCTGTATTCATAATTGCAGAGATGGTGTCTGCATAAATCTCCTCACTTCAACTCCAGCTAAAGGAGCAACCTAGGGCATGCCAGTCTGTCAGTGGCAAGACACCAGCATGAAGGGAGGGCAGTCAGACATATGCCCGCTTCCAGCTAAAGGTGTGGAAGACCAGAGGCAACTCTAACTTCAGTGCATTCATGGAATGGATGCATCTTACCGTTTTCTTTGGGGTGAAGAGGTGTATTCATATGCAATGCACTACACCAGGCAGCACAGTTTGGGGAGGAGGTGAGCAGCCAACAGTGGCAAAAGAACAGGTGAAGGACTGTTTAGAAAAGCTGGATGTGTACAGGTCCATGGGGTTGGATGGGATGCACCTGAGGGTGCTGGCTGCAAGAGTTAGTTGATGTGATTGCAGAGCCGCTGGCTATCATTTCTGAAGACTCATGATGATCGGAAGGCGTCCCAGGTGATTGAGAAGGGCAAACATAACACTCATATTTAAGAAAGGGAAAAACGAGGATCCAGGGAACTACAGACCAGTCAGCCTCACCTCAGTCCGTGGAAAAATCGTGGAGCAGGTCCTCAAGGAATCCATGTCTAAGCACTTGAGGGAGAAGAAGGTGATTAGGAGCAGTCAGCATGGATTCACCAAGGACAAGTCCATACCTGACCAACCTGATTGCCTTCTCTGGTGCGGTGACTGGCTCTGTGGACACAGAGAGACCAGTGGATGTGGTGTACCTTGTTTTTAGCAAGGCTTTTGATATGGTCTCCTACAATGTTCTCACAGGCAAGGTAAGGAAGTATGGGCTGGAAGAATGGACTGTAAAGTGGAAAGAAAAGTGGCTGGAGCATCAGGCTCAGAGCATAGTAATCAATGGCTTGGTGCCTAGTTGGCTGCTGGTATCAAGTGGAGTGCCCCAGGGGTCAGTCCTCGGGTCAGTTTTGTTCAATATCTCCATCAGTGACCTGGAAGAGGGGATGGAGTGGTGGCACCTTCAGTAAGTTCACAGATGACATCAAGCTGGGGGGTGTAGTAGATAGGCTGGAGGGTAGGGCTAGGCTTCGGGGTGTTGGAGGATTGGGCCAAAAGAAATCTCATGAGGTTCAACCAGGACAAATACAAAGTCCTGTACTTAGGACAGAACAATCCCTTGCACTGGTACAGGCTGGGGCTGACTGGCTGGGCATCAGTTCTGCAGAAAAGGACCTGGGGTGACGGTAGACAGTAATATGAACATGAGCCAGCAGTGCGCCCTTGTTGCCAAGAAGGCTACCAGCATCCTGGGCTGCACTGGTAGGTGTGTTGCCAGCAGGTCAAGGAAAGTGATTATTCCCCTTTATTCAGCACTGGTGAGGCAACATCTGGAGAACTCTGTTCAGTTTTGGGTCCCCCACTACAGAAAGGATGTGGACAAGTTGGAGAGAGTCCGGTGGATGGAGGGCAACAAAAAAGGTTTGGGAGCTGGGGCACATGACTTATGAGGAGAGGCTGAGGGAATTGGGTGTATTTAGTCTAGAAAAGAGAGGACTGAGAAGGGATTTAATAGCAGCTTTCAGCTGCCTGAAGGGGGTTCAAAAGAAGAGGGACTTGGACTGTTTTCAGTGGTGACAGATGACAGGACAAGGAGCAATGGTCTTAAGTTGCATCAAGGGAGGTTTAGGTTAGCTATTGGGAAGAATTTTCTCACTAGGAGGGCAGTAAAACGCAGGAGCAGGCTACCCGGAGAGGTTGTGAAATCTCCATCTTTGGCAGTTTTTAGGACCTGGCTAGACAAAGCCTTGGCTGGAATGAATTAGTTGGGGATAGTCCTACTTTGAACGGGGGGTTGGACTAGATGTCCTCCTGGGGTCCCTTCCAACCTCATTTTCTATGATTCATGAATGCCAGCAGTGCTGTCTTCCCAAGTCTTTCATGAGTTGGGTACTAAGGGCAGCGCAAGCAGCAAGAGAAGCCTCCGTTGGAGAACTTCAATAGATATAATTTGCCTTGTGTGAGCGATGCTTCAAGGGATGAGCTGGGATGCAGTCTCCATTCTGATTCAGTAATGACCTTTCTGTTATTTCTTCACTAATTAATTTAAGCATTTGTCAGGGATGAGATAGGAATTCAACCTCTGTTTATTCAACCATGGGCTTGCTTCCTTTGTAGCTGATCTTAGCTGTCTGCTTGGGCGAGAAGGGAATTCTCTCTCGCTCGCTCTCTCACCTTGTTTGACACTTCCCATTACAAGCCCTTCATTGAGAAAACACACACTGTATTTGTGGTGGCAATTTGACTGGTCTCTTTGATGTTACAGTCCTAAGTTCCTACTACACTCGGGCTTGCAAGGCTGAAAGTCTTTTCATAAGCCGAGTCCATGGCTCAGCCGACCCCAGGTGTTCAAGTATCATAAATCATGAGATCAGCTAAAATAGCAAGATTGTTTGGGGGCAGGAAGAGGGCATTTGCCTTCTGACCTTGGAAGCGTGCTTGTAAGGTTTGAGGGTTGAGCTCCAGCCTTGAATACACATGCGGAAATGCGTCCTTTCCACCGGCTGCTCAGAGGGGACGCTCCTCCCTTACTCTGGCGCCTGTGGATGGATGAACTGATCTGCTGCCCCTCTCTGTGTCCTGCACCTGTTGCTATCTTCTGCATCCCCAACACCACGTCAGTCTTCCTCCTGCTCCTCACATTATGCTGTGCCCCTTGGCCTCATCTTGCCCTCTATAACTCTTGAAACTGCCCCCTTGTCCTTCCTCAGTCTCTGCATACACCTTGTACCATGTCTCCACTGCCCTTCGCTGTCTCTGGCTCCTAATAATATCCCATCAGAAGGTAGGGTGGTATCCATTTGGCTCGTGAGCCTGGGTTTAGTCTCAGTGAACAGAGAGAGAAGAGGCAGCCATTTGTATTAGGCTCGGTCTCACCTCTAGAGGGAACGGCAGCCGTATTGCTAACTCCTGTGCTAGTGGCAGCGAGGGCAGATGGTTGCCTTTCATTATGTTTTCATGAGACAAGTTAAACACAAAAAAAAGAAACATCTGAAAATTGCTAGACTAACAATAAAAATTTTAAGAGTCGGCAACTCTTAGTCGTTGACATCGCAAGAGTGATTGAAGTCACTCTAGTGCCAAATAAAAACAGAGTGATGGCAGGCTGCAATTATACAAGGAATGATACAGCACCACGATTCAGTGTTGTGTAGGGACAGCAGCTGAGTAGCGAAAATCTGATACTTCCACCCCTGGAACCGCAGCGGTGCTTGTCACGTCTTTGCGTGGCTGCCTTTTTCCAGCTCCTTTTACCAGTATTGAATATGATGACCTGCCCCCAACTGCAGCTAAGTACTCAGCAGGCCTTTTCCTCATTTGGGGTTTAAACTTTAGATTTGTCAAACTGTGATAGATAATATCACAACAGGTAACTAATAACCTGGGCATGTATTACTGCTGTATTCTGCCATAGACCTGCATGAGTCCTACACTGCAGGGGTGCCGTGCATAAGAGCAGGCGTATTTTTTACACAGCACCCTATCCTTGGTCAGACTTGTAAGGTTTAGCATTTGATTGTGATTTGGTTCCTCCCAATGGGCCCTCAGGCCAGTACTGGTCACAGGACCTTCTTGCTCACTTCCCTAGCCTTTCATCCTTCCTACTCATGTCCACAAGGAAACCAAAGAAATGAGAAGGATAAATGTATCAATTACACGCTGGCGTCTGCTGTATTGGGGAGTAGCCGATGCTCCAGTGAGACGTGCCTCCCAGGCATCAGATGTAATCTGCTCATTTAACAGTCCCAGCCTCTCTCCCTCCTTGATGTGCACTTGTCCATTGTCCCCTGCAAGGCAAGGAGCCTATCTCAGGAAGGAAAGGATTTGCTTTTCAACTGGCAGCTAGTGAGTGGTGAGGTCTGCGTGACCCACTTGCACCGTGAGTCATATGGATGCACTTCAGCTAAGGCTTGCGTCCATTTTTCTACTTCCTATAATTTGGAAAAGGGGAAATAGGGAAACCAAAGACCTCTGGCAGGAACGCAGTGGAGGAGCCACTGAGCAGAAGTGATGCAAGTCTGTGGAATCAGTAATACCCCTCACCAAAGAGAGAAAGCGCATTGGGGGGTTTTCTTTCTTGGGGACCAGACACTTTTATTGCCCAAGCAGCAAGGTCACTTGTGAAGTATTCCCATCCAAATTCATCAATGCCACCTCTGGGTCCTGCACATGCATCGTTGTTCAGACTTTCCTACAGCTATTCACTTGCTGGTCTTATCATTCAGAACTACAGAAGAGAGCTCAGGATCTTTCCATTGCGGGCTGGCTTAGAGATCTGGTCCTCAAAATGCATACAAATCATCCTGCTCTACACACTTCTTCCCAGTGCATGGCTTCATTTTCCCTGAATCACATCATCTCAGGTCTCTGCTCTTTTTTGCTTCTGCTCCCAGTGAGAAAGAGGAGAACTTAAACGAGTCTGTCTTTTAGTAGAGCAAGTTTCTCTTCTGAAATCAGGTACCTTCAGACTCACAGTTCTGCTCCTAGTGCCTGTCCTCTTCCTGAGGCTGCCTGCTGGTCTGGGTCTTTGCTGGTTTGCAGTGCTGGCTGGCTGGATTTGCAGCCAGATTTTTCCCATCTGTCCTGCTCCAGAAGTGCAGCCTCTGATTTCATCAGCAGCACTGGAGCATCTCATCTTCAGAACTCAAAGCACCTTTGGACTAGAGATCTTTTGAGGGGAAAGCTCTTGTCTTCTGCACAGAGGGAAAATGTAGCTTTAGATGAACAATCTAGCCCGTAGCATTGAAACAGGGAAGTACGGAGTCATTTCAAAGGAAGTAATGAGAGATTTTTCTGTTCCTAATTTATGCCTGTCCTACATATGGCTTCCATGGAGTTGCTAATGTTACAGACAGATGGGTTGGCATTTTGCTTTACAGAGCACATGGGGTAGAGGATGTTCATGTTTTTTAGCTACTCATTCTGCCTTCAGAGCTTGTTAGCCACTCTGCAGCCTGACCAGTCCAATATGGTCACTTCACAGATGGTCAGGAAGCTACAGCCTGAGCATTTCATCAGGCCAGCTCTTGAGTAACTTTAATTTGACACTAGTTATTTTAGCACACATTTGGCCACTTTTGCAGTAGGCGCTTCCACTATAGGCCATATGTACAGTTCCTGGGGCTGAGAAGTATGTACATTTTTCTAGATTCATAGTGGCATTGAGGTTTAAAGGTGTCAAAGTCTGACAAAAGACAAGAAATTTGGTTGAGACTTTATTATACATTTAGGATTTTGGCTTTAGGGAAATGCTCAGGATACCATGCTTTGTTTTCTTCAGCACCCCTTTCTTTTTCTTTGTTAGATGTTTGTAAATGCCTAAAAAATTAGCTTTAAGCATCAACTATTTCCACTATCTAGAAGTCTGGTTGGGAGCTATAATGTGATCTTTCATGTTTAAATGTACAGATTACTCAAAGCACGCGTGCTTTTTGCTCTGATTGCAGTAAGAGTTGTGTGTCCTGAGTTACTCTTATCAGCTGGTTTCTCACCATGTCTTTGCTGCATCTGCTTTGGGCTATCGTCTCCACCGCTCTCAGCAAAGTTAAGTCTGTCTGCTACTTGGCTTCGAGACTTCCAAACCCCAAGGGTGCCGCAGCAGGCCAAACAAATGAGCCAGTTGAGTCCAGCCTCTTCCCTCTTTGAGCATGCTGAACTAGTGTTGGCAGCATGAGAGTAGGAAGCGTTGTTCCTCTGAGGAGCCATCAGACCTTAGACTGAAAACTAAGGTCTGGACACTTGATAATACAGATGTCAAAGGAGTGTTTGCAAGTGCATACTTAATAACCCCAATGTCTTGGATACAAACCAGCTTAATGTTTGCCTTCTCCATATGCAGTCTAAATTGGATCTAGTATTTGTTTTTTTCTCTCCTAAACTGTTGTGTAGTTAAACTCTGTGTAGTTAAATTATTACTACGTTTCACTCCAGAGATGCCCACCTCAAGTGGTAGCATGCAAAAAGTAAGAGTGTGGGGGTTGGTGTTATCCTCTATTGGATCAACCGTGCAGTAAGGAGACGTGGCAGGAGGCAAACTTCTAGGTGCAAAGTGGCTCCTGAGTGGTGGTAGAAACTGTGGACAATACTACTGCACAGAACACATCCTTCAGGAGGAAAAGGACTGTATGGATATGCAAATGGAAGGCGGCAGTACTACCAGTCAAACAGCAAAAATATTGATGCTGCTTTAAATGAAAGCCAAAGCTCTTTGCTCTCATTTTTAGCATCTATTTCTGTCTGTCTGTCCTCAACTTCCTCCCTGGGGTCTAACAACCATTGGTTTCCTCTTGGAGAAAAAGGATCCAATTTCTGACACCTGTTGGCATTTGTGTTTAAATGTTCAAGTTAGTCCTACCCGTGGCCCATGCAGAGCCGTGCACATGAGTCAAAGGACATATGGAGGGTGTACAGTAACCCAGTAGTTTGTGTCCTTGACACTGAGTTAGTATGACAGCCAGTACTTGGTCTACTCTGTCACTCCCATATCTAACACCTGGGTCGTGTTCCTGATTAAAAGGAGAAGCCGGTAAGCTAGAGTCCTGTACTGGCACCCTGCAGGTTGTGGGTATTGAAGAGGAAGGAAGAGAAAAAATATTTGCCATAAATCTCAGTGTGTCCACAGGCTGGTATCTCCTCTGCCCCACCTTAGTGTTCAGCACCCTTCCTGGCAGCACCAAGCCCGCTGTCCTCTTTGCTCAGCACCTGAGAGTAGCTTTTTCATTACATTTCCTGGAAGGCATACTTTATAGACATCCATCCCTCTCTGCCTCATAAATTCACTTTATGCATTCAGCTTGTGACACGGAGGGTCAGAGGTCTTGGCAAGAAGCACTTATAATAAAGAATATCTCTTCCTCTTTTAGGTTACAAAGAATCTTATAGGGAAGGAAAATTTAGCTGGGGATGAGGAGAGGTCATTTTGCACACGGCAGCACTCCTTGATTGATGAAGAATCATGCATCCTTATTAGAGCTCTGTTGTTCTGCGTCCCATAGAGCATGGCAGTGTGATGTCATGGACTAGCTAAAGCTGCCAGTTACCACCAAATAAATAAGTAAAATAAAATAAACAATAGCAATAAATCGAGCCTTAAATCACTCATCAATATTTCCAGCCATACCATGTATTGTTGGGCAATTTGTTGTTGTTGTTTTTTAATATTTCTATAATTTTAAATGAACAGCCTCTAATTACAGTGATTTACTAGCTACCTGGGGACCTGATATTTGAGCAGAGCTTGATGCTTAGGAGAGATTGATTGGCGAGGCATAATTTAATCGGAGGATTTTGATAATGATATCACCGCCCAGGAGAGACAAGTTTGAGCAATTAGACAGATCCACCAAACCCTCCTGTTTGAATTGTTAAAACTTCAGCAGTCAGTCTTCTCCCCCTCTCTCCCTTTAGCCCAGTGCTTCTCCATCCTTCATGTTTTAGAGAGAGAGTTGAGAGTCCTGTTGAAGAGGAAAAGAGGGCATTAGCTAGTATAACAGTCCGTGCAAAATCATGTCGCTGTGGGCACAGCAGCCTCACACAGTAAAATTGGGCATTGAATCCATGGGGGAGTTCACATCCCTGCACCCTGACACTGGCCTGAGTACAAGACATCACCCCTAGCTCTGAAGGGGAACTTGACTGTGGATGTTGCTGAGTACTCAGACTTTGCAGATGCATTTTTATATGAGCTCATTGCAGGGGGGAGGTAGAGAGAGAGAGCATGTGTATGTTCAGGGGGAGAAAGCGCTGCACATACCTGCTATGTATATGCATGCACACATGCACACATATGTGTGCACACACACGCGCACATTCAAACACGCATACACACCCACACCAGCCTTCGTTTCCAGGACACATTTTTTGCTGGGCACTGAAGCCTAAGAAAAGGCTCTGGGCCCTCTCTGAGGCTGCACTTGTTTCTCCCTGACAGCTGCACGTGGACAGTAGGCCTTTGACATTTAGAAAAATCTCAGAATCTAAAGCAAGAGACAGAAACAAAAAGATTTTCTTGTTTAAAGGTCACAGCAGGCTGCTTTTAAAAATGTTTTAAAATTGGTTTGCTGGACTGCGACAAGGTTTAAACATACTAATGGGTGATGAGAACATCCGATCCAGACTGAGAAAGAGAAACCCTGCATTGGGCTGGAAGGGGGAAACCACAAACACAAGTGGAGTGCATTAAAAAAGTCAAATGCCCTTTGCCCAACTCACACCTAGAGGCGAGGGGTCATGCCCAGCTATGAAGCAGGTCCACGGGCGTATTTTATGGAGCGTACTGCAATTGCAGTGTAGGGCGACACAGTGTTAGGTCACACGAGAGTATTGCAGAGTTCCTAAGAGGTGACCCGGAGGGACCAGAGGAGTTACATTAGGTGAGAAGGGAGGTACAGATTTCTCCTTGGGGGAAGGTTTCTAAACACCAGGCACCTAGATGGAAGATTGTCATCTCTGCTTTATAGCACACTCAGAAAACATGTTTGTGTCAAGCTGAAGTGACAAGGCTGAGTGATCTTCCTCTGCCATTCACACATCACTGCCCCACCTTTACAAAACCCCATCATGGTCCTGCCAACTGCCAGGAGTGACCTCTTAACCAGAAAACTTCTTACTTCTTGCAGTATCTAATGGCCCAGCACATTGTGAGCATTGCCTGCTCTGGTCCCTTGTGCTATAGGGGAGGATAATTCCTCCTGGAGGTAAGGGCTGCTCACGGTTCGCTTTCCTACAGTGCTGGCTGTTCAGGAGAATCTCACAGACGGTCTGTGCGTGTACAGACTTGAATAAATACAGGTAGCACTCTTTTTCCAGGCACGTAGCAACGCTGATCATTTTAACATTCATCAAGAAGGGTGGGATGCCATGGGCTACCTACCCCACTCGGTCCATCTCGTCACACCAAAATAAATCTGCAGCTGGAAAGAGAGAAATGGACTGATATATTTTGCTGGAGATGGGCCGAGCAGAGTGTGAGACAAATAGAAACTTTATCCCATGGCTGAGATGGAGCTAGCAGTTTGCTCACTGGGCAGCTCACCTTTTGGGCATTTGCTTTCCCTGATTAGTTTTAGATCCCACTCAAGCCTTCATCTCCTGCACAGACAGATAAATAGAGTGGAACAAATGGAAAGGGCACACAGGTTCCAAGGTACCCAGCTCACTTAAAGGACTGAGTGCTGACACACAGCTTTATCTGTAGTGTAAGTCTGTGCCTTCAAAAAATAAAAAATAAAAAAACTCTAAAGCCTTGAATAATTTACCAATTTCCAGGGTTAAAAGGAAGATTTATGATGTTTTCTTCTGTCTGGAGACAGCTAATCTTGTCTCTTATGGAAAAGCAATTGTACTAAAGGCTCTTCTCTCTGACGAGATTGAAGAGTGACTGCTGGGAGTTCATGTCACCAGATGGTAGACGGACCCCTCTTGTTCGCTCCATGCAACATGGGCATTAAAAACAACTTCTGATTTTGTGATTGCTCCATGGGGTACCAGCAGCCTGAAAGCACACGACCTGGGGTGTTTTTGGAATCTGTAACAGGGCTTATGCAGACAAGTGTGACTGCACAGACACAGTCCTGTCTTGCTCCATATGAGTTGTTTTTCTGATATGTAGAGATCCTCCATAATCCTAAGGAGCAGACTGGCTTGGCGATAGAACCAGACCAAAAATCAGTATTTCCCCAAAGTGCTGGTGCTTTGAATAAAGTAGAATCCAGATCAGAACCATCCTTGGACTTTGTTTTGGAAACCCCCAAACCACTTCGGATTCCTCAGGGGGCAAAAGTAGGTCCATCGTTTAGACGTCATTGTTGACCCATCTCTACAGTCCTTGTTCTAAGTAATTGCTGCTTTATCTCACACAACATGTCAGAAGTGGCAGTGTGCAGTGACCATCTCATCTGAAGAAGGCATGTTTCTGGTTTTGGCCCCAGAGCAGATTGCAGTGATATATAAAGATAAACTAGATCCCGCCCGTTGGGTGTCACCACAAAGAGGACCAAAGGTGCTCACTCCTGCTCTGAAGGCACTACAAAGACCACAGGTGCCCACATTTTGAATGCTCAGACCTTAACATGCATGGAGGGGGCCTTTAAATGTGCCCTAACTAGCATTCTTAGATTTGGAATCACTTCATCCTTGTAATATATTTGATTAAAAATTGTTGACATATACTGTCAACATAATTGACATATTCAACATATTCTAATATATATGTTTGTATATTATATTTGTTGGGTGGGGGCACGGGAAGGGGGAGTTGGTACATTTTTTAAAAGTTGCACTCCTGAATCCTAACAAGAAATGCAATGTGAATGTGACGTGGTATCTCTAATGACTGAGTTACAAACTATGTATTATTATTTTAGCTTAATTTCAACTTCTGGCAGAATGTGCAGGTGTACCCTGGCAGGTTTATGTCACTCAAAAGTAGCTGGAAACTTGAAAGCAGCTCCTTCCCCAAATCCTCCTTCACTCCTGCTCTGAGGGCACATACCCTCCTCTACTCTCCCGACATTTCCCAGGAGGCCCACCCTGCTCCCTTCCCGCTGCACTGCGTGTCATAACTACGGTGCAAAGCCTCTCTTTGAAACAGAAATCTGTAGGTTTAATTGGAATTTATTGCCATTATTTTTCATAATTGTGATGATAATTTTGTATGTAAAGTGCTCCCTTCCACAAAACTGCTCAGGGTGGTAAAGAGCAGTCATAAAACAATTTCTCATTAATTAAGGAAAAACAAATACCCCAGCTTCCACCAAATTACCAACAGATGGGAAACAAAGCCAGGGAAAAAAAATAAAATAAAACAGTCGCAGCAATAGCAATTTTCAAATGCCTCTGGGGGAGGGAAAAAAAAAAGCTTTTAGGTGTTTTTTAAAAGTGGTTGAGAAGCACAGTGAGCTGGACTAAAAGTTTAGCTGTCATCAGAGGTCAGTTCAGAAAATTTTCCACTTTAGAGAAGTATGCGGAGAAGTCCCTTCTTCCAAAATGGCTATGCTGCCCTCTTCTATTGTCAGTCGGGCTGAGGGCACAAACTGCCCTTTGTTAAGAGGGAGCCTTTAAAAGTGGATGCTATTGCCTACTGCTCCCAGTAAAAATGATGACAACCTGAGAAGATGATGCTGCCTTATGCTGTCAGGAGGAAGAGAGGAATCCATAGTTCTGTTAAAAACAATGGGAGATGACAGCCATTTCAAAAGAGCACACTTCTGCTCAATTTTATTTTGCATCAGAACAGTATTCTTTAGCCTCTGCTGCAGGAGGAACTTTCAGTTATGAAGAATGATGGAAGGAAATGACCATTAATTCTTGAAGGGGAAGAAATTATTCAAATATAGCCTGCCCATGAGATGTCAGGGGGTTCTAAGTAGATGGGAATATTTTTGAAGCATTTGTGTCATTCTTTTACTGCAGCCATGCCACACGGGACAAGTAAATGGGTTGAAACTGGGTGCTGAATTTGTTAGAGAACTTATTTTTAATTAATTTAACTCTGAGACCTATTAATGGGTCTACATGTAAGATTAATACCATGCTCGGATACTAAGTGCTGTGATGATTCGGGAGGATAGACTATATTTTTCATACATAACAAAGAGACTGAATCCCTGCCTGGAGTACCAAAATCAGTCTTAACTGTGGGGGGCACAGCTAGCGGTCCCTTAATATCTGGACCTTCCTCTCCGCACCCTGAACTTGAATGTTTCTGATGGGGTAGACCTGCATTCAAACCACCAGGAGGTTAGGTTCGTGAAACCAAAATCTGGCATCCGTGGCCCATTTCTGGCCTGTGGTCTGAATCGAGTTCGCATGAGAGCTCCAAGTTGTGCCTGGCCTTTCCCATAGGTTGCCGATTTATATCCCTCTGACCCAGTTACCTGTCTCCTTGCCATTTGCTATTTCTCTACCTTTCCCCGTCAGTCTGTTCAGTTTGTCCCTATCTGACACAGCTGTGCCCTGGATGCAAGTAGGCTGGCTCCACTGTCAAAATCTCCACCCTGTGGAGCAGCTCAGAAAGGGAGATGAACCCAGTTTAAACTGAGATGAAGCACAGGAGATTTAGACAAACTCTTAATTCATGTTTCCACCCCTACAAAATCTTGTTTAAATTTCCTCCTTGGCATTAGCGCACTCTCCGTTATCAGAAGTGACATGTACATGAGAAGTTCATCACGAAACAACTCCAGACTCCTGAAAACACGACATTGGAAGCAAACACATCCCCGGGGCCCTTTTTGGGCTGCTTCGCTGACGTGGTCCTCTTCCTTGGATCTCTTTAACAGCTGCTCTTGTCCTTACAGTGGCAGTATATTGACAGCGCCTTTATCCCCCTGCTTTATCTGTGGCAAGATAGGGTGTTTCTGACATTTTGGGCATTGTGCCTGATTGTTGTACAAGAGGATTGTTTGCAAAGTTTTTTAAGAATAGGTTAGACAAAGGCCTATATTGGATAGCATGATCCTGCCTTTAACAGGGGATTGGACTACAGTACCCCCAGCCCTACTTTTCTATGACTCTGTGATTAATGCTGTCCGCCTCTCTGCATATATAAAGACGCGTACTCCCTCCCCATGGTTCATTCCCGCTAAGGATCAGGTTTCCCTTCACCTGCAGAGTCCCTGTGTGAAGCACCCTATTACTGAGGCAGGCCGGACTCGGGCTCCATCATGCTTTGCTGGGCTCGACGTCTTGTTCACCATCGTGGAGTGCTGTTAAAGCACTGAGGCGAGGTCAGGGTCATTACAAAGGGGAAGCGGCTGAAGAGAAAGTATTTGGCGGTGGTGTTCTTTTCTGTTTTATCAATAACAGCAAAAAACCAGGGACAGCAGGCACATACATAGGAAGCTCCAAGCAGGGTGCGTCTCCTTCCGCATTGTGCTGCTTTGCCTTTTTCAAAACTACTTACCGTGTGACGAGAGGCGGCTTTTGCCTGCGTGTTGGGATCGCACATTTCCATGCGCGCGTCTGAAGAAGGATTCTTGTATGAGCACCTGGGCTGGTAAAAGACCTAGAGAAGTTAAGGTGCTGGGGGTGGAGTAAAGATGGATCATCAGCTCTTTTAAAGGTGTCAGGTCCATTGAGACCCTCTCCCTAACTCCTCCTGGAGAGCAGAGACTTAAGGTTAAAATGCTTCCATCTTTAGTGAAATGCCAGCTCTTCATGTTCCCTGCTACCTCTGCCCGAGCAAGTGATAGATTCCTCTGCCAGAAGAGCTCTGCTTCTGCACTTTCTGCTGTGGCTGCACGTGTTAATAGTGCAGCCCCTTTCAAGTTTGTTTTCAAGATGTTCGAAACGTTCTTCCTACTGCCTTATAATTCATTATTCACTGGAGGCTCACACGGGGGGTATTGTTCAGAGGTTTTGGAAATGCAGAACTTAATAATGGTCCAATTAAATCGTGTGTTGAACACCTGCTCTGCAGTAGATAACGTTACCTTGGTTAGAATAAGATGCACTGTGAAGAAAACTCCAGAGCAAGGGCACTGGGATTTTC
Source organism: Crocodylus porosus (assembly GCF_001723895.1). Taxonomy (NCBI): domain Eukaryota; kingdom Metazoa; phylum Chordata; order Crocodylia; family Crocodylidae; genus Crocodylus; species Crocodylus porosus. Next base: position 13,558,439 of record NW_017728927.1, read on the forward strand.
CAGCGTTGTGAGGAATGGAATGAAACTCTGCTGGATTAACAATTTCTTTCCTCTCATTTCTCTTCCCTCCGCCTTTTCCTTCTCCCCCAGGCCTCCAGCTCCTCCGGCGGGAAGATGCAGCTTCTGGAAACTGAATTCTCTCGCACTGTCCGGGAACTCATCGACCTCCACCTGCTGCACCAGGACAGCATCCCCGCCTTCCTCAGTGCTGTCACCCTAGACCTGTTTAGCCGTCAAACCGTGGCATAAGCCGGTCTGGTCCAGAGCCGTTTAGCCGTGTGCCCTTCGCATGTGGATCACAATCAAATATGACTGTCCTCCCACCGCAGGGATTTGTGAGCTAACCAAACCAAACGCTTTCATGTTTTGCCTTCTGTTGCGCTGGGCTCTTCTCATTTCTGTTGAAGTCCCCTCCCTTACCTTCCCCAAACACTTTTTATGACAGTTTGAGGAAGCAACCAAGGAGTTATTCTCTGCTTTCTCCTGAGCTGGAGTTCCTCTTTCCACCACCTATAGCCCAAGGTCCAGATGCCCTTGACAGTACTGGGTCCAACCCCAAAGACTGTTTTCTTATGTTGGTTTTAATAACCCAGTCTGCCACCTCTAGAGTCCCTGAAAGCTGGCACCTTACCAGAGACGTACTGGTAGTCAAAGGCAAGTGTCGCTCCATCCACAGTTTCCCTTTTTCCAGCTGATCCCTCCCCCTTTATGAATTCGTCAGCCTTTTAGGTCTCAACAGGAGCTGCTCCAGGGACACATGGGAGAGTTGGTTTTGGGGAGCTCACAGCTCCTTGAGTCCCAGCTTCTTCTAAGAGGATCCCACTGATCTGGGTCTCAGCTTCTTTAAGCATCAGGCACTTCAGAGAGAGAACAGATGAATGTGAGCTTTGGGGGAGCTGACAGCTTCCTGCTGCTCACAATTACAGATTTACTACCCACTGATGGAGGTTCAGGACTGGGGGTACTGGAGCCATGGGTAGCAGAGTCTTCTTAGATACTGCCCAGTCCTGCTGCTCAGTAGGGATTGAGACGAAGGAGACAGCCAAATGTAATGGGATTCAGGACCACAGACTTCCTTAGCTACAGTCCCTCATTCATCACAATTCAGCAGATAAAGTATTAATGTAAATAGGTTTCCTATGAGCCCCATCCCTGTGCAGAGCTCAAGAAATGGACTCTCATGACATCTTTCTTACTTGGACTCAAGGGTGCCTGGTTATCTCCAAATTTCAGGAAAAGGAGCAAGTAGTGGAAGGTCTCTTCAAAATTTACTGCAATGCTATTTAGTCCCCGGTACCTGCTTGTGTTGCTGTGTGCAATCCTTCTTTCCCCAGTATCCTCACATTTGCTCTCCTGACTGCTGTGGATGGATCATTTTATGAACTTTGATGTTTTGTACTCCAGTTTTGTCACTCGATTTCCTTTTTATGAATAAAGTGTTACCACCCTGCCTGGATGTGCAATTCTTTCATTAGCATTGTGCACAAGGGGCTGGAAAGGACCACTTGGCTCATCAACTTCAGTGCCCTGCTCTTGCCTACAACTCTTCTGCTGCAACTATGGCGTTACAGGTTTAAGTATGATAGTGACCCAGTGGTGCTTGGATAGAAAGAGTTGGTTGGGGCATTTTTTCACCCTCTACTTCCAGTACTCAATAAATGTTACTGTCAGTGCGATGGCTTCCACTTGCAATCGCATTAAAAATTGCTTCACCACCCAGAGGAAAGGCAGTAACTCCTTCATTCACAGCAGAAACAATATAGCAAAAATAGCTTGGAGGAAAACTATGATAACCATGGTCCTGGTTTTTCCAAGCCTGAGGCATCACAAGCAACAATGTAGGCATAGGACCCAGGAAGGAAAAACTGGTTGCCCCAGCTCCAACTTATCATAAATGGTGGAAGCATCCACCCCTGCGGAGAGGTCTCAGTTCTCCCGTTCCTGGTCTCTCCCCATCCCCACACTTTCAGGAAGTTACTGAAGCAGCTTGAGTGAAAGCCATTAGCAAAAGTTTGCCATTTTCTCTGCTGCTCGAAGAAGTCATGGCTGAAGATGGATTGCCTGGCATCCTGTGCCAGGGGAACGCTGCCTGATTCATATGCGCGACATGGCACTGAGAGTCGCCTTCATCAGTCATGGAGAAAATGAATCATGACGTCAGCCACACTCGACTTCTCCACTAGCACAATAGCGGAGCCTGGCTGCTTCTGGAAATCTTTCCCCCAGCTCCTCGCAGGAGAAATGAAGTAATTAATAAGTTTACAATAAACCCACTATCTTAGCAAAACAGAGGTGATGTGAGAAGCCGTGCTGGAGACTGACAAGGGAAAGAGCTCCTGCCCACTGAAAAGTTGCCTCCCGAGGGTGAACAGCTAATAAGTTGGGTTGGAAGAATTACCAGTCTTCAGAGGCTCTTTCAGCAGGGGGAAGAGACATTGAGATGAATTGCTGCTTTGTGCCATGTGTTTCCAATGAAGTTGGTTTGTTCAACAAGGTTTAATAAACTAGCACTCCAATCAATTATCCCCTCTGTCCCTCCTCAAACAGGCTTGTACATCAACATCCAAGGAGGCACTTGGGTCTATTAGACATTTCTGGTGAAGGGAGCTCCTGGCTAGAGGGCACTTCAGTGGTACAACTGTCTCTTGCAGGCGACATGTCTAGTGCTCTTGCAGCAGCCACTCTGCTCAGGCAGGAAAGGAGACCTCCTGGTTGGGAGGGGAGGCTCTCGAAAGCAAGTGACAGTTAGCTCTGCATGAAACAGTGACCTCTGGGAACCTTAGTTACTCTGATTTGCTTATGAGGCCATAGAAATACTCGCCTGCAAGCCAGCCAGTTGCAAACTGGTCTAACCTAAAAGGAGAGAGAGGCTTCGTCTAGTGAAGGGCTGGGAACAGGAATGAGGAATTTCCCTTCCTGGCTGACACAGATGCATTGAGAAGCCTCAGGCAAATCACTTGACCCTGCTGCTTTCAATTCCCTTGCCTGCAAAGCAGGTATGATAGCGCTTACCTAGCACGTTTACCTAGCCTGACGGAGGTCGTCCTCGACTCCAAGGGACTGCCGACGAGCACGTGAAGGGGCTGCGAGGAGCAAGTGTTTCTGCTGGGCACTGCAATGAGCATTTACTACATGCCAAGCTGCTTGGGGCTGCACTCATCCCCAGCGAAGGCCTGCTTCTGCAGTAGCACAGGGGCCACTGCTGCACGTAAGTGCATGCGGGCAAAACAGTCTCTCCGGCAACACGTGTGGAGGTGCAGAGTGTCACCTGATGCGCCACAGTTTTAACGCTGTCCTGAAGCTCCCCGGACAAGCACCATCTGGCTCTGAGCCGTCACCGGTGAAACCTGGGTCCTGCTGTAAGGAAATTGGTTTCCAGAACCCTAGGCAGTTAGGAGAAAATTTGCAGTCGGAAGGGAGAGGAGGCAGTGTTAACAAGTGCATGTATGCGTGTGTGTGCGCACGTCTGCTTGCCGGGCTTATGTGCCGTAAGCTGTAAAATATGATTTATTAATACACGGCTGAGGGGACTGGCATGTGTTCAGAGCATTGCCTCGTTGGCAGCATTGCCTTGAGCTCCCCTTCCCTTGAACGGCGTGCAAGCCCCTTCTCCTCTGCTGATCAGCTGCTTCATTCACATACGTGTATAAATATTTAACAGGGGAAAGGAGCCTGGCGGTTCAGCTGCAAAGGCCTCGTAAGTCAGGAAACTTTCTGCTGCAGCAGCTGCTCTAAGAAACGTTCCCCTTGTAAGAAGCCTCACTGCATGTGTGGCACCTCGGCTTGCAAATGCTCTGGGTTTTCTGCCCCTATTGGCCCTGAAGCCTTAGGTTTGTGTGTGCATGAGGCTATTGGCTTCAATAGAAACACGCCTGAAGAAAGGGGAATCTAACCTGACACTGCTGGGTCATTCCCAGGAAAGCCTGATCTGCAGGTTGTGAAACCTCTTCATGGATCACATCTGTGTGTGTGTGTGTGTGTGTGTGTGAGATGCACGCAGAGACAGAAAGAGAGATGTGAAGGAACAGGAGGGCACAGAGTCAGGAGAGAAAGGTATTGGTATGAACCGGAGCGACGGGAAAGCTGAGAGAGAGTGGGTGGGTAGGTAGGTGGTGAGGAACAGGAACAGGGAAGGGGGATGTGGATGGATAGGGGGCTTGGGCATGCAGCAGGAGATAGAGAAGAAAGGGAGGTGGGGAGGGGGTGGTAGGAGTGACAGCAAGGAGGAGTGGCAGAACAGCAGAGAGGAGATCCAGGGATTAAGAGAAAAGCAAAATGGATGATTTCTCTCTTCCTATTGACTGACTTAACAGAGCAGAGTCGATGGCCGCTCCTGTCCTGGTCCCTCCTGGCCACAGTCTGTGGAGGGATGCGGCGTCATGGTAACACCGCATGGAGAGGATCCCTGTCTCCAGCTGCAGAGATCGAGCTAGGGGGATAGATTTTTTCCTGCGTTCTTTCCTGTGCTCTGAGCGTCTCTGTTTCCTTATACCCTTAATTATCCCCATTCCCATCCCCATCTTTCTCTCTGTGTTTCTCGAGATGGACTAATCCAGAAAGTGGGGTGGAGAGGGCTGTGCGGCAGTTGCTTCATCTTTGGAAGTCAGGAGAGAAGGGAAAAGCTTCCTGCGGCTGACTGCCCAGGGTGCCAGGGTCAGGGGAGTGCCGAGTGCACACGTACACTGGCACGCGCACACACGTGCGAGCAGCCGGCACTCACGGCGGCGCTCTCCCCCCACCCCACCCCAGCCGATCCCCACTTCAGGCAGGAGGAGCAGTGCCCAGCCCAGCCTGCCCCCCGCCTCCAGGCACTGCTCAGGACCCAGGCTGGGCATGGTGGTGCAAGGGGGTGAAGGAGACGCCTCCTCCATTTCCTGCCCGTCTCCTCATGGATCAGGTGAAGGCTTGGCCCCTTGCAGTGAGCGCGCTGGTCGCGCGCTCAGAGCTGACTTGCCCTAGGAGCCCAGCCCATGGTGCAGCTGGCCAGGCGTGTTGCCTTTCATGGGAGCCGGGTGTACTGGCCACGGCTAGAGGAAATGGTTGGCCCTGGTCTCGACCCAGCGTGGCGTGTTCCCACATCCATGCCGCCAAGGAAGCAGATTTCTCACCGCTCAGTGGAAGCAGGAGGAACGTCTTTTGACGGACTGAGGAGAGCAGAATCTATTTGGCTTTTCATCCATGCCTTGCATTAACGCTCAAACCACTTCAGTTTTTAACAGGTGATTTGAGGGCTGAAGTCAGGGAAGATGCCTGGGCTGAGGGCTGGCTGAATTGAAGCAGGCATTTGCTTTTCCATTTGCTTCCGTTTGTGATGCTTATGAGTTGTCTCTGACACCTTGGATACTGGGGCAGGTTTCCTCACTGAGCAAGGAGCCAGTCCCACTCTGAAGTCCAGCCCTACTGCTGTTAGGCCAGTCGGGTCCTCCGAGCAAATTTGATTTGGAAATCATCTCCTGACAACAGGGACGACATGGCGTGCCCAGCTGGCATTTGTTCAGACACATTTTTCTGATTGTAAGTGCACTTTAAATGACAGGTCTGGCCTCGTGTGTGAGCAACAGCATCAACTCTGCAGAGCCCATAAGCTTAAGCATATTCATATTCTTTTTTCCATTGCCATCTCCATCCTACCGAAGGCCCTGGCAGGTTCCCTGTCTTCCTTTGGGCCAAGGCCTCACAAGGCACCTGGGGGCTTTGCCCCGCTCTTCACCACCTTGTTCCACTCAGGCTGGTTGCTGCTGCAGCAGCCACTGCAATGTCGGACAGATGAGCCGACAGCTTTGGAGAAGGAAGAGAAATCCCCGATGACTCCACATCCTCCTGCAGGAGCCTGTGATTCAGGAGCCTCCAAACATACTTGAGGCAGGGTCACTCATGTGGCTGGGGCCCCACAGCTAGCAGATGGCATAAAGGGAAAACACGCTCTTTCCAGAGTCTCACCCACCCTCCTAAGTAGGAAAGGATTGACGGGGTTCACCACCGCCCAGTATGTGGGGCTTCCCGTGCGACTTGGGATGAGGCATGTCACCACTGGAGACTACGTGAAATGGAAGTACAGCTACATTGTCTCGCAGCCAGCTCAGAAGGCTTAATTAATCAGTACTTGTAATGGACTGTGAGCTCCTCACCGAGCTGTTTATTAGCATCCTCATTTTGCCACTGGTGGCACTGAGACAATTTGTGGCTTGATTTCTTCCCTCTGCAGTCTCGGAGGCAGGTCCTGTTTAAAGCAGGTGACAAACTGACGCAGGCAGACTCGTATACAAGCGGCAGCATTACACCCCTCGAATGCCCCGATGGCAACCCGAAGAGGGACTCTGCGTCCCAAGCTGGTGGACAGCTTTATGCTGGGGAGGGCTCTGTTTTTAATGTCTCGCTTTTCTAGCTTCAGCATGTCAAGGAAACGGGGAGAGGAGATGCAGCCAGAGACCTTTGCATTTCACAAACCCAGCTGAGGGCACGGAGACAGCTGAAAATGGTGTGATTTGGGCTGATGGGAGAACATGCTGAAACGAGCCTTGGGGGGGCAGAAGCAATGCTTTCCTAGGACATCACCAAGGTAATGCGTTTCAGCCAACGGCATGAGGTGCCACCCATGACGCAATGCAGGCACGTTTGGCTCTGTTATAGCTTTTAGCTATTAAAACACATTAAGGGTGCGATGGCTCTGTTGAGAGGTGCGGTGATTGTTGCCAATAGCTAATAGCTGCAAGTTTCCAGTGAATCCCCACAGTCGATGGAGAGACGAGAAGAAGCGGCTCAGTGTTTTGTGGAAATCACTTCGTGCTGTCTGTTGGGACAGCAGATTTGAATGGGATAATCACGTTGCTAAAAATGACATGACGTGTAAAAGGTACAAAATGCGCCCACTGCGATCAAGGAGGGGCCATTTAAAGCAAAAAATCAGAAATGCTGTTTCACCGAATCCCTCTTTTCCAAAGGGAAAGCTTTTGCAGGCTAAGAGGAGCCACTAAACAGTGTCTGATGACATTGCATTGACACAAGTGTCTAGAAAAATAGGGGAGGAACGTCTGATCTGTTCTGAAAGAGAGCCCTGGCTAATAGGAAAAGTGCTGACGCTACGTTTAGCTTCATGACTCAGGTTTCTTACAAAATTGATGGAAATCCATATTTGAACTCCGTTACATTACGGTTTTTATTGTATTTTTTTACATTTTCACAAGAGGATTTTCATTTCCTCTGGCGAACGTCGGGACTCAGTTTGAAGGGGACATGGAGTCGCTTTAATTGATTTTGCTCAAAAAATTCCAGCACCCAAGTGGACTGGAGCAGACTTATCTCCAGAAATAGACTTGGAGTGGAAACAGTCAGAAAATCCCTCTGCTAACCTGGGCTGTGAGGAGCTTCGGTGATGGAGGGTTGATCCAGTGGCTGCATGAACTAACTGCAGGGACATGGGAAAGCAACGGAGGCCTCTTCCTTCCCAGGATGAAAGTTCAGCCTTGTTCAGGCAGTTCAGTATTTATGGCTTAGGCCTAGACTTGTCCGGATCCAAGGGTCCCCCAAAAGTTTTGCAGCTCAGGGATGGCCTGCAGATCCTCATGGACGTCCTTCATGAAGGAAAGTGTTTAGGAAGACGGCTTAATGCAAGAGGCCCACAGAGACCTGGGTCCTTTCCTAGACATAAAGGGGAGGTCCCTTTACATTTTGGTATCTGGTATTTAGATACTCCAGCAATGGGAAATGCCTGGCATCCTTAGATGAGGTAGGGCTGTGGCCTGGGTTACCGTCTCCACTCTCACTCCCAATAGCAAGGATGTGCAGGTGCATGGCAGAGGGGCAGTGCTGGAGCTAAGGAAGGAGGAGTTGGGTATGCTCTTCTTGGATGGGAAATGCATCCAAAGACATGAGGGCTTTCCTGAAAGGAAAAGCTGAAGAACTTGGGTGAAGTCTTGTACTCGGATGCCTGGCAAGGGAAACCAACCCCCAAAATAGGGACGTGGTTAAACTCATTGCTCAGCCCTATTTCCTACCTACAGTATTAGACTTAGTGAAGCATGTCTGCTCAGGGCCCCTTGTCTTCCTTATCCTGTTTCAAGGCCTGGACTTCCATCCATGATGGTTTTTAGTGTTGCTAATTATATCTGATGCTGCTTCCATGTCTTTGGCACACTGTTTTTGAGGTCTCTGGCTCGTGGATTGATTTCCTTTTAATATTTTTCATTATGTTTCTGAGTCCTCCCTCTTTGTTTGGTGTGCTTATTGCTGGGAGGGTTTTTTTTAATTCTCCTACCCCTTCCCTTTCTTCTCCTTTGCTGCAGTACCTCTTGGTAGCTCCTGCCCTCCTTTCTCCCTGAAGCTGGAAGGAAGCCAGAGACCATCAGGAGGTCATCGAAACACAGACGGTTGCTGGATTTAAATAAGGACTGGATAATTTTATGACCATTAACAGCATTTGCTGCTATGCAAGCTAAAATAATAAGGGCAATCATATCTCATGCTTCAGGGAGCAAGCTGATTGCCTGCAGGGATTGAGATGGCAATTCTCCACCCCTCACTCCCCCCAAATATTACCCAATTGACTAGATGCACTAAATGGGCCTGGGGAAGGAAGGGTGCCAACTTCTTTGAGAGACATCAGGCACTGGGCACCGCCAGAGGCCAGGGACCCTTCTGTGCCAACGCTGAATCCCTGTGTCTGGGACCTGTAGATGCAACGGGAGCTTCTCCCCAGCCTTGTGCCCTCCCCATCCCCTCTGAGCTTCCCTCTAAAGTTGTAGCAAACAGGTTTCCCCTTCTCAGTGGTTATCTTCCCTCTTCCACCTTCACCCCTTCCCCGGTGTATTTCTCAGCATCTCTCGCCCTTCTCTCCCAGGATATGCCTGTCTGTCTTGGGAGTCACGCTCCAGGCTTTTGTGATGTACTGGATCAGCTCTCCCTCTGATCCCGCTGTTACCAACCAGAGCTAAGTGTGATTGGCACGCTCTGAAGTGACAGCTTCTCTTGTTATGATTATTGGGATTTTTTTTTTCCTTGGGGGGGAAAAAAAGAGAGAAGGGGAGGGGAAAAAAACCCCCAAACCTGACAGACACATTGAAGTGAGAAGGGTTGATAAAAGGCCCCTAGATAACATCTCTCTCTCTTGGGTTGATTTAATAAACCTGCACTTATAGTTTGTCAAATCCGCTTCATGCCGCCTGCCAGGTGGAATTGAAATAAGATAATGGAAAGAGGGGATAGCAAGGAGTCCTCTTCGGGCTAACAGTGGCTTCATTTAAATGTCAGATCCACTTGCGCTGAGGGCTGATACCATCGACAAGGATTTCTGGACTTTCTGGAAGCGTCACAAGATCTTTTGTGTACTTCCCAGTCAAGTGCCTGGCCCTGCTATCCATGCCCCAGCCAGGATACAAGCCTGAATCAGCAGAGCGCTCCATTGCGTGCTGCCACGTGTTAGTTAACAACCCGGAGGTGATGTTGAGGATTATAGCTCCAACAAATCACTCGTTAACTACACTAACTCATTAGAATATGCCAAATACAAAATAGTTCTTAAGCATGCTAATGGCTGATTTTAAGGGATTATTGCTGTGGTAAACCATAATTAACAGTTTATAACAGCAGTTCTCATTTAATTATACTCGGGCAGAGCTGCAAGGCTGCGTAAGGTTGGTGAGCAAATTAAGAGCCACCAGGCACCAATGTCAGCTCCATGCTGCCCGGCGGCAACCACAGCAGGATGTCCGCAGTGGCGCATCCAGATTCTGCTTTTGCTCTTAGGTTGGTGTAAATCAGGACCAACTCCCCTGAAGACAGTGGAGTTGCTTTGGTGTGGAAGTGGCCGTGGACATTGGTTCCTGCTCTTAAATACAATGGCATCCACACACAGATCCAGATGGCCATCAGCTGTCACTTAAAGTGTGGAGATATGTACATGTATGGGGGTGACAAATTACAGGGATTGCTCTGTCTACAGCCCAAGGGAGGGTCATAGCTGTGAGAAGGCCCAACCTTGCTACTGCCGTCTGCCTTCTCTTGGGGTTTCCATCAAGGCAGAGCAAAGCATTGTCTTGCCCATAGTCTGTCACGGCATCTGGAGCCTCTCCGATGTGTCGGGAGAACGCTGGTTCCCAGCAGGTCACCCACTTTTGGCAGTCGGGGGGTGGGGGGTAGGGTCAGGAGTTATGCTGCTCCTGAGGAATTTACTGGAGGAGGCATCCAGGAGTCTCCCAGAAGATCTGCTAGATGGCTCTACTATGTTCTGGGTGCGTATGTGCGTATGAAATATTTCTAGGCTGGTGAGCAGCCAGGCTGCATGTGCCCCTCGGGGTCTGTACCACTGCCATAGCTCCTGAGAGCACTGCCAAAGCACGCTGTGCCTCTGCTCCCCACCACGTGCACCAGGAGGCCTCACCTCCTTTCTCCTGCCATCGCTTTCAAGCACATGATTTCATGAGTGGTAGTGGGGGAGGGAAGCTCACCTCCCTGTTTCCACATTTGGCACATGCAGAGCAAGGATGGGATGCATTCCCAGTGGTACTCGTGAACACTGCGGGAGAAATGTCACCCGCTGGGTGCCTGGGTCACATCCTCTAGCCTCCCAGCTGGGCAGGATCCCCAGGCTTCCCCATGCAAACGGCACCCACACCAGGTTCCCTGACTTCACCATTGCCTCTGGACTAACATAGCCCTCAGGTCCTGTAACCAGTGTTAAACGTAATGAATGATCTTGTCCTCCTTGTTTGTCTCCTCTTTAGTGTAACACTGTAATTAGCTTAATTACCAACAGATTCATTTTTTGTAACTTAAAATGGAAATTAAATTTTGCACCAGGTTTACAGGCTGTTAACTGGAATCGAATAATCAAGCCTGACTCCGAGTCCTTGAAAATGAGAATTAAAAAAGGTCTGAATTTGCATATTCATGTTTTTAATAGGGTTCAGAAGGTATATTTGCAACTGATGAAAAGGATTAATTAAGCCTGATTTGCATAGGAAGAGTAGTTTAACCCTTTGGATCCCAGCAAGGCTACTTGTTGCTTTGGATCGTACTGCTGTGCGCTGCAAAGGCAACACTGAACCATAGTAGATCCCACAGCAAAACCAGCATCATGCAAACATTTGATGCATCATCTTCATAATATCCCTGAAGAGTTCAGAGATCCCAGGATCACCAACCCACACTGGCCATTCATCCCTGTGTCACTTTCTAGGTAATTTATATGTCGCCACCAGGATAAATCGTACTGAAACTGGTTGTCAGAGTCAAGCCGCATGTGAATCTGGAGTTAACTGCTGCTTGGGAGATTTGTGCCAGTAGGTGGTTTATGTCTTCCTAGCCTCTTGTTTCAGCATCAAACACCAGTCCTGGCCTTAAGTCGCAGGGCAGCCCAGCAAACTCCAAAACAGGGATCCTCACAGCTTGGGGTGGAGAACAAAAACCACACCCCACTTAGATCTCATTGCAGGCGGGAGATCAGCAGGTGCTATCCCTGGTCACCTGCTCTCCTATCATGACTCTTGTACAAAACCTCCATAGATATATATTTAATCTCACACCCAGACTTCTGTGCAGAGTGAGTGTGTGTCACCTCCTGGGGCGCATTGTATGATATAGCTGCATGAGTTTTGGTGACTTTATTACTCATCGCTCAGTCTCAGAGCCTTGAGTCAGAGACTGGCTTGTGCTACCAAGTGAAAATAAGGCATGCGTCTCACTGCAGCAGGTGGTATGCTGCATTTGCCTTCTAACACGTTGGTGCCGTGTATCTTGCTAATTATTTTTGGGTGGAATTTGCCGTGCGCAGAGCTGGGTTCATTAGACAGATAGAGCTTTGAAGTGAAGTTTGGAATTAATGCTGGCATATGTAAATGTTTCTTTTGCCATGCAGAGGATAGGTATAAATGATGCATGAGGTCCAGGGAGTGAGTTGCATTTTGTTTATACACACCCGTTGGGCTTCATTATGCCAGAAATGTGCTAAGAAAATTTAGTTGCATATTGTCTACTGGGGTATATGCATCACCATGATAATACTTGAGCCTTTAGCGGAAGTTAGCGTGATACCATTAACACAACTCACCCCAAATTCCCATGGTGGCTGGAGTGTTTGTTTGGAGCTCATTGTGACCAGTTTGCTTCCCAGTTCTCAGCCTTTCCCCAAGGCTTCTCACGCTGGGAAGAGCAGCATTAAGTATACAGGTCTGTATCCTGGAAGCCTCGCTCAGGCAAAACTCAGAATCATCTGGAGTTTTCCTTACAGAAAGTGTGTTGCACTTGCCCCATGAGACTTGCTTATGGTGCTAAATTCATAGAAGCAACTGTTACAGGCACTGAGAGTGTGTTTTTAATACAATGAAGTATATCAGGGCATGGTTACAGATTTTAAACCCACACAGGAGCAAGATTAAATTGAAAGTTTTTAAGCGGTGACCTTTGGTCTCTACCCAGTTCTTGGTGTTGGAAGTGGGTTTTTTTCTTACATAGCACTGGGTAATGCGGCAAGCTGCAGCGCTACATAGATACAGTTTAGTGATAAATATGGACTAATATGTGGAAGAATAGCAATAGGCCAGTTATTACAGAAATGAAACATTCCTCAGGGGGCATTAGAGGTGTATGTGTGGTAATGAAGGAGCAAATGCATTTAAATGTGATTTGTAAAAGTGCATGAATCATTAAGAGCCATAGTAAAAAGAATGACGTCTTTATCTAAATGAAATCCTAAGTCTCTTCCAATATGTATTTTACATTGCAGCAAACTATCTAGTTTAGATGTGAAGCACTTCCCTCTACCGAATGGATTCTGCATGGCTCAGCTGTGAGTCATGGGCCTTGCAGTGTGGATGGTAGCAGGGTCTCTGGCTGCCTCCACCCTGATAGGGTTGACTTTATGGATACCCACAAGCCTGTATCTACTGACCATCCATGCTGTAGACACCTACCCCAGCCTGGATGGTCTGGACTAGGGTCAATCCCTATTCAACCTCTGCTCCCCTCCTCAGCAGCCCGTCCCTTCGGTGTCTGGGACTTATCTGCAGACCACAAGACTCCAGAAGTCCACCACGGGCAGCCCCATAGCTCTATGTTCCTGACTTCCAGACTTCCTATACTGAACTTTGTGTTTCTACTGCCCATAATTGGAGCCAAATACAGAAGGAGAGACAAGTGGTGGGTAGTCTGATTCCTAGAAGGGCTTTCTCATACAACAGGAAATACAGTGCCATCCCAATCCAGAGTGAGGGGTGGAGAATTGCATCTCAATCTAGCTGCCATCCAGCTGTGCTGGAGGCCTAAAGGCTAGTAAGATAGCAGGTGAGGGGTGCAGTTCATGTTGCTCAGCCTGGTTGAAAGCCTCCGGGGGTCGACCCTAAATTTCAGGAAAGTCTTAGCTTCTGTCTCAAGTGATAGGGCTTGAGGTCACTGAGGCAAGTGAACCAGTTGCAGAGCAGAAATTTGACTTTCCCAATTTATTTGTCTAGGGCACACTGTTTCACCGACTTTATTTTCATATTACTAGTGACATTAGAGAAACAGAATTCACAAGCCTCAGTTTCCAAGTCCCTGGGAACCCACAGCTTCCCCTGACTTCAGCTGGAGTTGCAGGAACTCGGCTCTTCTGAAAGTCAGGCTCTGTGGTATTATGAAGGCTTTACCTCTTGGTGACTGTTCCTTTTCTTCTGAGGACCATATTCTGAATTTGCAACGTGCCTTTCAAAGCACTGCCCACCCCTGCTCGGTGCTCAGGGGACATCCCTGAAGACTGGAAGAGGGCCAGTGTTGTGCCCATCTTCAAGAAGGGGAGGAGAGAGGACCCAGGCAGCTATAGGCCAATCAGCCTAACTTCTATTCCAGAGAAAATCCTGGGAAAATTCACCAAGGAGTCTATGTGCCATATGCTTGCAGAAGGTAGGATTCTGAACAGCAGCCGGCATGGCTTCACTGCAGGCAGGTCTTGTCTTACCAATCTCATCTCCTTCTACGACCAGGTAACTCGCCACCTGGATAAGAGAGAGGACGTTGACATGGTATACCTAGACTTCCAAAAGGCCTTTGATCTGGTATCCCATGATGATCTCATTGGAGGATTGCGGGTTTAACTGCCCAACAGTCGGGTGGGTAGGCAGCTGGATGCGGGGTAGGTCCCAGAGAGTCCTAACGAACAGATCTGCGTCATCCCGGCAAGAAGTGGCCAGTGGTGTCCCATGGGGGTCGGTGCTTGGTCCAGTGCTTTTCAACATCTTTATCAACAATTTGGATGTGGGAATAAAGAGCTTGCTGGCCAAGTTCACAGAAAACACCACGTTATGGAGGAGCGTGGTCACGCTTGAAGATAGGCTGCAGTTACAGGTGGACCTAGGCAGGCTGGCAAATTGGGCAGATCAGAACCAGATGAAGTTCAACATTGAGAAGTGTAAAGTGCTTCATATGGGGACAAACAACCCCAGGCTTGATGACACCAAACTTACTGAAAGGGGCCTAGGGGTAATAATAGACCATAGCATGAATATGAGCTGGCAGAGTAATGCTGCTGCCAGCAGGGCAAACAATACTCTGTTGTGCATCAACCAATGCATCTCAAGCAAGACCAGCAAAGTGATTCTTCTGTTTTACTCAGCATTGGTGAGACGACAGCTGGAGTACTGCGTCCAGGTCTGGGCACCGCACTTCAACAAGGATCGTATGACCCCAGCTGACTACCTGCCCTTTGGGCGGGGGCTGGACTCGATGATCTTCCGAGGTCCCTTCCAGCCCAAATGTCTATGAAATCTATGAAAGGACATGGAAAAGCTTGAGAGAGTCCTGAGAAGAACCACCCGTATGATCAGAGACTTGCAAGGAAAGCCATATGAGGAAAGGCTGAGGGACTTGGGTCTCTTCAGCCTAAAAAAGAGAAGGCTGCAAGAGGACTTGGTAGCATCTTACCACTAGACCAGGGCTTGGCAAACCACTGTACACCAAGGCATCCTTGGGGAAAACCAAAAGTAATGGCCACAAACTGTTGGAAGACTGTTTCAGACTTAATATTAGGAAAATCTTCACAGTCAAGGTGTCCAGACTGTGGAATAAGCTCCCTCCAGAGGTGGTGCAATCATCTACCCTGGAAATCTTCAAGAGGAGACTGGATGGTCCCCTCGCTGTGATCACTGACCCCAGTTGTCTTTCCTGCTTGGTGCAGGGGCTGGACCCGATGATCTTCCAAGGTCCCTTCCGGCCCCTTACAATCTATAAATCTATGAGCCTGGTTAATTCCACATTGCTGTGATTTTAATTTAAAAGATTCAAATTGTATATTTAATTAACATTAAAAATATATGCTATAGCAAAAATACCTGCGACCATTTCAGGAAATATCGTGTCCTGGAGGCATAGTAGCAACCTTGTCGGAAAGCAGTGGTTCCCAGAAGCGAGGACTTTGGATGAAGATGTAAACAGATTTGTTCCTGGTGTTCAGCTATTTCTAATAGACTGAAGAGAGGAAACACAATGGAGTTAGCTCTTCCATAATGGGCGGGGGTGGTTTTGGTAGAGATGCCCAGGGAATAGAGACACGTGGGTGGTATTTTAGCTTCTTGGCTGTCAACCTAGGGGGAGAATATAGGCTAGAGAGTACAGCTGTGTGCAATAGTTGGAAGGAATTGCTGGTCTCTTGGAGCATATGATGGAAGGATTAATACGGAGGTGTGTTTTGTCATAGACAATAAGATATGAGTGGCTCATTTCATTTTAACAGTCTTTCAAGTGCTTTATTCTTCCATTCATTCAGGTTTAAATGGTTTGGTGTGACTAGCACCTTTTGGTTACCATCGGGACCAGCATGTTGGCTTCTCTGCATTGGACCCTGAGATAATGGCAGATGATCTAGGAACTGGCACTCCCACACCCCTTCAGGCTTTCATTTGTTCCTCTCCTGCTGCCGCTGTGAAAAGAGGCTAGAAATTACCGAGGTGAAACTTTGTAGTCTATTTTCTCCGCAGTGTTTATGAAATTGCTTGCTCATCAAACACAAAGAGCTGTTTACTTTTTAAATAAAACAAACACAAAATACCTCCGTTTTTATTGCGGTTTGAAAAGCTGCCTGCTATCTCCAGCTTCAGCGTTTGCCAGGATGGGGAGGAAGGAAAGCTGCTTAATCAATCTATATCACCAGAGGCTGAATCGCTTGTTCCATCCATCAGTGGAGATGTGAGTACGCTGGGGCTCGTATTCGCTGGACTGCCTCGGACCCCAGCCAGCCGCTCTGTGCAGCTCCCAGCCTTTTGCAGGGCTCCTGAACCCGGCCTTTCCTTCTGGACGTGTGACCTATCAGTCCGACTGAGCAGCGCCCCGACGCTTTCGCAGAGGCAAGCTGTCCTCCTCTGTGCTCTTTCACCTTTGTGAGGTTTTGAAATGCAATAGGACTGCGCCGGGTATGAATTAGTGCCGTTGCACTGACTGCACCAGCCCAGGTGGAGAGCTGTGCTAACGCGCTATACTTCTTCCGGCACTCAAACTGGCTCACTCCGAGCGAGCTGAGGTCTCACTATACCCATCTATACCCGCTGTCCTGTACCATGGGTAATGTGTATCGGGCACTCCTTCACTGGGCTCCCGTGTCACGTGCTAACACGGACTGTAGATGGGTCCCTGACCTGGGCACCCTCAACTTTGGGAGCGTGTGAAATCTAGGTAGAGCTGTCAGAGGAAAGAAGGGACTCGCATCCTCAATAGGCTTCCATATCACTGATTGAGGTGGGACAGCTACTGGGCAGTGACGGGAAGATGCTGTAATGGAGGGCATGATTAAATGCATCATGGCTGCTTTTTCTTGTCTTCCTTGTGTTTATTTACCAAACCTATTAGCGAGCAGCCGGCTCTTCCTTATGCTTTACTGAGATGCTCAGCTATGAAATAACTAAATGAAGCATCCCTTTTATTAGCCTTTGGACCTAGCTGTGGAGCAATCAGTTAATGGCTGGCCAGGTTTTGAAGATGTAAAGCCCATTAGAAGTGCTAAATAGTATTATTTTCCCTGCAAACGTTTTCCTGAATATTCATTTGAAATCACCCTTCCAATTACCTTAGCTGATTCTACAAATCCTACCCAGATTAACTGCAGTGCCGTTTACAGTTCAGCCGCACAGCTTGATTCATTTCTCTCCAATCTCTGTCCAAGCCTTTGACCTGCAATCGTAGGCTGAAGCAGTGCTAGTTCTGGTGCTCTCTCAATCTGTGCCTTTACTGCTTAAAGTCAACCCTGCTCCAGCTCTTCCCCATGGGCACTTTGACCTGAGGCTTCCTTTTGCTCTTGTATATATTTTTTTCCTTTTTAACGAGGAAACCTCTTATGACCCTTCTATTTCCTTTCAGCTAAATTAGTTCCCTAGGTAAGCCGTATCTTTGCACAGGTGTCTCACTACTGTACCTTGTGCTGTTTAGATTTGGAAAAGGGCAGCGTATGAGCCACCGTGATGGTAACTGTTCATTCTCCTGTGCCCGCTTCGCTCCCCTTTGCCACCATGCAGTGCCATGCCAGATAGGTTGGTGGCTTTGCTCCTGAGGCCAAGACCACTGGAGCTAAACGCTCCCATGCCGAAGCATTTCTCAGATCCCTGTATGAAAACCTCCAAGCCTGCTTGGGGATCGGTGTCCTCCACCATCCCAGTAAGCAGAAGTGATTTGTTTTTTCATGGCTCTAATGGAAGAACTGAGCTGTGTACTGCGAGTTGTCCGGTTGCATGGAGTAGTGAGGGGCTCAGACTAGAGCCCCCAACTCAGGGTGCCCCAAAGCGTGGAGGGAGTCCGGGCAAGGAACTCGCTTTGTTGTCCATGGAGTCCATATCCAAATGCCACAGCCTGGACTTGTCTCTGACAGAGAATGACATGTGTTTAAGTAGGATCTGGACATTTCCTCCTGTCTGGCACCGAGCATATCCCCCTGTTCCCAGCACAGAACTGTGGCTTCCCACCTCCAGTCTTGGTCCCTGTCTTTGCACCTGCATTTAAAAGTGGAGAATGGCCTTTCAGGAGACGTGAAGCTCCTTAGAGGCTGAACCAGTGTCTATGCGACAGCTTAGGAGGCTTGTGAGCTGGGAGCAGTAGAAGAATCTCATATAAATTTATGAGAAGGGAGGTACTCCATTTTCAAGTCCCAACTCCAAGGATTGAGAAACTTCATGATATAACTAGTGACAGAGGAACAGGGTGAGTTATTTTACCACCTCTAAAGATGTGGCTGTGAACAAATGCTCTTTCCTTATGATAACATACATAAGCATACCTAGTAGGCAAAGATGGGTTTCCTATCATTTGGACTGACCCTATAGGTATCATTCCTGACACACAAGCAACCTCCAGGCTACCAGAAGCCTAAGAGGAGACAACTGGGACTCAGACCATGATATTGTGAAGAGGGAGGGCAGGGGAGGTGGTCTTCTCATGTTAAAGACCTAGCTGGAGCTGCAGATGTGACACCAAATCTGTAAGAGCTCCCAAAGAACAGGAAGGCTCTGTGAAGATTATGGAGGATGCCGATCCCAAGTGGACAACCTTCAGAGGTATGGTAAAGATGGCCACAGGAATATAAAGGGGCAGAAAAAGTACACCAAATATAAAGAAGAAACAATAACTGCACCTTTGTGGAGAAGGAGGAGCAGGAGAGAAATATTAATAATGTACGAAGTAGAAAGGAAAGGAGATGAATCACGAGCAAGGCTGAAAAAGGGCCCAAATGGAAATCCCTTAGTTACAAAGAAAGCAATTAGAGAAGGATAGAGGCGCTGAGCTCCTTAATAGTGAGATGGGTAAAGGTGAGTGAGAAATGGCCATTTTCCAGGCAGCTGAGCTGTTTGTGGAAGAACCAAATTTTGAAGGGATTCAAGAGGCAATCAAAGCGCTCAGGAAGAAGAAAGCACCAGGTGTTGATAATGTTTCTGCTGAATTATTAAACAGGAGGGGAGAAGCCATCTCAAAGACGTTATGAGCAAATGTTGTTCCTCTGGAGATCTGGAAAAAAACATTCAGAGGAAATGAAAGACATATGCCTGGTTTTGAAAAGAGGAAGACAAAATGGGCCATAAGAGTTATTGTGGTATCTTCTTGCTCATTAAAGTCTTAGGGCACCACTTGGATATTTCTATAGACTTGCTCCTAAACAAGAGGGAATTGATGGGGTTCTGGAAAAAAATGATCCACAGTGGATCAAGTATTTTCAGTTCCTTGACTGCCCAAGATAAGATGGCAATAGGATCAGCATACACAGCTCTTACAGATTTTAAGAAAAATGGTGAAGGTATACTGCTAGATGGCCTCTGGGCTGCAATGAAAGAATTTGGAGTCCCTGATAAAATTATGAGGATGGTACAATTGTGTGTTTGCATTTGAAACAGTAGAGTATGAACTGGCAGTGAAATATCTGCCTCATTTCCCACCGATATGCAATTCAGGCAGGGAGGTGCTCGGTTCCATCAGTGCGGCTCTGGAAAAAACAATATAGTCATAGCAAACTTCTCAGGGTGAGTTGAATTTAAATGGCCTGCACCAACTTTTTGGATATGCTGATGATTTGGCTTTTGTACGAGAGACAATAGACACGATACAAAAGATGGCTGGAGACGTGAAAGAAATGATAAGAAAAAAAGAGGAAGATAAATGAAGGTAGAGCAAAAGACATGGTCATAAGCCAACAAGAAAATGCTGGGCAAGCTTACTTAGCAGATGACAACCATAGACATCAACAAGTTAAGCAATTGAAATACCAAGGAGCATTAATTGCTATTTTATTTCGTTAGTACAGTTTTAGTGATTTGAACAATTTGATGGGGGAGGAAATTAAAGCACAGATACAGAGGAGGACTACCTGTTACTTGTCTCTACAGAGAAACGTTTCAATCCAAACTGCTACCGAGAAAGACCAAGCATCAAATATACAAGATCACGATGAGGTCTCTTGTTCTGCGTACACATAGGACTTGGGTAACTCGTAAGAAGGAGCTGGTGGGACCCTGTGGAGTGTCTGCTACCCCCCACCACACACACACACACACCTATCGAACATGGTTCTGCACTAACACAGCTGCCACCCTCACCCAGCAGCATGTCTGCCCCTGTTGTCTGTGCCTGTGCATGGGGCTAGGGTTGTGCCTCTCTCTTATGTTACACTGCCTCCTGCTGCCCATCCTTTGCTGAATCAGCTCCATCAGATGTCTTCACGGTGTAACTGTGGGTAAAAGGCATGTCTGTCCTGGCTAAGTGCATGTTTAGATGCACACACATAGCAGCAGGGTGGCAGCGTCATCCAGGAGAGAGGAGCATATGGACCACAATTAGCCACATGAGACCTACATGTGCCTCCATCCTAATGCCCCCCTTTGCCTATGTCCCGCCTGTGCATGGGGCTGCCTCTGTGGCTGGTCCCTGGGCACCAGCAGCGTGATGCTGAGCTCAGAGAGGCTGCATGGGCTCCCGCAGAGGCGTGAGGAGAAGACAGGATTGTTTCCCCGTGTTGTCATTCCTTACTCTGATGAGCACTCAGAAATGTAAATAAATTCTGACTCTGGTTTCCAGACTCCTGCTCTGCTAAAAATAGACCAGTGCAAGGCCTGCTGCTTTCCAGCCCCCACCCTGATCTGCCTGCTCATGCGTCCGGCCCAGGAACGAACACAGGCTCCGTGCCAGAGCCTGTATTTCCCCTGCCCCGGCCTTGTCTGTGCAGGCCAGAGGTCCGTAGCCCTCTGCTCCTCCTCCGGCTTGAACTTGCTGCTCCTTCCAGAGCAGTGATTTATGGCTAGGCTGCTATGCACTGTAGCCAGGCTGCAGCTACCACCGCAGCATGCAGACTTTTCATTTGTGCGGCACCAGCGTCATCCCTGAGATGAGTTTGGAAGCCTCACGAAAAGTAGCTGGCATCAATTAGCAGGCTCTGGTTGCATCTACCCCCCGGCGTGGAGTGAGAGGTAGGCAGGCGTACGGGGGGGGGTGCCGCCTCTGAGAGAGACTAGCAGGTCAGAGGCTTCTGCAGCCGGAGCTGGTTGTGAGACAAAGGAAGGTCCTGTGATTCCTGACTCTGCTACACACATCCTGGCTGCTCTTGGGCAGCTCATCTGGCCACTCTGCATCGCCATTTGAATACCTTATTTTCTCACATACAACACGGCCCAAAATATAATATGCACCTTATTCTTAAAAGGTAAAATGAGCAAAAAAAAAAAAGATTTTTCTTTGTAGTGAGTGAGTGAGTAGCAACAACTAGGGAGCCAAACCTGCTGTCTGGTCTGCCCCCTTTGAATCCATGCAGATTATACTTTTGGTTTCAGTTGGTAGGCAGCAGAACCTGCTTTTACCATATTTCTCACATACAATATGCACCCCAATGTTCAGTTTTGGGGGCAAAAGAAGTCTGTTGTATGCAAGATAATGTAATAATGGGGATGCCTGCACTTTGGTACCGATGAGGGGAGTTGTGAGGCTGAATCCATTCCTATGATGATGGGGGCCATCAGAGTGACTGTGCTAGCTAGTGCAGGGTGCTGTGGCAGAGTCATGTGAAGCCTCCAGCTACAAACCGCAGGGCTGCCTCAGGTTAAGAGTCTGATGCATTGGTAGGTCTGCTCTGAGGAAACCTGCTAAGCCCTAACCCTCCCTATCTTTAATCTCCTGAGTATTTCTAATCATAGGGAATGAAGACAGGGATGGCAAGATGCTGTGGGTGGCCCCAGAGCTGGGATCTACATTTCAGCGGCAAGTTCCTTTCCTGGCATGCCCTGTCTTTAGCCCCAGAACTGCCAGGCTATCTGGGTGTGGCCCAATCCAGAAAAGGAAATAGGAATTTACTATCTCCCGCAATACAAGAACTAGCGGTCACAAAATGAAACTAGTAGGTAGTACTTTTAAAACTAACAAAAGGATTTCTTTTTCATGCAGTGTGTAGTTAAAGTTTGGAACTTGTGGCCACCAGATGTGGTGAAACCTGACAGTTTAGCCAAAAGGGATTCACGAAGGGAGTAGACACATTCCTGGAGAAAAGGGGCATTGGTTGCTATTGAGCATGGGAGCGAGGGACGTAGGAACAGCGGAAAAAGTCCTGGTCGCACCCAGTTTCTTCTCCCTTTCAGCATCTGCTGTCTGCCCCTGTGTGACACAGGAGACTGGGCAAGAGGAACCTATGGTCTGAACCAATAAATGATAGTTCTTATAGCTGGGACTGCAGCAAATGGCCTGCCAGAGCTGTGCTCTCAGCTGTGCTGCTAGCCTGTCCTCTACAGAAGCCAAAAAGTCTCCAGGGCTAAGTATAGACATTCAAAAAGCCCGAGCCTGAATTGATTCAATCTTGCAAGTTAGTCTAACCTGTGTACATTGAACCAATAAGCAAGTGAACAGACATTCACTTTTGATTCTGGAAATGCAGGCACACGCCTGCAGTGGCTCAGACTAGAAGCTGGGTGGCACTCGAGCGAGCCCTCCCTGCCCTTCAGGCTGCAGGGAAGCTGAGCTGGGGGGGGTCAGGCCCCGGCAGGCTGAGTAGAACCGGGGAGGGGTTTAAACCCCCACCCTGGCATGTAGGGTCCCTAGCTGGGGTCTACCCAGCTTTTCCCCCCTGCTTGAGGCTCAGCACAGCCTGAGACCCCCAGAGCCCCCCTCCCAGCCAGGGGGAGATCCCATTTCACCTTCCCAGCTGCAGGAGCTGGGGTTTCACTCAGGGCAGCCTGGGAGCAAAGTCCAGATCGGGGGAGGAAGGGGAGCAAAATGGCCCCAAGCCCAGGTGGGGACATGCACAGAGGGATTGTGGCAGCTGCATCCTGAATGTCAGCTCTGACAAGCAGAGGGACCCAGGCTGGGGCTGGGGAAGGGGCTTGAGTGTGTCCACGCTAACCCAGGGCAGAGTTGAGCTGAGCATGCAGCTAAGGAAGCAGCTCCTGCCCAGTGGCCCCTTCAACCCAGTAAAGAGTGGCACCCGGGCTGGTCCTGAACCCCGCAGCAGTGCACACAGCATGGGCTTACCTCCTCAGCCCCGAGTGCTATTACCTGTGTCTCCTGCACCACTGGACACTGAGCTGGGCATGTCATGCTCACTATTGCCATATCCCAGGGGTGGGCAAAATGTGGCCCGTGGGCCGGATGTGGTCCGCCAAGCCATTCTATCCAGCCCACGGGACCCCTAAAAAATTTAGAAAATTAATATTAGTCTGCCCTGGGCTGTCTGTCATTCAGCCTTCGATGGCTTGCCAAAACTCAGTAAGCGGCCCTCCACCCAAAATAATTACCTGCCCCTTCCCTATCCAGTGTTGGTGGCGCAGCATGGCCCTGTGTACCAGTTGCAGGTGTGGGGCACTACCCCTACGGCTTCCCCGCTGCCACCCTGTCTGCCCACCCAGCAGCCGACCGCAGTTTGGCAGCATGGCCAGGGCGGCGCCCCCGACAGTGGTGGCAGCAAGGAACCCATAGGGGTAGAGCCCCATGCCTGGCACCTGGTGCATGGGGGCGCGCTGCGCTGCTGCTGGGTAGGGGAACAGCGAACAGAGCGTAGCCAGCACAGTGCCCAGCAGCCCAGGGGTTGCAGTAATAGTGTTCAGGGCTGAGGGGGCACGCCCGTACCATGCCTGCCACTACAGGGGCCAGAGCTGGCCTGGACATCACTCTCCAGTGGGTGGAAGGGGCTGCTGGGCAGGAGTTGCTCCCCTAGCTGCATGCTTGGCCTGACTCAGCTCTGCCGTGGGCTAGCGCAAACACACTTGAGCCCCTTCCCCACCCCCTGCCTGGGTCCCTCTGCTTGGCAGGACTCATGTGCAGGATGGAAACACTGCTACTGCTGCAATCCCTCTGTGCATGTCCCCACCTAGGCTTGGGGCTGTTTTGCTCCCCTCTCTTCCTCTGATCTGGCCTTTGTGCCTGGGCTGCCCCAAGCAAAACCCTGGCTTTGGCAGCTGGGAAGACGTAGTGGGATTTCCTCCTAGCTGGGAGGGGCTTCTGGGGGTCCCGGGCCATGCTAAGCCAGAAGCCGGGGGGAAAGCCAGGCAGACCTCATCTGGGGTCCCTGCTGGGGGGAGAGGGGAAGCAGAGATTGAATTCCCCTGTCTGAGCTCTCCACTCCAGTGGGGAAAAGTCTGGCAAGGGCTGCTCTGCCTCCACCAGGCAGATCGGGCTGTGTCCCCCGCACACCCACCCCCTCATCAGCCAGCCGCCACTGCTCCAGCTGGAGAGCAGAGGAGCGGGGCCAACCCTGCTCTGCTCCAGCAGACAGCCCAGCCCAGCCCAGGCTGGCAAAGCATGCTGGGATGCTGGGGGTCTGTGACTGGACTTGAACCAGGAAGGGGTCTGCGACAGAAGTGCCATAAACCAGTTTGACCTAAATTAGTTCAGTCTGATACTACATTCAACCAGGTTTATCTTCAACTCGTTTTGGCCATTTTGAAACTGGTTTGTGTGCGCTGAACTTCTGTTCTGTTACAGGTTTAAACCAGTTTCTGATCGCTTAAACTGGTTTGCGTGCCACTTCTGTCCCTAGCCCAGCTGTTTGAGAAAGCCAGCGGCCCCTGGTTTATTGTGCAACAGGTGCATTCGAACTACTCATGGGTGACCGCCCTGTGTTAAGTAGGTGAGAGGGGGCTTGCCAAAGAGACACAGAGTTCAGAGTCATCCTCCCTGGCTTGATTTGATGCACACCAGAAGGATCCAAAACGGCCTTGCCAGGTTCCTGGGCAGCCGCCGTCCGGGCGGAGCACAACCACAGCCCCCACGGGGGCAACAAGTGTCCATAACTGCTGCTGCCATCTCAAGCTGCAGGCCCAGCGGAGAGGTCAAGGTCATACTGAGAGACTCACCTGTTTTCTCCCTCCTGGCAAGAGGCCATGGGAGGAAGCGTGCTGATTTTTGTGCTGTGACTAATGACTTGTCTTTCCCTCTCCCGGGCAACCAGTTCCCCATGTGAGATGCAGAGAGAGAGGCGGCTGTTGTCTCTGCCCCTGGGGACGCTGCTTAAGCCCCACGAGTTCCTCCCGTTTGCTCGGCAGTGTCTGAGAAGAATTCCCCAGAGGCGCCGACTGGAGACTCAAAAGTCCAAGCCACGTGCTCCTCGCTCCCCACTGGCCATCCCAAAGCATTTGCCAGTGAAGCTTACTTCTATCGTTTACCCTGGACCAGATTTTGGAAAGGTGCGCACAAATTCCGGCAAACGCAACCTGTGCTTTGCACGTGGCGAGGTGTGCGTGCCAGCCTCCGTCAGAGGCTGCACACCGAGCTAGGCACGTACCCTTTGGAAAACTTGGCCCTAAAATATACCTACCTATATTTAGATCCACTTTGCCACATTTAGACGCTGCTCGTACATCACGGGCTCTAGCTTTGAGGCAGAACTTGCTACATGTGAGACTCAGGTTCCTTTTCTGTCTGGCACTGCAAGAATCGGGAGCTGTGGGTAGCAGGGTATGAATTACTTGCAAATGAAAATCTTCCTTTGCTTAGCGTGGGATGCCGTGCAGTGAGACTGAGGGATGCTTTTTATTCATTCATTCATCATCCCTTTGAGGAATGCTGCTTTAAGCTAAAAAACATTTGGTGAACATTGAAAAGTTTCACTCGAAGCAGAAACTTTCTGTGAAAGGCTCTTGCCAAGCCCTCGCTACTGCTGTCTCCTTTCCTTCTGAAGGGAACAGCACGGCTTCTACAAAAGCAGCAGTAATTCTCCAGGGGCTTTGGAAGCAGAGGGTGGAATAGATTAGGATTAAATAGTAATGTGCGGGACCAGCTGCTGGGGCCGTCTCGTGTGGCTTTCAGGGGTCTGGTGCGCAGATAACCCAGCCTAGGCCAAGGAAGGTCTTTGTTTCTCTCCAGCCTTGCCTTCCTCCTCCCATCCCTCATCCTCTGAGAGAGCCAAAGAACTGAAAACCTGCATATGCCTTCTCCTCTTTTTCTTCTGATCCCCTGCTCTCTTACTTCCTTTCTTCTCCCATCCTCCCAGGCTCAGATATCATCCCTGTCACACATAATAGAGCTGCCAGCTGTTCCCTTTACCAGATCCACGGTCATTAGTAGAGGTCCTCAGGAGGACATTTTGCTCCAAAAACAGGTCCCCACCCACTGGGGCTACAAGACAATCCTTCACGCACTATAGCAATATTACGGATTTGAGATCGCTGCGGCCTTTGGAGCAGACATCCACCCAGCCCCTTTCTTGCAGTTTATTTTCTGGCGTCTCTAAGAAACAGCCTAGTGTTTCCCCCCTCCAAAAAAGCCAACCCAGCAATTGCACTAATGACAGCTGGATGCTTCATTCATGTTTGCCACCGAGCAGAGCGGGTGCTGTGGCTCTGTAAGACGTGGTAAGATTGTCAGTGGGGAGCAGCATCCGTATAATGGTGCCCGGGTAGAGAGGTTGGCCCCTCGTTTCTGTGGGTAGAAGGATGGCGAACAGAAGAGCAAGCGGGCCCAGGAACCGGCAAATAGGAAAGGCAACAACCACCGGCAGCGTTTGTTCCAGGGAGCACGGCGGTCTCAGCAGCTCCAGCACATCTGACCGCCTGTCGGAAAGGGGCCGTGTCAATGCAAAGGCGCATGAGGGCTGTGCTGCGGTCTATGTCCTCTGCTCCCAAGAGGCTGGCTGGTTGTTGCCTATACTGTCATACCCCCACGCGTGCGCGCACACACATGCACCCCTTGCCCACTCGCCCTGCTGCCAAGATGAGGCAGCTAGGGAGCAATTTACATCTTGGCACAATAGTGGAGGCTGCTCTTGCATACACGACATCGTCCCGTGGTACAGGGGCATCCTCCACTTTGGTTACTGATGAGCTACCGGTATCCAGCCCCCCTCCTCCTCTGTCGTCCCCCTGCTGCCTCCCTCGCTGGCAGCATTGCGCTCTTCGACAAGGGGAGGCAGCTCCTTCTGAAGCCATCGAGGCATCGGTGTTTCTAGAGGGCGGGCGAGAGTACCTCCCCCAACTCAACACATCAGAAAATGTCGTAGGGTAGTTCAAGGAAGAGCCAGCGAAGGGTCCCTCTGCTCCTTCTCTCTGTTTCATCGCCTCCGGGAAGCAACTGCTCACTCTTAAGATCTCCCTCTCCGCACTTTCGCTCTGCGCAATCTCAGCCTCTCAGGAGACGGCCTCCTGTCCGACAGGCAGGGCACAGCTGTTCTCTCTCGCTCCCTAATCCTGTCCCTTTGTATCTCTCAGCCTCGCTCGCTATCTCTCATCTCCCCGCGTCTTTTCATCTCTCTCCCTTTCTTTCTCAGAGCCTTTTGTTCGCTCGCTTCCCCTGTCCAGTGGCACAGTCGAGGCTGCCGAGCGGGGTGATGACGAGTGGCATTCAGCAGCATTGTTCGGCGCTCTCCTTAGACGGCGAGGGCACTGTCAGTCTGGAGCATCTCTGTGGACCTATCTATCGGCTGCTTTGCCTGCCAGCAGGATCCCGTTCTGTTGCGATTCCAGGTCGGTTGCCCCCACGCCCCCCTGCAAGAGAAGCCCAAGCCTGCAGGAGACGGTGGAAGAAACAAGAAAGCCTTCTCCAAGCCTCCAAGGCAGGTCCCTTTCTCCCAGGCCTGTCAAGTCTTCCACACTGAGTAGTTGACACCTGCAGCTGCCTCTGCTTTTCCCCTCCCCTGCGTAGCCTGGAGCCCTTGCTCAGCTGCATTAGGAACTGTTGCCGCTGCTGGTGAGGGGAAAAACGGGGCTTTGTGGGTCGGGACCCTGCTGCATGCTGGTATCTGCTGGGGTACAAACTCGGGGCTCTCCAGTGCTGTCCAAAAGGCTTTTGAATGGGAGTAGCAAGGAGACAGACACCAATCCAGGGGGGCATGATAGTCTTCTTATTGCCCTGGGAGACTATCCGAGGAGGTGCTGGGCTCTGTGGTTGCCATTTCCATAGGAGGCCTGCGGCTGCTCCTGCCACTCTTCTGCCTTTGCTGCTTTTCACTTTCTCCTGGAAAGTACTTCCCCTCGTGCATATTGGTGCTGGTGGAAGGTATTAATCCCTCTGCTCTGGAGTCCTTTATTTGTCCTCAGAATCGATGCACCCGAGCAAGAACCCCTGCAAACGTTGCACACGAGCCATGTGCTGCCAGCTCGCCTCAGCCCAGTTTTGGAAGGACATCCCCTCGCAAGGAGAGGGAGAGTTTGGCCTCTGCTCAGCCTTTGAGCAGTGGGCTCATGCTTCACGGAGGTGCTCTGCCTGGTGCCCATCTCCGTGCACCTCTTGGCAGCTCGTTCCATGGGATACAAATCTTTCTGGCTGTGACCCTGGCCGTGGCAAGGGCCTGGCTCAGTAGCGAGGTAGGGAGGGGATCAACAGCAGGTGCTCCACATTGCTCCCCGATGCCAGCTGCAGACTGTTCGTAGTAAAGCTGTTTGCTCCTAAGCCAAAGCCTGCTAATGCCAATGGAAAGCATCCTGACAACTTTAATGGGTGGCAGGGTCTCTGTGTAAACTCACATCTGGGTACTTGGAGCTTTTCTGACCCCATTTTGTCTAACGAGCTTCTGACCCTGACAGGCGTTTCATCTAGAAAGAGCAATGCTGCTGCATCAGATTTTTGGCATTTCTCTCTGCTGGATCCTGACTAGTCAAACACTGGCATGAAAACAGGGCCACACTGATTTCATCTGCTCCTGCTGTTTTATAATACTAATAACTTTGTATTTCTATGGCAGCTTTTGTTTGCATAGCTAAAGGGCTTCACAAACAGGCTATTAGTTAATCAAGCCTCACCAATCACCTCATCCCCCAGCAGTGAGGAAGGGGGACCGGTGTTTCAGAAATCCAGCATTAGAAGCACAGAGAGAGGAAGTGATTTCCCCTAAGGTGAGAGACGTCCCGTGCTGCCAGCTGACTCGATAGCATTCTCTCTGTTTTGTTATGAGCTTTTATGGCATCTCTTACCTGTTGTTGTGGAGATGATTATGATGTCATGGGGATTAGGATTTAATTTGGGGAATAAACCTCCACTCCCTTGGATTTAGTCTTAGTACGACAGCCTAATAAATAGAGGTCCTTGTGCTACACTGGAAACCTCTGGCTAATGAGAGGATCCCATGAGTAGAGGAAGCCACCCACAGTCACTATCCGTTAGCATCACTGATGTATCTGAGCTCCCTTTGCTGCCTCCCCTGATTGAATTAATCTTCCCTGTGCAGTGCATGGGTAGTATTATCCCATTTTACAGATTGGGGATGGAGGCATGTGGCGCAGGAAGCAAGTGAGTAGCAGGTGAACATCACAACACTTCTGCAGTTCAAGGCAGCGAGCACACTGCAGTCGCTGCATGGCAGTGCCACAAACCCCCAGATCTCCCTAGGTGCCAGCACCAGGTGCCCCTTGCTTCTCCACCTTGTAGACCAGCCCTCACTGCTGCCTCGGTTGGACCGTGGAAGTGCTCTGCCTCTTCTGTGGCTGCTCTGGGGCAGCCTTGCACAACCCTCCTGTGGGAGGCTGGCGAGGGGGATGCCTGTTCTCTGTGCACCCCTTGCAGGTCTTGCTCCCTGAAGGCAGAGTGCCTCTTCTACATGACCGACAGGAGACTTTGCTCACAGCTCTGGAAAACCTGCACAGGCTTTACCTAAAACCTGCAGTGGGGTGCCCCCATTGCCATCTCCCTTTGCACATTAGTACGCAGGTTACTCAGGAAATGATCCCGCTCCAGAAGTTGCTGGAGCAACGTTTGCACCAGGACCTCAAGTCCTTGCTTGGCGATTGCTGAATGTGCCAGGGCGCTCGCTCTAGGCCCTGCTCTTTTACGTTCAGGTGCATGTCCCACAAGAGAGAAGCTCAGACACTCCAAGGTGAAGAAGAGGGAAATGTTTAGCAGAAATCTTGTTTCCTGCTGGGCCAGGCACTGTTTGAGACAACTGGTGCTTTGAGGTGAAAGAAAAGCAAGTGAAATGCATGCTGAGCCTGGGATATGAGAGTGTTGCTCGTAGGACCACAATATTGATCCGTGGCATGAGGAAAACACTGTTGCTGGCAGCATTTGTTCTGGAGCAGGGGTGCCCCCATCTTTCTACAGACCATGGAGCGTGCCCCTCCACTTCTGGCTGGAGATGAGATGAGGATATGGCATATACCCCTTCCTTCTCTGGTCCCCAGACCAGTGCATGGTACTTCTATTTTGTGTGCGCTGAGGCTCAGGCACAGCATTTATGATGGAGCCAGGTTATGGGACAGGCCTCGCTGAATTTGCTCCAGGACTAGGAGAGCAATATGGTATCTTTGGATGCAGCAGACCTGCCGTGTGAGGAGTTGGGGCTCTGCAATGAGGAGCCGTCCCAGTTCCAGAGCCCTGTGGCTGGCATGCAGCGGCTGGACTGCGAGGGGTGTTGTTGGGTGTACCGAGGCCTGGTGCACATGGCTTGTCCTTGCTTGTGCCAGGGATTAGGATGTCAGAGCAGTCTCAGTGGCACCGGAGCCTGACACACGTGCTCCACGTGGACACCGAATCTTGCAAGCAGCCAAGATTAAGACTTCCCTCCCTGTGGTGCAGCCCACTCGCTGGGGCTCCTAGCACCATCTGTCCCTGCAACACGCTCCATCAATGGGGAATGGCCCAAGCCCGGCGTTTCTCAGGGAAAGCTGTCGTGGGGTCAAAGAGACCTTGCCACCAATCACTTCGTGTCTGCCTTCTGCCGCGTGTGTCCTGGGCAGTGGGTTTGTCTGGATTCCCAGCTCCGCGGGCATCCCCGGCATACCTGACAGGACAGGCGGTTCGGGCGAGGAGCTCGCTTTGCTGCCCGTGGTAATTCAAAGGAAGGTGGCCCAGGGCAGGGGGCATTGACTCCCACGGGAGCCAGAGCTGGGATTTGAAGAGAAGGGGTGGCGGGGAGCTATTTCCCAGGCTCTTCCCTCTGACTGGTGACTGAGATGCAGGGCCAAGAGGCCATGTGTGGGGAAAGGCTTGGGGGCACTTACAGCAGATGCTGAAACATGCCTTTACTTCTGCTGAGCGACT
Source organism: Crocodylus porosus (assembly GCF_001723895.1). NCBI lineage: Eukaryota > Metazoa > Chordata > Crocodylia > Crocodylidae > Crocodylus > Crocodylus porosus. The sequence continues at coordinate 13,589,309 of NW_017728927.1, forward strand.
ATTTTCCTGGGGAAATTTTCTGTCTTGTATAATGAAACCCTGTTAATGGCTTGTTGTCTACACAAATAAGCATGGGGAATGAACTCATGCACTTCCCAGCCTGCTCCGTGTCTCCCTAGCTCAGCTCCCGCTCTGAACAAACATAACCTTTGCAAGAACGCCTGTCAAAATCACTTCGAAGTATTGAAATGAGAGTAGAGGACGCCGCTCCTTCCTGGGCCCTAGTGCTCCTCTGGTGGAGCTAAGCATTTCCCACAAAGGAGACTCATGAGAGGGTGGCTGGCAAACAGCCAGGCCTGAGGATTTGGTTGGATACAGTGGACAGGTCTTAGAAAACCACAGGGCTGATGAAGCCCAGCTAGCAAATGAGATGGCGGTTGTATGCCCATATGAACTCAACCTGCAGCCTTAGTCTTTTCGAAGCGGCTGTATCGACAGGGAACATTGGCTGCAAGTTTTGTGCTACCGCCTTGCATCTGGGCAAGGATGGGGGGGTGGGGATGGACGGACAGACGGACCTTGTGTGTACCTCCCATTTGAAGCGCCCCAAGGGATGACGAGGTCGAACGGTCACAAACTCCTGCTAGACCGTTTCAGGCTGGACATAAGGAAGAATTTCTTTACTGTCCGAGCCCCCAAGGTCTGGAACAGTCTGCCAGCGGAGGTGGTTCAAGCACCTGCATTGAACACCTTCAAGAGCAAATTGGATGCTTATCTTGCTGGGATCCTATGACCCCAGCTGACTTCCTGCCCTTTGGGCGGGGGGCTGGACTCGATGATCTCCCGAGGTCCCTTCCAGCCCTAATGTCTATGAAATCTATGAAGCGTGGTGCCTTTTTGTGTCGCACCCTAGGCACATCTAATTTGGTGCAAAGAGCCGGGATATGGGGCGTGAGCCTCTTTCTTGACCGGGACTGGAACATGGAGCACCCCTCGACTCTTCTGAGCAGGGACCAGAAACCCCGGTCAGCCTTGGGTACGGGCCCAGCCTTCTGCCTCGGGGAGAGGGCACGCAGACAAGACTAGCCCGGGCGGGCACCGGGGCTATATAGATGCTGCGCTCTGTGCTTGCGTCAGCCTGAAAGTCCCTCAGATTGTCCCTCACAATCCTGCCTTGAGCAGAATTCGTTTCCTCTCGCCCGGGAGCTAATTCAGGAAAATAATTTTACCATCCAGTTCACCCCTTTCCTACCCACCATTGCTTCTGCTTCAGCCCTGCAGGTCGACTTCATGCTCAGCGCTGGAGCTGGTGCCAGTGATTCCCCAGGTCCAATCTGGAAGTGCTGAGGTACGGCTCTTCCTGGCATTTCTTTATAATATAATTCATTTCTTGCTTGACATGCTTCTGCGCTGGATCCCGGCCCTGCTGTCAGTGCGCAGAGCAGCCCTCGGGGGCTCATTTGGGCATCGTCACCTGTTCCTCGTTAAAGCAAGGACTGGCTGAGACCCAGGCTACCCCAGTGAACTGCCACTGGCGCTTTAATTTCCACCTGGAAGATGTCTTCACACTATTTCGACCTTCCATAAACCTTCCCACCTCACCTGAGACTCTCGAAGGTCCTTAAAAAAAAATACCGGTCGTGAACTGAACCTTTAACCCTCTGCGAACAGGAAAGGTCGTGTCCTCATTTTAGGGATGGGGAAGCCGAGGGACGGGGATGTTTGGCCCCAAACTTGCAAATGGGACGGCTGCTCTGGGAGAGACGCTACCTGGGAGGCCGGTCAGACGCTTAGGGGTGCTATGCCGCTGCGGCTCTCGCTCGCTTTCTTTGGAGTTGCCAGAACTCAGCACCCTGAAAAGGGTCCCCAAGTGCTTGGGCACCCACAAATGAGCGAACCCCTTGGTCTATCCGACTATGCCAATGATTTACCCAACGCCAGCGTCGGAGCGGGGAGTAGCATCCACAAGCCTCGTCTCCAATCCCTGCGGCACACCACGCAGTGTCACCACCGCTGATGGCCGGGAGGGTGACAGCACCAGATTCAGCTGCTCTTCAGACTGACTTTTCAAAGCCATGCCAGAGACCGAGCAGCACGCCCCCCCGCCCTGGCTGCTACAGGAGGACCAGAGACACCCAGAGCCCTGTTCTTTCTGATCTGCCCAGGAGAAGGGCTGTCTGTCCCCGTGCTGTACGGCGTGGAGCAAAGCGGGGGGATTTTCTAGTCCTTCGCACCTTGTCCTGTTCAGCTTGTCAGTGCGGGAGCTGGAATCCCAGGAATTGACTGGGATAGAGGGGCCTGATCCTGGGAGTTCACTCTTGAAAAGGCAAGCACTTTTCATTCATAGAGATGGGGCAGGATGGTTGAAAGCACATCTGAGGAGGGGGCAGGGAGCCCGTTCGCTTCTTCATCAACAGTAATGAGTATATTAGACCATAGGGGACAAGACAGGCTCGCCGGTTCAGAATACTCTTTGCTGTTCATGAAGTATCCAGCTTGCCCCCAGCAGGGCAAGAGCTGATAAGAGCCATTCCTGCTGTCTTCTCCTGGTCTGGAGCAGACAGGCAGGGACCAGACAGGCTTGTTCACCTCTGACAAGCTACAAAAGGGCTGGCATACTATCTGGGATGGATAAGGGCTCCTATCTGGCAATGTTATAACGTACTCTGGTTCAATCAAGCTATCGTCTGCCTGCAGGAATTACTGTGCGAGCTTCTCTGGCCTGTGTTAGGCAAGGGCTGGACTAGATGATGGTAACGGCTCTTTTTTATGGCTAAAAGATCAGTGAATCTGTGCCCTAGAACCAGTTACGAAACCCCCACCTCCCTCCCAAATGTTCAGACTTTCTGCCACCCCCATCGCATGTCTGTATAAAGAGAGAGAGGCTAGTGCTTTTTGGTTACTGGTTGAACGTTAACTCCTGCGTTGCATGCAATGGGCTGAGGAAGGCTTCTATTGCTGGTACCCTTTTCAGCTCCCGCTGCAGACAGGATCCCGTCACCCCCTGAACAGAATAATGAGAGGGAGTCTGGTTTTTCTATTAGAATGTGCCTTTTTTCTCAGTGCACTTGGAATCCATCAGAACTTGGACACAGACATTCATCGGAGGCGGGGGAATGAAAGCCAAATGAAATGAAAAAAGAATTAAAAAAAAAAAACCCAACCCAAAAGCAAACAGGTTAAAAAAAACCCCAACCAACAAAAACCTCCGAACCAAATGCAACCTCTTTCTCTAAAATCCATGATTAAAACCTGGTACAAACAGGTGAATATATATATATATATATATTTAGTAGATGTAGTATTGTTTTTTTTTGTTTTTTTTTTATCTCTTCTCTCTTTCTTGTTATACAGCAAACATTGCAAATATAGAAATTTTCTCTGTACAATAGAACAACTTCGGTTTACAATGCCATGGGTGGTAAAACCTCTCAGTGAATAAACATGTGAACGGGCCTTCGACCAGATGAAAGTCTAAGATGGAAGACTCCGTTTGCAAAAAAGCCCCAAAGGATATTACTCCTTCTGGTCTCTTTTTGGTTTTTGTTTTGTTTTGTTGCTGTTTTTTGTTATTTGTGTTTGTTTTGGAAGGGAAGGAAGAAAAAGGCAAACTGTACACAAAGAATCCACAAAACCACGGAATAGGGACTCATGCGATGCATTTTGGGGTACTCCAGACCTTAGATCTCGGCCCTTTCTCTCTCACACTCTCTCTCTCTCTCTCTCGCTCTCTTTTTATATTCATTTTTTCTTTTTTTTCTTTTTTTTTTAAAAAAAAGGAAACAAAACAAAACTTTTTTTTCACGCCACAGTTTTTTTTTTTTCTTTATAGTGTTTGTGGTCAAATTTGGTGCACATCTCACAAACGTGAGACCTTTTTAATATCTCTCTCTTTTTATATATTATATAGAATAATTATAGATTTTCATAGTTTCTGTTTGAAAGTCTGAATAAAAATAGCTGCTGCAGGTTGCTTTTGGTCCAGTTAGTGTTCAGTCACGAGTTGTGTGAGGACTCAAGACTTTTGCTGGGCTGACACACCCTTCCAGTAGTCTAGGATGTCGTGAAGATCCTCGTCTTTGGCAAACTGGACCTTTTTGCGCAGGGCATGGCCGGCTGCCATATACTCCTCCTCGTCTTTGTGCCGCTTCCGGTTGAGTTTGAAGCGTTCCCAGATGCTGTGTGACGGTTTGCATGTGTACTCTGGGCTGGAGGTGTAGCTCAGGTTGTGGTATTGAGGCGAGAGCTGCGAGTAGGCCAGGTCCCTGGGCCGGGGTCTGGTCAGGGGCTCCAGGATGGAGGGCTTGCGGCCCCCCATGCCATCGTGCTGCTCCCCCTGATGCGAGCCGGGGTACGAGTGCCGGTGCTCGCTGTACTGTCGAATCTTCTCCGCCTCTGCCCGCAGGATGGCAGCCGCCGGCGTCACAGTGAGGATGGTGTCTGTGGTTGGGGATGTTTTCTCAATGTATTTGGCTTCTGATTTGTGGCCGGAGCCCTCGGAGCGGAAGGATCTGGGGCTCCGGATGGAGCCACTGGAGGACGTGCTGGAGCGTTTGGGAGGTGCCTCCATGCTGTGATGTCTCTGCAGCGGGTGGCTGTAGCTTTCCTTGTAGACGGGGGACAGGAAGCCGTGTTTACTGGGGATCTGTTCCGACAAGAGCACCAGCTGAGGCTCTGCCGTAGAAACCGCTCCAGATTTCACCCCCTGGAAGGAGGTGGACTCTGATTTCAAGGCATCGATGCAGTTGTTAATGATCTGGTTCACTTTGTCCACCTCCTTTGCGATAGTCGAGATCTCGGCCACAGAGCTCTGGCTGTCGGGCGGCAGGGACAGTTCGCACTCTCGTCTCTCAGGCTGCTCCCCGGTCCGTACTTCCATGTAGTTGCCTTTAGTGGCTTTGGGGGTCTCGCTGCTGTCTATCAACTTGTACTGCTCAACTTCCCCCGCGGAGGGGAGGTAAGGGATACGGGTCACTGTCTCCCCACCCAGCATTTGCCCTTGCGACAGCTGGGTGATGCTGGTCGTCTCCATCTCTGGTCCGTACTTCAGCTCGATGATGGTCTTCTTCATGCTGCCGGTCGCTTTTTTGTGCTTCTCCTCCTGCTGACGCCTCTTGCGGAGGCAGTAATACACCACCCCCAGGACGATCACCATGCCGAACAGGCAACCCAGAATCGTCATGATGTAGTGGGTGGCAGTGGAGGGTGTGGGGACTGGCTCTTCCCTGTTTTTTCTGGTTGGGAAGATGGTGATGCAAGTGTGGTTGTACCTTAAGACCTGGTGGTGGGAGACGATGCAGTACGTATAGTCTCTTTGTGCTTCCAGATCCTTCACCTCGATTTCCTCCTTCTGCTTTTGGAGCTTTTGGAGGTCTGTGGAGAAGCCGTTTTCAAACCGGGCCAGGACGTACATCCTGCTGTAGGGGAACGGGATGTGCACAACCAGCACGGCCGAGTTATGGGTGACGTGCGTCGCTTGGAGGTTGGGGCGCACCTCCATCTCCCCAGCGGATGTGTAGAAGGGGATCTGCGGTGTGGTGCCGTCCCCAGAGGAGCAGTCTTCTTCTGAGCATGGGCTTTCTGAGGGGGCTGTGGTCACCTGGTACTTGGGGGGGAACGGGCGAGGTATCATGGTGTAGGGGCCACCAGTGCAGAGGGAGGAGAGCATGCTCAGGGCGTTGCGGTAACCGGTCCGGCCTTGGCCGAGCAGGTAGTAGCCAGAATAATCTGGCGGGGAGTCACACTGCATGCGGTCATACGTGCGCGTCATGTTGGTGAAGGCCTCCAGCCATTGTAGGAAGCCCAGGAGCTCACAGGAGCAATAGAAGGGGTTGCTGTAGAGCTCACAGACGGAGAGCTTGTTCAGGCCCCGGAAGGTGTTGCTGTCGAGTCTCTGGATCCTGTTCATGGACAGGTCAATGTTTACTATGTTGGGGCACTCCCAGAAGGCATTGGGGGTGACTATCTCAATGAGGTTAGCCTGGAGGTACAGGTACTCCAGCTTCCCCAGGCCCCGAAGGATTCCCTCGGTCAGGTTTCTTAGCCGGTTGTAGCCCAGCTGCAGCACCTGGAGGTTGAACTGTCCCGAGAAGGCACCATCCTCAATGTAGGAGATCTCGTTCTTGGTCAGGTTGAGGTATGTCAGGTTTCCGAAGCGGCTGAGCGAGGAGTACTGCACGCTCTTGATCTTGTTGTCGTTCAGTCGCAAATCCACGATCGTGCTGTTGATCTGCTGAGGGATGGACTCGTACGGGGGCTGGTTCTGGCTGCAGATAGCCAGCCACACGAAGCCCTTGTCTCCCTCAATCAGCCAGCAGTCTGCCCGCACCCTGCCCGTGTGCAGGATCGAGACAGCCGCCATGCACACACACAGCGCTGACGTCACTGCCCACCTACGACCTGCCATCTGGAAGAGCAATGCAAAGAAGGAGTTTCCCTTGTCTGCTGGAAGGGGGAGAGGTGCTGGATCTGAAGACCAGGGAAGACGTGGGTTTAATAGTCTTTGGGGAGCTTCACTTTTCTCTCCTTTCTCCTCATGGCTTGGAACCTAGTGGGCAGTGTCCAAGGGAAAGGGAGGACCTCTTTGTCCAAGTTGCACAGTGACTCCTTGCAGGGTGCTGCACCACCGGTTCAGTGAGGCTGGACCTGCATTGTTAGCCCTTCTGGCATCTCGTCCAGCTGCAGCTGAAGTCGGGCAGGGCCGGGTGGGGACTAGGCAGAGGAGTCTTTCTGACTCAGAGACCAGCTTTTCTCCTGCTTTCTACAGTACCTCTCCTCATTCTCTTTTTTCTACCCATCTTCAGGTCAGCACCGGGGTCCTTCTCCATCTGCCTGTCCGCCTGTATGTCTGTCTGCCCCTCAGAGCCCTTGTCCAGTTAGCTGCCTCACCTGCAAAGAACCAAAACGAGACACAAAAAGGAGTCAAGATGACATTTTATGGTACAATGCAGCACCTCCAGCATGAGTTCTGAGGCCACCTCGCCATGGCCAGCTTTGCTGTGAACACTGGGGGCCTGGGTTTGAAATGTGTTGTGATTTTTTTTTTTTAATTTATTTTACAAAAGCCCTTTATGGTGCTTGCAGATACTTTGGGGCACAGGCCGTGCTCACAGGTGGGTACAAAAACTTCTGCATTCCCGCATTTGTTACTGCAGCTGTGGCAACCGTGCACCCACAGGACTGGATGCAAGTTGAGGCCAGTTGCTTGACACTCCAGATAAAACCTAGCCCCAGGAAATGAAGGCAGAGGCTCTGGTAGCAACTTCAGGACCTCTTGGGTATAGGAACATCCTAGCACTGCTCTCTCTTGCATCTATCCATTTCTTGTCTTTGGTGGAGCGACTTGCCACCTCCCCTGAAGGACCCCTCCCTGCGTGTCCGGTGTCAGAGTCGAGAAGAGTTCAGATACCATTCCCCAAGAGTCTGGTCTCTGCTCAGGGGTTCACCCTATCTCAGGAGACCACAGGAGGCAGAGCAGAGGCTGGGGGCATTTCCTTGAAGACACCGCTGATAAGCAGAAGGCCTCAAAGCAGGTAGTCAATTGTGAAATTCTCACCTGTGAGATAGATATATTTTTTTTTTTGACTGTCAGAGTGGTGCAATTTAACACATCCAGAATCAGGGATCAGTTTGGCTGGCCCCAGGGTTTGGCATGGAGTCGATACCATGAACTCTGGTATCACTGCCTCAAACGCCAGTTCTCCCATGGTTGTCCTGACACCCCATTGGCTTATGAAGCACTCCCAGACACTGCACTGTGAAAAGGCTGGGAAGACCAAATGGGATGAGGGGGCCCTGGGGAGGGAAGGCAAGTCCAGGAGGAGATTTCTCCCTCTTCCCATGGGCTCTTTGGAACGAGGAGGTTCCTGGACCTGGGAGGAGACAACCGCTCCATATTGCAGAGGCCCAGCAATTTTACTTGCCCTGAGCTCTCTCAGGTAGACCTGCCCTAGCCTGGTAACCTGGACATGGCCATGTCCTCTGGTCCTAAGCTTTAGGCAATGACACAACCCATTTGTAAGCAAGGGGCCTGGTTTCATAACTCGCCCGACAAAGAACAAACGAGCCGGCGAAGCGCAAAGTCCAGTCCCAAAGTGCAAAACCTGGCTGCATGGGAGAGCGCGTGAAATCTGCTTTTTTCCTAGGCTAGGACATTTCGTGCCATTTGGGCCAGTCCTTTCTCAGGTACTGGGGAATAATAGCTTTAAACATGACCCTGGCATTAGTTCAAAGAATCAGCCCGGGCAGTGCAGCGATGACCCAGTGTAAGGTGCTTTTCTACCCAAGCCACCCTGTCTCCCCATCTCCCAAACATGCTTGTAGCAGCTCCAGCGAGTACGCGCTGGGTGCTTCAAGTCCGTGAGTCTCGTGACACTTGCTGACAGCAGAGCTGTAAGGACAGGGCCAGGCATCTGCAGGCGGGGGCTGCAGCTATCGTCAGCCGTGGTGGCAGTCGTTCCTTTCCCCCACAAAGTCAGTGCCCAGAGCAGCTGCCCTGGTCAGCAGTGAGATGGAGGGCTGCATCTTGTTCCTTTGCCATCCTAAATGTACCTTGTTCTGCTAATGGTTCTGTTGAAATCAGGGAAAATCCATTTTCCCACCCTGAGATAGCAGAACATGAAAGGGACGGTGCTTCGGAGCAGAGGGCCCCGCTTCACCAGTCACTCTTTATATCCTAGGAAATAGGCCAATAACCATGAGCGGCAGAATAGTTTATTTGCCCTTACTGAGACACGAACAATGAGTAGCCCCCAGTGGAACGGCTTGGGGGATGTTGCTGGAATAATAAAAGGTGCACTCGTTCCAGCTGTGCGGCGACCCAGCCACCCCCTCCACAAGCTTCTTCAATGGAGCCAAAAGACTGTTGCTGCAGCCTCCCGCGCGGAGGCCAAGGATACGCTGCAACCTCTGGGCAGGGGGTGATCGTTTTGACATCGCTGCACATGGCAAAGCCCTTGTCTGTGCTTGCCCAAATGGCCTTTGGCAAGTATATCCTGTACCTGCAGTGCCATGGTGTGCTGCCTAGCCCTATGGGCACCCTTTTCAATGTAGACCAAGCCTTAGACGCCGTAGGGGATGGAACAGGAATTCTACCCACCCAAAGCTTGCCAGCACCCCTTGCGTCTCGCTGCGCATCCACGCACTTGTACGTGCCCCCTCATCTAATGGAAGAAAGCACAGGCTAATGACTGAAGCGCCAGGCCAGCAGTCACGTGGGTTCTCCGCACAGATGTGCCACTGAATCCCCCATGGCCTTGGGCAAGTCAATTAACCTCTCCATGCTTGAGTCTCCTCTTCAGTGAGATGAGGATAATGATACTCCTCCCTTGGTTCACGGAGGTGCTGGGAGGCTGCATGAAAGCACTCTGAAGTCCTCTGCCGTCTGATGAGCGATGGCAAGGTCTCGTCTGGAGGGCACACTGTAAACACGTAGCGTTCAGTTCAGTCTAGGGTAAGAAGCTGTTGGGCTCCCGATTGAGCCCAGCTCCTTCCCTGTCTGCCCTGTGCCAGCTGCTTCGCCAGGGAAACACCTGGAAACAAAGCTTGCCTTCAAAAGGGACCAGCACGGTTGGTTTGAGCTGAAGCCGCAGCTGTTTCTGGCTACACGCAGCACCTTTCCTAAGGATGCCACAGGCTCAGCCACCTGATTTGCAGCCTATGGTTAGACTTTGGCTGGCCCATACGCGGCTGTGCAAGTCTCCTATGTGTCCTGTAAAGCAGCCAGCCTCGACTACAAGCTCCTGGCTCCCTCCAGGCCAGACACTGCTCCTTGTTGGCAACCCCTGGGGCACAAGCTACCGCCGAAGAGTGTCAGACTGCAAAGCCCTCTCACCCCCCACTCTCCAGTCATTAGCTATCCCAGGATGTCATAGGAGGACAATGAATGCTGCATTGTCCTAAGGGCTGGGGCAGTGGGTCCTCTTTCCCTGGGCTGGGAGTGCATGTGTACCCTCCTGGGACTTCCCTCTGGCTTCATGTAGCACAGCACTGCCTTTGCTATGGACTTAGCCATGCATGATGCACGTATCTGGCCTCATATACTGTATCAGAAGCCTTTACTGTGTCCACTGGCTTACCACACTGCAGCAAGACAACAAAGGAGAGCAGGGGAAGGAGTGAAGACCATGAATGACGTCTTTCCTTCTCTTTGGTGGGCAGGGCTCTGCCTCGTCATGCTCTGGGTTTGGCCTGATTCAGAACATGCAAAGCCTCCAGCTCTGGGAAGGCTTGTGCTTGGAGCCGGGGTCCAGTAAGTAAACCAGTTACCTGTCTTTAGGGATCTCAGTGGTGGTTTCTCTCTGAGCCCTGGGCCCTAGAGCAGCACCTTGGTGCAGGGCAAAATGAAGACAACCCCACAGCAAGGAGAGCAGGATTAATCCCAAGCGGGTATCTCCTCCCCAGCACTCCTCCTAGGTCTGACGGGAGGCGTCTGGGGTGAGGGGGACTATATGTAACTGTCTCCGAGAGGCTACACAGTGCTCATGCTGCCTGTTTTCTCTTGCTTTCCCGTGTGCTGCTTGTCAGTTGACTTCTCTCCAATAACAGAAAGCAAAAAAAAAAAAAAAAAAAAAGGCTTTTTATCAGCCACCGAGTTTAATTTCGGCTCATTAAAGCAAGCAATTTGCTGGTTTATTTGCTTTGCAAAGTGTGAATAAAATGACAGCATTAAGGCTGTAACAGAGAAAAGAGGGGCTAATCTCCCTCTTTATTAGACTGCCGGGACATGACTGTGACAGAGGTCTTGTTGCTTTGCACAGAGGAGATCATTGTTCATAGTGTAGCTCCTGGAAGTGTCCTTTCCAGCACAGCCTGTGGGGTGGAAGACAAAGGCAGGCTACAAGCCGACAGGCTGCAAAGCTGGGGAAGGAGCTAGGAGACCTGAAAAGGGTTGCTAATTTATGCCCCGGAGACCTGGGACGGTTCCTCCTTTGCTTTTCCGTTCTGCTCTTCATACAGAAATCCTTCCCTTTGACTTGGTCCTCCTGTAAAAATACTGGATCAGCATAATCACTGGTGCTCCAGTGACTAGCACTGCCTGATGATCAGACCCATTACGACGGCTGTCCTCCACCTCCCCTCGTGGCTGAAGGAATCCTTCAAGGCCAAGAGAGGAGGACGTTTCCCAGGGTAGGAGCATTCGGCCTTGCTTTGCTCCCTGTTGGTTGCCTTCAAGCAGGTACCGAAACTTTAAGGATCTTCCCCAGCCTAATTGCTTCCCCTGGTTTCTCTCCTTTCCCATGCCATAATTTAGCTAGCTTGCCAATCATCCAAAGGGTCTTCCCGGGAAACCAGGGTAGAAGCCACTTGCCACTCCAGGGTAAAAACACCCGGAAGAATAAAATCTACCAGGTCTTTATTTACTTCTCATTAAGAAACAAAAATGGCAAGAAAGACTTTTCCTCTCTAGCATGCCATAGCAGGATGCTGTGATTTGACATAGTTTAATCTAACCTGGAGATCTTTTAAGCTCTGGCTTAGTGCAGCTTCTTTCTGTCACGTGCGTGTTGTGGCTGACACCCTGCCGCCTGTCAGGAGCGATGCAGCATGTGAATATGGTGTCCCAGCTTGCAGAGGGCTTGCACCTTTTCATAACTAAGCCCCTGTGGCTGGTGGGCACCAGCTCGTCAACTCCCTAGGGAAAACGGCGGAAGCACGCTACCTCTGTCGGAGGGGCAGGTGTCTCGTTGCCCGGTCCGCTGTGGAACGGTGCACTGTTATTGCTGCATTTCCCTTTCCTGGTACTTTTCTGAGGGACTATGGTGCATTTTGCTGCTTGAAAAAAGAAGGGTGGTGTGGGGAGCTAATATCTGGCTCTAAAGGCAGAACGCGTTTGCATTTCCTTTCCATGCAGCCCTGTTGAAGAACCTTGCCCCTGGTTTTCAATATCCCCGCTGAGACCCAAAGCCACACAGCTCTGCAGCGCCCCAGCGCCCCTCTTATTTCAAAGCTGAACCATTTCAGATCTTTGTCAGCAGACCTAGCAAACAGGGATGGTCGGGGTTTTGTAACACAAACAAACACCCATGAGGGTCTGGAATGAGAGCATCAAGCTTATTTCACTTCTAATCAACTAAAAACCCAGAACGAAGGCCTCCAGAGGTAGAAACACTATTGCCAAGGCCCCAGAAGCAGACTTCATGGATGTTGGGTTTTGTTTTTGATTCCTGATGAGCAGCATCACAGTAAATCAGACCAGAACAGCAGCTGCAAGGAGAGCTACCATTGAAATCAAACAAAGCAAGCAGAGTCAGGGGGAGAGGGATCCGGGCAGCCAGTATAATAATATGCAGTCTCTGGCACTCAATTCTTAATTTTGTTATTCTAGTGAATGAGTTATTTCAAATTGTGGATGAGATTTCCTGGCAGAGGGCAAGGAGCCAGGTGACCATGCACACGCACTCGTTGTGTCCTCCTCCTTGGCAGATCCATTCTTCCAGACCCCCTCTCCCCTGGTTGCTCCGCATCCTCCGGCTCCTTCTGGCCATATGTCACCTTCTCTTCGCTCCTCTTTCACCATCACCTGGGTCATTTTATCAATAAATGAAGGAGCCGTGCTACAAAGAGAGCAATGGCGGAACGGCGGTGATACATTACAAATGATAAATGTTTAATCATGCAAAGAGGTGGAGAGGGGAAATTTGGCTAACAGGCACCAAATGTTAAAATGAACCCGGGCTATTCATTATGTGTAAAATAATACGAGGAGACAGCTCTAAGATGGCAGAGAAAACATTTATTAATGATGAAGCTTTTCCTAAATGGTTTCACGTCCGTTCCGTATATGTCAGGTGTGGAAAGAGCGCTCCCAGGCAGGTTTTCTTTTAATTCATATTCCTGGCACCAGTTTACACTCCTCCTGCTTGGTGATATCGGGTAGAATTGCCCAGACAGTACATAATAAATGTGCTCGGGCCTATAAAATCCAACCCATCCTCAATTCAAGCTGCAGATTTGGATTCCACGGTCAAAGCGCCGTACTGCACAGCTCTGGTTTGCATCTCACCATCCCTACGAGCCTTTTCTCCTTACGCTTTGCAGAGTTAGATAATAGAGATTCATAGTAATTCCTCCCCCTCTGCCCCCCCACTTTCCTTGCTATTATTTATTATTTAAAAGGAATAGGCAAGGGAGGAAAGATACGTTTTCCACTGAGGTTTGAAGAGAGATTAACAGGCAATGAGGCAGAAAGATACGGGGAGCTGATTAAAAGGACCATAACCCTATGAGAGAGAGGATTTTAGTGAGGCTGTGGAGAGGTGTGTGGAAGAGGCCAGTTCTGTGGGGTAGGCTGGGATGCTCGGAAACGAAGTAGCTAGCGTTTGATCTATAGACTACTGCAGTCACCTGCCCTCGTATGAAACGAGCGGCGAGTGGGAGCCTCAAAAGCCTTGTGATACGTCGGCACTTTGCTCACGGGTATGAACGACTCGACTGCATGAGAGCAGTGGGGAAGCTAGCACTAGGGGGGACAAGAAGGGTTTGGGAGTGACCTTGGTTCCCCTAGCATCCCCTGGCATAACGAGGACTAACGGCCACAAGTTGTTGGAGAGGAGGTTTAGATTAGACATCCATAAGAACGACTTCACTGTCAGGGCGGCTAGGAGCTGGAACCAACTCCCAAGGGAAGTGGTGCTGGCTCCTACCCTGGGGGTCTTTAAGAGGAGGCTTGATGCCTACCTGGCTGGAGTCATTTGAGCCCAGTTTTTCTCTTGCCCAGGCAGGGGGTCGGACTTGAAAATCTACAAGGTCCCTTCTGACCCGACTGCTGTGATTCTATGATTCCCTGCTGTATGTGCATTAAATACACTTTTGCAATTATCTTTCCACCCTAGGATTTCCCTCACCTTCTGACTGCCAGATCTTTTAATTTTTCAGCTTTTCACCCGAACTGAGAGCAATGCCTGTTTAGTAGTGCCCTGGGGCTGCACAGCCCTCATTTACTGTTTGTCTGCCTGCATATGAAATGCTATAGGGTTACAGCTATACAGTTTTGCAGGGAAATAAGTGGATCAGTAATGGTGCAACAATTTTTGTACCTTCATGAATGGTGGCCACAGAACAACAGCTATATCTCTTGATACTGTAACTCGCATAGAC
>NW_017728927.1:13603445-13734944 GCF_001723895.1 Crocodylus porosus
GCTAGGAGCTGGAACCAACTCCCAAGGGAAGTGGTGCTGGCTCCTACCCTGGGGGTCTTTAAGAGGAGGCTTGATGCCTACCTGGCTGGAGTCATCTGAGCCCAGTTTTTCTCCCACCCAGGCGGGGGGTCGGACTTGAAGATCTACAAGGTCCCTCCGACCCGGCTGCTGTGATTCTATGAACAAGTCCCATGGGGCACAGGACACCGAAGCAGAACATTTCTGTACAGAAACATGGAGAAGCAATGGCTTGACGTTCCTGCTTAGATGTGTTTCTGGTTCTGTGACAAAAATTGGTATTTTCAAGGCATTCCTTCCCAATTTGAGACGAAACCAAATGTCAGATCTTGGAACGCCGGGCAGAACGCACAGCGCAATGCCAGCCTCGTTCTAGTTTCCAGCCATCAATGCTACTCTGCTGTGCCCCAACCCACCTAGCCTAGCTTTTAAGGGGTAACCAGATCCAAGCCCTATATAATGTGTCTGCAGGCCACTCAGAATAATTATGTGTGGAGTTCAAGTGAATGCATCGAAGAGCTTCCTGGGAACCAAGCTTATAAACCCAGTTGGTTACCTATGCATTAAACCAAACTTCTGAAATACCAGCATGGGCAGATTAAATGTCAGATGCAGCTTGTGGTGGACCAGCAGACTCTCCGAGGAAAAAAGCAGCACAACAATTAAAAGAAAAGAATGAGAGGCAAGTGAAGAGGTGAAAGGTTTTAATAGATGAGGAGACGTCAAAAGCTCTAGTCCTGCATAATGGTTATGGCAAGAAATAATAGGTTTCAGCAGGGGGAGAATTCCCCTGGAATCAACTAGGCATTAGAAATAATGGACTGGCTTCCATTGCACCATTCCTCTGGCATTATGCAGGAGTTGCATATAAGGAGTAATATACTCATGAATCAGCCCTATTTTTTTCCCCTGCAATAAGTAAAATGATATAGTCGAGAATCCACATAAGGCCTCTACTGCCTCAGCATGAAGGAACGAGCCAGGAGACGTGCTTCTGCTCTTTCCTGCTGAGACCGTCTGAACTGTGACTTTGCTCTGCCCTGCTGTCTTCTCTCAGCCTCCGCTGTTACTTGAACCATGTTTTTACTGCTTCAGTTTTAAAATCCGGTTCTGTAAAAGGTCTAGATGAACCATGTGCCCTCCTGAGAGGGAAGCCAGGGTTTTGTTCAGAATAGGATTTGGTGATGGATCCCAAGCATGTAGAGGGTTCATCAGCTTTAGAAACAAGTGTAAAGCAGCACTGGGTACTACCCCTCTTAGCTCTCCCACAAGAGCCTGTGATTCTTGTAGGCCACCTTTTCCTATTTTAAAAATGAATTCTCTTCCCTGTTTGTGAAAGCCCCACGTTATCAGGGGAACTAACAGGTCTCCATCCAGCCGTTGGATCTTTTAGTTCATCGCAGACCCTTTGCGGTCGTCTTTAGGCTGCCGTCTGCTGTCCGCGTTCTTGAGAAAATCTCCTACAATGTGATCTCTTCAGACCTGGGCCTTCAAGCTGCAGCTTCAGCAGTTCAGTGTGATGGGGCAGCCAGTTTGGCTTGAGTTCGGCATCTGCAGTCTTACTTTGTCACAGGCCGGCTTTCATACAATAAAAGCTTGTTTGTGCAGAATAACAGCACTGCAGGGAAACCTCTCCAAGCAGTCATCCACCTTCCTCACAGAGCCTTGGTAGGGATTGTCTCATGTTTGTCAGCTCTTGGGTTTGAGTGACCTGCTCCTTAGGATAGGACACTCTCTTCCAAAGGCTGGAATCTGCCTTGTTATAGCACCAGGGATTAGTATGAATTACCCACCCTGTGGCTTTACAGGTCTTATCTGACCCATTGAATCAGGAAGGCAACTGCGAGAGATGCATACCAGGTGGAACATGGATGCAACAGTCTTTGACTGTTCTCCAAAGCCTCTGACACAGGATCCCTTGTGCGAATCCTTCTGCATCAATGGCTGCCATTCCAGGATCGGGGCCAGACTGACTGTGCAAGGGAACCAGAGACCCTGACTAGAAGCAAAACACTATCGAAGGGACAAAGGAAGCAACTAGAAATATATAACATCCTCTAATTGCTCTGGGTTATAGTTCTCTCAAGTGTTGGAAGTTGCAAAGGTAGGTAAAAAGTTTGAGTTAAGCGTGATCTCCAAGTCGATAATGTCCCTTTAATGATAACACAACACACCTTTCGTCACAAAGAGATCCTTGAGGAAATGTGATGTGAAGGCTCAGACTCAGGGAGAACTGGGGAAACAGCTCCTTAAAGGGACGCGATGTGGATAAAAATAGTATTTTAGGAACAATTCTTACCTGCATAACTAACGGGTCTGAAGCTTATTATAACAAGAAGAATTGCAGGCCATTAGCTTCCTGCGTTGTGCATTTGAAAGCTTGGGCTGGTCTAATTCTACGGTTAGCGTTGCATTTGCGTCTTGTGTGAGCAAGTGCCGCACAGTTGGTGTTTCAGCGGCTATTCAAGGGAGGTTGTTTCTAAAAAAAATTGCTCTGTTTCCTTTTCAAGTCTCCAGAAACTCTTCTTTCAGTTGAGCAGCCCTGTTGGCCATCACAGTTATTAATTTACAAAAATCTACATTTGGACACTGACCGTTTGTTAGACGGACAGAACAAGTGTGGGTAGCAGGGAAAACTCCCTTGTATCATACATCATTCCTCCCCTCTTTCCCTGGAAGAGGACCCAAACATATCCTTTATGCCTGGTCTGCAAATGATGGGCTCAGTCATGAACCACCTCATATGCCCCATGCTGGGAATAATAACGTGGCAAGGTATTCCTTGCTTCCCCATATGACTTGCTCTATCCCAGGTCACCGCATGGAGGTAGAAGGCCTGTGTTCAGGGAGAAGTGGGCAGAGCTTTGCTTCTACCTGCCTGCAAATTTGTTTCTGAGCACAGAAAGGGAAGTCACTTATTCCCAGCACAGGGCCAGCTCAGCGGACTGCAGGAAAGGGGAGAAGGGATCTAACTGTGCCTCTGACGTTGCAATGTGGGCTGTGTCCTGCTCCAAGGACAACGCTGCTATGCTGTGCCTCTTCCCCAGGGCTCATGGTAGCCATATGTTCCAGCCCTTTCCTGGTTTTGCTGCGCAACTCCAGGTGGTGCATGGTTGAAAAGCAGGCCGTTTCTGTGCGAAGGATACTCCACTGCGCTGTGCGGCTCTCAGGACTCTCGTAAGACCCATCTGTATGTCTCTGACCTATGTAATTTGGACACTGCAGTTCAGTACCTCAGTCAGCTGAGACCGGGGCCTGGATGAGAGTGAGCGGGTGGAAGCGCAGCTCCAACACGACTGAGGGGATGATGGTAAATTGGGGAAAGGAGACGGCAGAGGTAATACCGGTCCCTCTGAGTGAAGGAGCATGTCCACCGTTGCGCCGCTGGCTGACAAATGTTTCACAGCGTGGTCCACCCTCCAGGTGAAGCTTAGGGTGTTATAACCCAAAGAGCCTAAATGACCTGGACCCAGCCTATCTGCTGGACTGCCTCCCTCTATAGCACACTGCCACTGCTAGAGTCGGTAGCGGTGCTCAAGCTGGATCCCGTCACGGAAGAGATGGGGTGCCTGCCTGGCGAGGCCATTTCCCGTGAGGGCTCCCAGTACTTTGGATCCTGTTGCCCCAGCTCTCCAACCCCAAACAGCTTTTGTCCAGGGCTTTCTAGGCACGCTGCAAGAGACAACTACTAGGGTCTCTTGAAAAAGCTAAGGGACATGCTGCTTTGATGCTGAAGCGGGTAGGTGACTGGCAGCCCAGGCAGCCAGGTTTGTATGGAGCTGATTTTAATGTTCAATGTAATTGTATTTTTGCGTGATTAGTTACGGCAGGGCGCCTGGAGCCTGGGGAAGGCATCTTTATTACGTTAAAGCCAAGCAAAAGACTCAATCTATCTATCCTGCTTTCAGGCCTAAACCTCAAGCTCCGCTTCGCTTCCTTACAAGAAAACATCTGTTTAAATTTGACTACGCTATTTCTTTCTGGGCTGAATGTTTGGTCACCTTACTCGGGCCCACTTGGGGTGAAGACCCATCCCAGTGTGCATGTGCATGTGTGTATGTGCACGCACGTGTGTGTAAAGCCCAGCTGCCTACACATTGGACTGCCCCGAACTGTGAATGTAGGAGCTGACTCCAGTGCATAGCATGGCATCCCGTGGGCACAAAACCAAGGTGGCTTTAAACAGCAGGAGGGGAAGCAGAATGAGGTCATTTGTATGCCAGGTTTCATGCTGGGGAAATCAGCGTGTTCCTATTTGAAAGCTCTGATAAATGGGCACAAGTACAAAACACTCCTGGTCCCTCAGCCACGGCCAGGCACACCGCTGCATGGCCGCAGTGTGGGCAAGTGGGCAGAGCTCTGGGCCCGCGATCAGCTGACTTGAGCTCCACGGTCACCTCTGCGGTGTGACCCGTCACTTCTCCGTGCCTCTGTGTCCCCTCCTGCAATTTGTCTGCCTCATAGTTTCATAGTTTCTAGGGTGGGAAGGGACCTGAGCAGATCATCTAGTCCGACCCCCTGCCACGGCAGGAAAGAGTACTGGGGTCACACGACCCCAGCAAGGTGAGCATCCAACTTCCTCTTAAAGACCCCCAGGGTAGGGGCCAGCACCACTTCTCTTGGAAGCTGGTTCCAGACCCTAGCCCTCCTGATAGCTAACCTAAACCTACCCTCTGCCAGCTTGTGACCGTTATTCCTGGCCACTGCTGGCAGTGCTCGGGGGAACACCAATGCCTGCTGATCCCCCCGACTAGTCTGTAACAGGCCACTAGATCCCCCTCAGCCTTCTCTTGTGGAGGCTGAACAGGTTCAGGTCCCGCCGCCTCTCCTCGTAGGGCCTGCCCTGCTGCCCCTGATCATGCGCGTGGCCTCCTCTGGACCCTCTCCATGCTGTCCACATCCCTCCTGCAGTGCGGTGCCCAGAACTGGACACAGTCCTCCAGCTGCGGCCTGACCAGTGCCGCACAGAGGGGGAGGATCACCTCCTTGGACCTGCTCGAGATGCATCTGTGGATGCAGGACAAGGTGCGGTTGGCCTTCCTGACTGCGTCCCCACACTGCTGGCCCACGTTCATCTTGGAGTCAGTGATGACCCCAAGATCCTTTTCTGCCTCCGTGCTGACAAGAGGGGAGTTCCCCAACCTGTAGGTATGGTGCCGGTTGTTCCTCCCCAGGTGCATCACCTTGCACTTGTCTGTGTTGAAACCCATCCTATTCTCGTCCGCCCACCCCTGTAACCTGTCTAGGTCTGATTGTAGCCTCATTTGTCTCCTCAAGGAACAGGCTGGCTCTTCCTATGTGTGTGTGCAGCAGCCTCTAGCACAGTGACTCTCAACACAAGATCCCTGGACGGGTGCCCCGAGGTGTGAGGAGATCAGCCAGGTGTGGAGAGTTAAACAGATAAGCATAGGCTCAGGTTCCCCCCTGCCTGGCCCTTTCCCTGCCCCCCGGTGCCTGGCCCTTCTGCAAGGAGATAAACACCGTCATAAATTAGTTTCTGAAACGGGGTGCTGCTCACTTCCCAAAAGTTATGGAGGGGATCCCTGTGTCCAAAAAGGCTGAAATGACAACCACTGATCTAGCATAACGGGGGCCCGTAAACTGTAGCATAATATGTAACATCACATCTGGCCATAGACAGGGACTGTAAATCACCCTCCGTGCACGTTTAATTCCCTGCTGGGCGTCTCTGTGACTTCCAAAGGATGTGGAAAGTCGGGAGACAGCTTGGAGTCCCAGACATGTTGGGATGCCCATCACCTTCGTAAACAATTCATATAGAGGTTACCCAAGCTGAAAGCACAAGCTAACCCCAAACACCCACCCTCTCTGGAGGAACTGAGTTTATCGTTAATAATCTACTGCTAAAAGGGTAACATCTGTTTTGGACAAACTGTAATGAGATTTAAACCCCAGGTGGAGGGAGGACTCCACAGTAATAAATGACTTGCTGTATGTCTAAATAGTTTTAATTTTTTTTCTGGCAGAAATAGCTGCTTTTCACCTCGGGCTTCTTTTTGCCAGCTCTTTTTGTTTAATGATTGCTATTAATTTCCAGGGTGGCAGATGGATTCTAGCCTGGTGGAGTTTGAAATGAGAACAGCAGCCCATGAAGGTGTGTGCGCCTGCTACGGGTACGTGCATGCGAGCCATGCGCTGGCATGCGTGGCATCCGTGTGGACACGGACATGCCACGTGTGTGTGCGTGTAGGGAGAGCTACAGTTTCCCAGTAGATGTTCCCCAGATTGGGGACCCTCGGATATCAGTCTCTCCCTCTCTTCTGTGTAGGGGAAGAGAAACTCTGTTACTTCTGGTTTCGGCTCTGATCAGCCGCGTGGGGTTTCTGGGGGTGTTTGTAGTAAACGCGTATATTTAAGCGCCGTGTTGAACTGGAGCTGCGGGGAGCTGGGGAACGGCTTCACCTGACTGGAGTCTGAATGAGTGAATTTACTCCTGGCGTCAAATTGCCTGGTCTCGCCTCCCAGAGGAAAACCAGTCGATGTGCCGCCTGTGTGAGATCTGGAGCGAACTGCTCAAATCTCACACTGCCAGTTTCTAACATGCTTATAGCTGCCTTAGTACCAAGCACAGGCCGAGACAAGGTCCCAGGTAGGCACAGGGAACAGCTCTTGGCTACGGACAACCCGAGCAGGAGTTGAGCGGGTGACCAAGAGAGAAAAGGTTTTATGTGCCCTGACATTGCTGGGGCTGACAGCAAATCCTGCAGGATGTGGACCCTCGGACTAGACCTGGGAGTGGTATGAACACCAGATGGGTGGTGATCCCTGCGGTGGTCTAGCAGGCTTCTCACCCCATGCAAATGCTGGAGTTAAAATGTCCAGGCAAGAGCAACTCCTCAAGCCCAAAGGACGGAGACTTTCTCCAGCCCTCTCGGCTGCCGCCAGTGCGTTCCTGAGAATTGCTGGAGAAATAATCCTGACTAATACCAAGACACAACAGCTGGGATCCCCCTCACGCCCCATTTCCCCTCTCTGAACACTGTGTCACGTCAGGGCGCGGCGTAAAGTGCCAGGTGGAGCCTGGGTGCTAAAGGGCTAGTTTGTGCTGCGGACGGGGCGACGGAGCCGAGCCCGGGATTCAGGCCTCTCTCGGTGATTGCCCCTGTGAGTTGGGCGCATGGCTGTCCTCTGATACCAGTTCGGCTAACAGCAGGGGGGTGGGGTGTGTGTGTGTGTGTGTGTGTGTGTGTGTGTGTGTGCGTGCGCGTGCGCGCGCGCGCACAGGGAGGGGAGGGGGGGATTGAGCAGCCAGGGGGCTTCTGTCTGCTGGGGCTTGGTGACGAAAGCCGGGTAGTGATAGAAAGTGCAGCATCTCAGGTGATGCAGATAATCTCCTCTAATCTCCTGCTCAAAATAACCCAAAGTCAAGTAAAGGAGGGATTATGTAGCCTAAGCCACTGTTATCGCCAGTGTGTAACAGACTTAGGCTACCTCTGAAGGTTTACCGAGCAGGAAAGGGTGGAGCGGCACTGCCGGGTCTATGAATAGCTTCTGTCAGGATCCACTCCTATTGCTGCCCACCTACCGCCGCCTGGTTTTGGAGAGCTCCTTCCAGATGGCAGCGTGCGGCAGAGGCAGCAGGAACCCGGGGCTCTTGGCTGAGAGCAGAGCCTGCAGCCCCGGCTCCCTATGCCTGCAGGGAGGCGGTGTTGCAGCCCATTCCCAGCACAGCCTCCTCTGCCCTGCGCTTGCTGGTCAAGTCTAAGGGTATGGTCCAAAATGTGTAGGGAAGAGAGGTATTTGGGAGCCGTGTTGGTCTGAGGCAAAAAGAAATGCAAAACTCTGCGACTCCTGGGTCAGAGAGGATACCTATTGTTAGAGCAACTAGGAAATAGAAGAAAAAAAAAATCTTTCTTTGCAAGCTTTTGGGCACATGTGCCCTTCTTCAGGCTGAGGGAAAATTGAAGACGGTAAAAGCCCTCGTAGCTGGAAATCAACCTTATTTTGCACAGGGCAGGATTCCTTCCCTGGTGGTGTCAGATGGCAGAAAGTTGGGCGGGGGGGTGTAGAAATCGTTCTTTGTAGTTTAGCAATGAAGTTTATCATGCCAAAATTGGCTAAAATTCAGCATCTCACACAAAGAAACTCTCATGGACCTGGAGGAACAGACATCCACCTTCAGCTTCCTCTGTGCATGCCCAGGGGAAGTCAACATGGGTTCATCAAAAGCAGGTCCTGCCAGACCAACCTGGTTGCCTTTTATGACCAGGTAACTAAATCCCTGGATGATGGTGTTGCGGTGGACGTAGTCTTTCTGGACTTTAAGAAGGCCTTTGACACTGTCTCTCACCCCATTCTCAGTAATAAATTGTGTGACTGTGGCATTGGATGGGTCAAAAATTGGCTGATGGGGCGCAACCAGAGAGTGGTGCTGGACAGGTCGTACTCGACCTGGCGGGATGTGAACAGCGGGGTCCCCCAGGACTCGGTCCTGGGGCCTACACTGTTCAACATCTTCATCAGCAACTTGGACGAGGGGGTGGAAAACACATTGTCCAAGTTTGCCGCTGACACCAAGATGTGGGGAGAGGTAGGCACGCCCAAAGGGAGAGAGAGGCTGCAAATAGACTTAGACAGACTACAGAAGTGGGCGGATATAACAGGATGGGGCTCAATGTAGACAAATGCAGGGTGCTGCACCTGGGGAGAAGGAACCCACAGCACACAGACAGGCTGGGGTGCTCCCCCCTTGTGAGCACAGAGCCGGAAAGGGATCTTGGCGTCATTATTGACTCAAAGATGAACATGATCCTCCAGTGCCAGACCGCAGCCAGCAAGCCGACCACATCTTGTTGTGCATCCAAAGATGCATCTCAAGCCAGTCCAGAGAGGTGATACTCCCCCTCTACGCAACTTTGGTCCAGCCTCAATGGGATACTGTGTCCTGCTCTGGGCATCGCACTTTAAGAAGGATGTGGCCAGCCTGGAGAGGGTCCAGAGGAGGCCACCCGCTTGGTTGGAGGGCAGCAGGGCAGACCCTATGAGGAGAGGCTATGGGACCTGAACCTGTTCAGCCTCAGCAAGCAGAGGCTGAGGGGGGATTTGGTGGTTGCCTACAAACTCACTGGGGGAGATCAGCAGCAAATAGGAAGGGTCCCATTCCCCCCAGCACCACCTGGGGTGTAAGGAGCAACAGCCAGAAGCTGCTGGAGAACAGGTTCAGGTTAGAGATTAGGAGGCACTACTTCACTGTCAGGGCAGCTAGGATCTGGAACCAACTTCCCAGGGAAGTGGTCCTCGCTCCTACCCTGGGTAAATTCAAAAAGAGGTTGGACGAACACCTGTCTGGGGTCGTGTGATCCCAGCGTGTGCCCTGGCCAGTGGTGGGGGGGTCAGACTAGATGATCTATTCAGGTCCCTTCTGACCCCTAACTACTATGAAATGAAGTTTTCTACCTATGGGGACTTTTACTATCTTTAATTTTCCCTCAGCCTGAAGAAGGGTGCATGTGCCCAAAAGCTTGTAAGAACGGTAATTTTTTTGCAATTTCTTAGTTGGTTGAATAAAGGTGTCGTCTCTGAACCAAGAGTGCTAGAGTTTTGCATTTCTTTTAGGGGAGAGAGGGGCACCTGGCTCTGGTCTCCATCAGCCAAGGGAAAAAGAGCAACATCTGCCCCTTCCAACTGCCCTTATCATTTCTGAAGTCCTTAGCACAGAGCAGAGGAGCCCAAAGCACTTGAGTTGCATGAATTATGCCTCGTTCCACCCTCTCAGGAGCAGTGGCAATCATTGCGCCCATTTTACAGATGACATAACAAGAGGCTCAATGGCACAGTGTGGTAATGCAGAGGCAGGAGCAAAGCCCTATCTCTTTCATGGCTGGTCGCCAGCTCTACCCACTGCTCCCTGCCTCGGTTTCTCCTCCCTTCTGTCATGACCCCCTCTCTGGACTCTGTCCACCTTGCTCCCTGCCTCCTTGCTCTCTCTCCGTAAGAGGAGGTGTAAATATGCTTGTGCCGAGGCTTCCTCTCTGCATCCTAGTCAGGAGCTGGTGAATTCCTGACCCTCCCTGTGCCTCATCCACCCTGGTGCCCACCCCCTCTTCACTTGCGCTGCCTGAGAAAATAAAGCCTCACTGGCCTATTCACCAGCTCCCGGTGCCTCGTCTGCAGGGCAGTGGCAGCAGGGAGCCGGATTTAGCAGAACTGCGAGGAGAGGAGGGAGGGGAGAGCGTGTTCATTTTAATGAGCCTGTCTCTGCCTAAGGAGAGAGAGGCCATGCCAGTTTAATAAACTCCGGCATACGGATTTAATCAGATGGATCATCGTGCCTGGGTGCTGGGATGAATATATTAAAAATGATTCAAACTTTCCCCGCTTTGTTTTTCATTTGTATTATGTGCTCTGGTGTGATAAAACATCCCGAGGCCAGCGGGCAAGGCGGGGAGAGAGAGAGAGAAGGAAGGGGAGGATAATGTGCATCCAGCGCGACACAAACTTAGCTCCCCGGAGCAGGGCTGCTTGTGGGGGATCGGGCATCACATTACCAAGCCCATCTCCAAGAGCCGGGGGGGAGATGGCATGAGGCCGCTTGACTTCTGAGCTCCCTTCTAGACCTTGAACCCTGGGCCTCAGCGGAAGGGAGAGACAACAGAGATCTGGAAATATGACACTGCGACAGGGATGGGGGACCAGCCCTGGGGCTTGAGAGCTGTGTCTTGGATAAGCATTGTCAGAGATGACCTCTGGCACAGCTCTCCTTTTTTCTACTCTGGGTATTTCCCGTGCTTCTGGCCTTTGCTGGTTGCCACGTGGGTCCAGGAAGGATTTTTCCCCTCTCCGGCTGCTACTTGTGTCAGGGGGGTGCTTTTCCAGCCCTCTCAGAAGTGCCGAGTGTTGGGGAGTCAGGCTGCCAGTGCTCCTGCTGGGACCGAAACCCAGAGCTTCCAGCCAAAGGGTCTTGCCTTTCTGCCCAGGGTCAGACTGATCGCCCTATTTGGGGTCATGGTCCGACTGGTGCAGACCATGGGGGTTTTGCCTTTTTCTGTGCTTCCTTAGGCCATTTAATGAATAGTTAGGTAGGAGGGGGCCATGTCTCATGCTAAGCTGTGACCTTTCTACTAGCTAGGTGTGGAAACTGTGCTTGGGAGAAGAAGCAGGATGGGGAACATGGCTTCTTTCTGGCCTGGCCCATCTCATCTCCAGGCAGCTTGAATTTCTCTGTGCATCTTTCCTGTCCCTTCCTTCTCCCCTTCCCCCCTTCATGATCTTACCTGCTGAATTCCTGGCTTCCCATCTGTTCCCATCTTTTTCGCCTGAGCTCTCGCCTGTCACTTTTCCCCTCGCTTGGCTTTTCATTTGCTATTTGTCCTCCACTCCACTGCTCTCCCTCCCTCCCTTTCACCTCGTACGTCTCCTCACTCGACAGCACTCCCTCCCTTCCTCCCCTCCATTAACTCCCCCTGGCTCCCTCCCTCCCCTGCACTCTCCTGTCACCCTTCTTCTTCCCATGCATCTCTCCATTACTCTTAACTTCACCTCTGCCACGCACACATGCACACACCCCTTCTCCCTCCCTTCCTGCACTGATGGCAGTCCATGCTTTGCGCCGAGCTGGTGCGAGTTCGGACCTGGATCCTGGCTTACTGGGTTCTTTTCCTAATTAAGTGGAAATAAATGCTTGTGCTTGCAGAAACAACTGGTCCAGACATCCAAGTGAATGGTGTGCGGGGGTGGGGAAGTCTGCACCAAAGAGACCCTGGCACTTTCAGCGCCTCTTGTCGGCTGGCCTGGACCCCGCAATATTTCGTCCCTTTTGCCTCTGGAGATTGCTGGGAGGTAGGGTGATGCTTACTGAGACAGAGGGGAGCTGGGTCTCAGTTTAGAGCAAGAAGAAAAATCAGCGGTACTTTGCACGCTCTATGTTTCGTGGATGTGTATGTGTGTGCTTGCGTGTTCGTGTGCCCCTGGATGGTTGTATGCGTGAATGTGCAAAGGGGCACACGGATGCACGTGTCTGTGCGTGCACATACCTTTGTGCATTGGCTCGTGCATATTCAGGTGACCGTGCATGCCTATCGGTGTATGAATCGGCATGTGTGCATAATGTGTTCAGCTGCAGGCACGCAGGAGAACGAACGTGACTGCATCGGGGTGTGTGCTCGCATGCGCGGGCAGGGCTGCATGTGTCTCCAGGCACGTGTGTGTATGCATGCATTTGTGTGGGTGGGAGATGAAGCCTGTTCGGGAAGAACGCTGTGTTGAATCCCAGGCAGACCACCTGTGCCAAACAACAGAGAGCTGCTGGCGCTGTTTCCAAAGAAAGAACACAGCTCCCCCGCCCTCACTGCCCTTCTCAGGGGCTCCGACGTGGAAAAGTCCCCTCCTTCCCGTCCAAGGCGTCTTGCCTCCCTGTGCCCTGTCCTCTGGGAGAAGGGGTTGTCCAAAGAAGCTGTCCCCCTGCTCTCTGCTCATTTCTCTTCCCCACCTGAGATAACTCCTGATCAATCTGAGTTTAATTGGATTTAATTCATTTATTGGCCTGTACCTTTTACTTCCTCAGCTCCTATAAATGTGCTTAGAAGATGGGTACTCCCCCCATCTCTTCCCCACCCGCCTGGACCTGCCTGCTGCTGCTCTACATGGGCTGTTAGTGCTTATAGCTTTTAATGGAGCTTTTCCTGTGGGTATACATGTCAAAAGCGGTTCCTACATGAAGAAATAACAGATGATTTCTAGCTCAGCTATTTGGCTGCAAGGGTGTGTTCTGCTCGGAGATGAGGGGACTTGTTTTCAATAGGCCAGGACAAGGCGTTGTGACTTTGTCTTAATTTTGAACACTATCCTAAAAGTGAAAGCTGTTGGTTGCATTCGTGCCTGGTGTGTTTGCTTCCAGAAGGAGCTGCTTGATTGTGTCTCCACAGTATTAAGGGCAAGGGGGCTGTTGCACTCCAAAAATTAGTATTTCAGTAGAGTGCTACCACTCCCATCTCCATCTCTAAAACACAGCGATACCCTTTCCATGATTAAAACAAAGGACTTAGAAAGGACGGTTGCTCTAAGGCTTATAGTATGGCTCCGCAACTGATTTCCTGGTGAGCACGGTCAACTCCCTTGACCTCCTTGAGGCTCAGCCACTTCATCTACAAATCATGGACGATACTGAGAGCAACACTGTCTTAGAAAACAGTACAATAGTCACAAGAACTGCTTCCTTTGCTTCAAAAAATGTTTCTAAACCATGTCATAGAAGAGTTGCTATTGCCCCTCGGGTGTTAAATGACCCTCATAAAACTTGGTCTCCTAACCTCACATATATTACTGCCTCATTCTTTCATTTATTTGTGTACATGAATCACTAATTTATCATGTTTGCTATACCTATTATTATTTAACTGAGTATCTAATTGTGTTTTATATGCTGTCTCTATGCGTTTATGTATGGTAGCTTCTCCAATATACCTTTATTAATTGTGATGGATTAAGCATGTTAAAACCAATTAAAAGTTTAGGCACTAAAAGAGGGAGAGGATCCTTCAGTAATACACTTGGCTGTTGCTGTTTGACAGCTACTGTGGCACTGTGAATCATTACTGTAGAAAGCTGCAGTAGTAATTGGAAAGGTCTCTGTAAAAATAGATGGATGTATAAACGGGCATATGTCTCTCTGTACATACAGGCTTTTTTTGTTTGCATTTATGTATAGATTTGACATATTGGTGTGTGTTAGGGAGGAAGGATCAGTGTGTTGGTGTTACATGGGTGAGAATTTTGCCTCTGATACAGTGTAATGGTATTGGTTTCTGGCCGTATTTCAAGAGGCTGATTTTCCGAAGGGTTGATGGAAGGCATTAGCATCCTGAGATCTGTTGCTGGTTTTTATATTGACTTGCTATATAGCCCTGTAACTATGTAATATCTCAGGGCCTTGCTTTCTCTATACATAAAACTGGAGCTCCCTTGCTGAAGTATTGCAAATCTGACGGTTAGACAAAGCTTGAAGAATTTCAGATGAAAACGGCTGCAGACTGGTTAAACAATGGCATTATTATGAAAAGGGTACGCTCGTTATGGTCTCATATAGATTGGTGGATGCATAGGTGTGTGTATCTCTGGAAGCAATGGTATGTATGGTTGAGGGCATGTGTCCATGTTCGTGGGTGTGTAGAGGCAAGGGTGTACGTGTGCATGCGTGTAGGTAGTGGGTGTAAGGGCACTTAGCATCAGTCAGAGTCGGGAGGATGCTGGGAGGTTGTATCCATGTAATGACTACCGTTGGCCTGATGCAAAGACCCTGGCCATCCCAGTCATCCGTTGGCTTGGGCAGAGATTTCCTGCAGACGAATCTGTTCAAAGACATTTGTCACTCATCCCCGTGACTGTGTAAAAAGCCTCAGTGCCCCCAGTACAGCTGTTGTGAGTGCTCGTTAGGGGAAATCACCAATCTTGTTAAATGATAGGGGCACCATTTGTATAAGCCCTGGAATGGGTTCATTTTGTTGTATTAACTCTCCCGCTTGCATTGATGTTAATGAAATAAAGAAATATGATGGTTCCAGACTTTTAAACATCTTATAGCTTGATTTGCATAATGGCCACTGCCACCCCGAGTAGGAGCTGATCTGTCTAGAAATATTGTTTCACTCCTCTATCATTCAACTTGAAGGGAAGGCGCAGATTGGCCCACAGGGCCTGTTTTTTTGCTGATGAAAGGGAGTTTGCCAAGCGCTGAACATAAAAAGCTAAAATTAGGACTCCATCCAACCCTGTCAAGAAGAAATTGGTTAAAAGTTATAGATCAATAACTGTTAACGTGACTCCGTTTTCTAGATAGATCATGTTTACTGCTAATAGCCTAGATGTTCCCTTCCTTTGATACATGCGAGCGGGTGCTTTTTACCTAGCAGCCTTCAGGAGTCTGCCCGTGCCCCTTTGCTCCTGCTACCCTTTGTGCAAGACTCAGAGTAACTAAGGCGGAGGCTCTGAGGGAAGGAGATCTGGCTGGATTGAATGACGACAGTCCAATGAGTCGCCTTAATCTCCTTGGCCGGGGGTCATGGAGGCCCCCCCGGAGGCTGAGGAAAGAGGAGGCAGGGCTTGTGACAGAGACATTGAAGTGGGACTGGTTTCAGTCCCCTCTCTGCTGTCAGCTTCCTGCGTTGCCTTGAGCAGATGGATGAGGTTCAGGGTCTTAACGCTCCCACTGCCCTCTGAAGAGGCTGGGGCTGTGCACTGGCGTCACCGCTCGCACCCTGCCGCTCTTGAGCTCTGCAGAAACCGGAGTCCTCCCAACGGAGACCTCCTGGAGGCTTATCTGTTCAGAGGCATGTGCTGCTCATCAGTGAGAATTAAGTGTTCAAATCCTTTTGAGGATCTGGGCTTTAAGTTACCTGGGCCTTACTCTCCCACCCAGAAATTGGGGTTTTAAGGGCTCTTCATTTATCTGTCTTGTGTCTTTAGAACCAGGATCTCTTTGGGCTGCCGGCAGCCCCCTGTCACATGCGCGTGTCGTGCTAGCACAGTAGGAGCTTAGTCCTGACCTGGCCCTATACATACTCTGGTCTTGCAGGTAATACCATCGTGTTTTCTCCTCTGCTCGTGGATGGCTGTACTTTTCCAGCTGCTCTCTACCCTTAGAGTCCCCGTTCTTCACTCAGCTTAGCTGTGCCCTGGCTAATAATGTTTCTCTTTTTTCCTGGGCTCTGGGATGTGAGCTACAGAACCAGAGTTTGCAGGGGGGGGAGAAGGGACACTGTTATTTCTAAAATACCCAGTTCTGAAATCAGCAGCCAGTCTATGGAAACCCAGATCCTGCCGACCAACTGATTTCAATGGGCCCCATCCCAAGAGTAGGGGGCATCCTCGTGGGCATTACCCATTGAACCTATGCTGGGGGAATCATCCCCATTTGCCCGCCTTTCTGCTTTGCTGCATCGGGACCGATCTGTGTGACAAGCTGGGTAATGTGAAAAATCGCAATGTGGGAACCCTTGTCTGTGTAAACATACAGCTTGAGTGAACTGCTGAGGATCTAGCTATTAGCTACAGAGCTGTTAACACATTGACTCAGCTGGATGCGATGCCGGCTTTCCAGGGAATACTGCCTTGAAACTCAGGATAAGCATGTTGTGCAGAAGGTGGCCGGGATGTGCCCATCGAAGAGGCTGGGACAACACCATGGAGATACAAACCCGGGCTATTGCAGTCTTCATGACTACTCCACAGTACATCTATCTCCAAAAGGAGCTGCTTGTTTTTATCCCCTTGATTTGGGTGCTCGTGGGGCTGCTGCCCACAGCAGAGAGTCAACGGGCATCATCAAGAAACAGCCCTTTGCACTGTACCTCCCCGCGCACTTGACTAGCTGGAGTGGCAGCCCCATCAGATTGCAGCGACCCCGGCGGCACCTCCTCTGACCCCTTCCGCCCTGGCAGCAGCCCTCATTTGTCATGCCTCCAACGATCGCGGAGCAGGGCTGCTGGGGAAGCGAGTTCCACTTCAAAATGGAAAATGTCAGTGCTTGTTTTCATTCTGCATCAGAATGAGAGAGAAGCCTTTCAGCATGGAGAGAGGCAGCCTCCAGTCCAGCATCACCACCCCAGTGGTCTCCCCGAAAGTGGAAGACCCAGTGACCCCTGCTTCATGGGCTTTAGTAGCAATCTCTCTCCAGCCGGAGCTATGCCATCTTGTATAGATTCATAGATTGTAGGGGGCTGCAAAGGACCTTGCAGGATCGTCGGGTCCAACCCCCTGCACTAGGTAGGAAAGACAACTGGGGTCAGGTGAGATATTTGGGGGTGAAAGAGACTATAACTCTCTAACCTAGTGATTTGGGCAGCCATCTGGTATGGGACAGACCCTCCTAACTCAGAGTCCTCACCGGCACTGATGAGGCACTGTGCCACTGAACAAACCTGGACCGGGCCAGGTCTACGTGCCGCGTTGCTAGCCACGCTTGCATTTGGCAAGACGCGGGTGCCGTGCTGCTGAGTGTGCATGGCTCTGCTAGCAGGCATTAAGGGATTCTGTATTCTCAGGAGAAATTATTATTACTCCTGGATTCCAAAAGCAATTCTTTATTTTAAAACCTGCCTCCTAATTCATTTTATATTTATCCATAAAATCTTGGCTTGCGTTGCCGAGAGCTGCGGTCTTTGGAAAGGCCAAGTTCCAAATGGAGCTGACTCAGCAGAACGCACGCGAATGAACCTGTGCGGGCATTAGCCGACACCGCTCCCGGGCAGGGATTTCAGAGGGGAAGCTGAAGCCAGGCTGCCCACAAGCCTAGCTTTTTATGGATTTCCCAGATCAGGGCAGCACTGTTCAAACCTAAAGGCCTGAGTCGGGCAGACAGAAGGATGGAAAAAGATGGAATTGGAGACCGCCGTGCCTGTCCTACTTTCTCTCTTTTGTACAAATAGTATTCTGTTGATTTAAAGTTCAGTAAATCTCTGAAAAAAATAAAAAATAAGCCTTGTAAGCAATTAATTTTCAGCTTGGCTGCTTGGCATCAGACTCCAGGAGGGGGAAGGGAGACAACTGACGCTCCTCTAATCATCCTTTCTCCCTCTCTCCAAGAAGCTCTGGGACCAGCCGGCCCAACAGATGATACAGCTCCACCGGAAGGGGGAGGACTTGGACTCATTTTGTCTTAGACTCTGGTGTAAAGTCTGTTTCTTCCTTTTTTTTTTTTTCAGGGACCGGCTGCTTTGGCTTGCAGCTGTTGGGAGATGTGAAGTACACACTGGCTCCTGGGCAGTACTGCCTCAGGCCTCGTCTGCTTATATCCAGGGGGTAGCTTTGCCTTTGAGTGTCTGTTGTCCCAGAGGTGAGTTTTCATTGCTTGTTGTCAATTTAAAGCCTGGTCGAAAGTGTACTGTAGTCACTAAAAATCTTTGTACTGACTCCCATGGGCTTTTGATCACAGTTTTACTATGTGCACCTCCTTTAGGGACTAGTCTGGCCTTTCGTTTCCACCCCCAGTTTGGAAGCCTGATCCTGGTGCAGCGCAGTACCAATTGCTCAATGTGCCGTGCCTCCTTTTGGCAGGTCTCCAGCCCCTTTCAGGATGAGGTCCACGATGGGGCCCTTTGTTCTGTTCTGTCTTTGCTTTAAGCCCACCACTGTGTTAAGCTCAGAGCGGCTTCCCTGTTTCACTGCTGCATGCAGCAGGGGTTGCAAAAAAGTTCTGGAACGGCACCGTCCGCACTAGGCTGAGAAACGAGAATCTAGCTGCATCCAAATGAGGCCCCTGCCAAAAAGGAAACCCCTCCTTCTCAGGGAAACCGGGGCTAGGGGTAGAATATGGGCTGCTCAGGTGGCTCGAGGACAGGAAGTTCCCCGGGTCAGCGTGGGATAGCCTACAGCTAACGATGTGGGGAGGGTGAGTTCCCATTCCGATCAGGAGAGTTTGGCCCTTTCTTCTAGAGCGAGGTTCGTGTCCGAATCGATGGAGGGAAGAGAGGCATGGAAGGAACCTCAAGGACTTTATTACACGCCCTCTTCCTCGGTGGAGAAAAACTACTCCACATATCACTGTGGCAGGGAGATCTCGTGAACTGCTTCTAGCCTGCAGAACTGCTCCCGATCGCCTGCAGAGAGCCGGCTGGTCACGAGGTGCTGATTCCTCCTTGTTGCACCTGCTCCAATGACGTTAACAAACAGGCCTCCATAAATATTAATGTCTTAATACCCTAGTACAGGGGGAGGCAATGTTTTTTGGCTGGAATGCCAAAACCCCCCACAATGTCTACCTTGGAAGGTGCCGGACAGCCTGGAGCAGCTGTTTGCAGCCTCCTGGCTGCAGCTGGCCCTGGGAGCTCGGTCTGCTTGCAGCCTCCCAGCCGCCTGCTGGGAGCAGCCTGGGCTCTGTGGGCCGGCTGCAGCTGCTTGGAGCCCGGGTTGGCGGTGGTGTGCACAGCAAAATGGCCTTGCGTGCCATGCTCGGCATGCGTGCCGGGGGTTGCTGACCCCTGCCCTAGTACCAATCTTCTAGCCCAGCAATTGCTGAAATTGTCACCAGGATTTGATGTGATTTTTGAATCAGGAAAATGGCCTGTGGTGGGAAGCATCTGCTTGAGGACACTCTTTACAGTGAGGGAAGCAGTTGGGACCCCTAGGCATTGAAACGGCACCAAGTACAATGTACAAGGCCAAGATCTTTGGAACCGACTACTGCCTGTCTATGTGACCGCCTGGCTGACCGAAACAAAGACCATCCAAGGGTTAATGACAGCAGTGTGTTCCCTGTACCGCTATTCCTCAGCCCATTGCTCATGGTACAGTCCGGAGCAAGGTTTGCCCTCCTTTCTTGCAACCCAAAGAGGTCTTTCAACCCATAGGCAAGTGCTCATTTAAAAACCTGGCACCAAAACTCAAGTACTCCAGCAGTCATTTGCATTCAGCAAAAAGGTACTGGGCTAATCACTTAAACCGAGGAGGAAAATCACTGTTTAAAGCTTCTTAAGTTTCATGTCTATTTTTGTTATCTGCCGAGGCTTAAACACATATCATTTACCTTCAAAGGAAAATTACTAGATAGCTCTATTTCTGCTTCAGCCTCCGTTCCATTAAAGAACTGCAAACCCCATTTGTTTACTGCTGAATTACTCACTAACTCACTTTGCTCCCTAGTTTGTGTGTGCGCGCTCACACACTCCCACACCCGAAAGCAAAGGGAAGGCTGAAACAAAAAGCAGTCATACGCTCTGTGGCAGGCTAGTTATCTATCGGAGGCAAATCCTCATTTCATTCTCCACGCGTAAGTGTTAAACCGGGGGGGGCACGCGCTGTATCTTCACGGTATCTTTTCTCAGAAGGGCATCACACTGGGTGCCAAAGCTGCAGCCTGATTTGCTCATTGTCCTGTTCATAGGGACGTTAGCATGCAGCGCCCTGGGCAGGGTTGGTGGGTTCGGCGAGATAGCTGTCAATTGACTGGGCCCTTTAAGTCACGCAAATGAGATAACACATTATCATTAACAAGCTCGGGGAAAGCAGAAGAGCTAGGACTGCACAAAGGAAAAAGCAGCAGAACAAAATGACCGTGTTTCTTACAGAGTCTAGTCTTTGGTGGGGGATACCCAGAGTAGGCAAGACAGGTGGGCGCTTTACAGATCAGCAGATAGTCACCGTGTTGGTGTATTATCTTCCCCACCGGCACTAGTCCAGGAAGCTGTATTCATCTGTACACTAATGTGCCTTTGATTTATGCATATTCGGCTTAGAAACATTTTGCCCTCTGCTTTATCCAGACTTGCGCTCCCCACTTCTTTGAGGTCCCCAGGTCTGATGAATTATAATCACCCTTCTTACTTGACAGTGATTAGCATTTACATCACTTGGTTGCTATGGCATTATCTGTGGCTAGTGCTTGTGCCTTGTTAATTCTTAAAATATCTCAAAATATTTATAACTCGTGTTTCTGGTTTCTTGCTTTGTACTGAGTTGACTGACTTAGCTTGCTCAGATCTTACTCCTGTGACCTGAGGTCACTTGCCCGTCATTTATTTTCACCAACTTATGCTAAAGCCTTTGGCCTACTCATGCTGAACCGACTTCAGCACGCGTCCCTGGGCCTGCTCTCCACTACTGCCAAAGCTGCAGCTTAAGCATTACCTAAAAACCTATCCACAGGCTGCCTATGCAAAAAAAAAAAGGCTTACAAGCATCCCGGCTACTCCTAACTCAAGTATCACATTAGCCAGCAAAGGGGTACAAGAGAGAAGCCAATTCACATCCTGTGGCAGTGATGTGCAATCACAGTGGGATCGTCTTGAACCTACAGCTGAGACACCAGCCTATGGTTCTTCCAGTCAAACGCTGCTTTCCACCTTAACATGTGGATGTGAAAGCCGGGAAACTACCAAAGGGAGAGACAGATTTCTACATGCCTCAGGAAAATGCTCATTATTAAATGGAATGAATTATAATAAGGGGTGAGATTCATCACAGAATTCAATATCTCTTTATCTCCAAAGCTTTTTAGGAAAAGAGCTGGGATGTGTTAAGGGAGCCTGAGTGAGGGCAGGCTTGCCATCGGGCAGCTAGAGGAACGTGCTGGACTGACCGATGGGATCCTCCACTGACGTGTGCTTAGAGAATGAAAAATTAGGCAGCTTAATATAGAGCACTCACACGGAGTAACCACGGGCCAACAGGGATGGCAGAGCCCTGTTTGTGCCCCGGGCAATACTTGGTGCGACAAGATGGATTCGGGGCTGAGCCCCTACTCGATGAAAGCCAAGAGCCTTTGAGGCACTGCAAATTGGGAACCCGAAATCTTGTCCTAAGAACAAGTAACCTGTGTCAAGGAGGGGAGGTTTGTGGGCAGCTGTGCTCAGACAGGGAAGGCGAGGCCCTGAACTGCACACCCCTCGCACGCTCGCAGGCGCACGCTCCGAGAGCAGCCACGGCTGGTTTCACCGTGACGCGGCGCCGTGCGAAGGATGCAAGGCCATTTCCAACACGAGCGCAGCTGCCCCCCCCCGCCCCCCCACGCTTGCGGCTCCATATTAAATCACAGCCTGCCCTTTTCCCTGTGTAGGAGCATCGTCTCAGGCCTCCGCCTCGCACAGCGCTGGCATAAATCATAAGACAAATTGCTTTCTCTACATCTTTTTATTTGGCATGGGTGGAGGGAAGGCTCTCTCTGCGGAAACGTGCCATGAGTTCCCAAACATCTATTGTTTGCTTCCTCCTCCGTTAAAGATAACTGTATTGGCTGCGTTTCTCCCTCGCCTTTGGGGGGGGGGGGTGCACTCCCTTATTATTCCTATCCTTGTGAGAGAGAGCAAGGCGTTATCTTTGTCTTGCTTATTTTTACCCTGGCTGAGAAAAGCTGTTGCTGTTGGAAGCATTTGTGTGGGGAGAGAACTTCTGTACAGGTTCATATCCCACCATCCCTGGAGTCGCTGAGTGCCAGGAGGTGGCCTGTCCTGGCTAGGTGGGTCCCCAGCAGAGCAGGCCCCCCTCCTCCATGGGCTCCAGGAATGATGCTACCTGGATGCCCAAGGACTTGCCAGAAGCTGGAGAAGGACAAACGGGACCAGCCTCACCGGGACACGTCCAGGCTCGGAGAACACAAGTGGGCACGTGGGGCAGGGGCACGCTGAGTGCTTTGGTGTAGACGTGCCCCAAGTGCCCCGGTTCACTTCTCTTGGGCATGTCCCAGTCTGTGGCTAATCCTGTCCTTAAGGGTGCGCCTGTTTTTGTGCATGCTGCTGCAGTTGGGTAAAAAGGCTTCGCAACCCTACCCCACCCGCCGGAAAGGAGGTGGGGATGCGCGGAGGAAGATTCGGGAGATCATTCCTCGAGCCAGAACATTCTGCACGCAAACAAGCCAATGTTAACCAAGTGGACCTCCAAGCAGCGTGGAAGTATTATTCATGTACCCGGTAATGGAGCTCACTCAATCCATAAAGATTTTAAGTCAGGGGTTTGATGTTAATTACGGACCAAAACATTTAATAGCCTGTTACGCTTCCACCAGGCATTTTTTAAATTAAAAAATGATATATTGTGCGAGGGGGAAAAACAGAGAGAAGTCATTAGAGATTGTTTTATTTATCAGCAATGGGAACAACCTGGGGGCAGAGAAGGCAGCGCGGAGACAGCATGCCAGTGAGAGAATGCCACTGCGGCGAGCTTCCTCACAGCAGTGTCCAAGCAAGAAGCGAGCCGTGCACAGAAATGGAGCCGCAGGGCTGTGAGCCCTGGCAGGGTGAGTTTTCCCTATTGAATACTAATGAGAACTCTCTCCAGCCCAGCGATTACTCAAGATACAGGCAAGAGGAGACGCTATCCCACCTTTCCCACTATTAAATAAGTGGAACAGCTTCAGCAGAAGGCACCGAGAGAGCCCACAACAACCTAGATCCTGACAGGTAAAACACTCCCACTTCCCAGAGGTTCAAGTCTCCTTCAGCACTGGTGGGACTGGAACTGGGTCCTCATATCTCATCTCCTCCCGCCCGCTACCAGCTTGAGCCCTGCCAGGGAGAGAAGCGCAGAAATCTTGCAGCGGTAAATTTGGAGAGCGCCGCCAGGATTTAGGCAGGTTTCTCCCTTCCCAGGGGAATGCAGGTGTCTCAAGGCATAGGCAGAAGCTGGCGCGGGGTTTTTAAGTATCTGTATTTTGGACTCAGCCTTCTCTCTGTTTCATCTCCTTATCTCTATAAGGGGAATTAATATTTCCATAGCTCACTGGGGTCTTTGGAGACAATTAGTTACTATGGTAATAGGGACTATAAAAGTACCTGAGATAGCAAAAACAATATACCAGCCACATTGGGGGCCGGCTACCTGAGTTTACTGACTGCAGGTGACATGCAAAGCAGAGGCCCCACGCAGCTGTGGCAGCTGCTCCAGTGCAGAACACCGTGAGTGCCGCGAGAAGGCTTACAAACGATTTAAAGGGCTAATACCGGAGTCCTGCGAGCTACAGAGGGTAACGGAGAGCAGAATCCACCCCCAGAGGGATTCTGGATGGCACAATCATACCTCCCCTACACGACAACAGGCAAAAGGCCCACTGCCAATTCCAGGAATCAGATGTTGCGAACAACAGCATTGTCGCACACTCCCCGCAGATGTTTAGCTGATCACATTGTTTGACCAGCTGAACATGCCAATGCCCAGAACAGCAAGCTTGCCCAGTGCCGCGCTAGTGACGGATTGCTCCTTTGTCTCGGCTGAGCACGGAGCGTGTCTCATTATTTTTTTTAATTTATGGTTTTTTAATTGAAGAATGTATAACATCTGTGGCTGCTTAATAACACCTGTGCATGACAAGGCGGCTTTTCAGAGCTGATTGTTGCAGTTCTCTCATTTGGGTAACGCTGAGCCGGTGCCTTGTGGCCTCTTCTGAATGGCACGGGTGGGCACAGTACTCAGAGGGCACGTAATTAACAGGCAGAACAAAATATGGTTAAAAAACCCGGAGATGCCTGTTCTAACGAGGACGAGACCAGGGACAAACCAGGAATTGCTGCATGATGCTCCTTCCAGAGAGAAGTGCTTTTATGAGCCTGACTCAACTCTACCCCTTCATCGCTGAGAACAGAGGTTAGATTATAATCCAGGGGTGGGCAAAATACAGTCCATGGGCCAGATCTGGCTCACCAGGTGACTGGATCTGGCCTGCAGTTGTCCCTGCAGTGCTCCACATGGGCTGAGCCTCATCCACGCCCACCCAAACAGCCCGGGCCTGCACTCCCCGCAGCCCCAGCTAGTGCACAGCCGCTCGTGGGTCTGTTCCCAGTGCGGCTGCAGCTGGCCAGATGTTTCTTTGCTATCCTCACCTCCAGCAGGAGCAGGGCTGAAGCTCCCTCCCACCTCCCACCCCCCTCCCCCTGCCTGGAGCAGCACAGCAGGGGCAGGAGTGGGAGAAGGAACGGCTGCTGGAGGCAAGGGGAGCACAGCATCTCCCGGCTCGGCTCGCTGCAGCCGCACTGGGACCAACCCCACCCGAAGCTGCCAAAAAGGTTGCCCTTCTCCCCCTGCTCCCCCGGCTTTCCTCCCCTCCCCACCCCACTAGCACATCCCTTGCTTTGAGGCAGGCTCAGGTATATTGAGAACATCCCTGTTCTTTAAAGCATCCAGTCCTGGAGCTGCCTTGCCGACGCAACCTGCTGCAGTGCTCATGCACCCTTAACGTCAGGGCTCGTCTTCTAAAAATCTCACCTAAATCATCCCACTGGCTGGGACCGGCGGGGCTATTGTGCTCCCCTTGCCTCCAGCTGCAGCTCCTGCTCCTGCTACGCCACACTGCGTTGTGCTGCACCACGCTGCTTTGGGAGGGTGGACGGGCAGGAAGCTTCAATGGGAGGCTCCTGGCCAGCACATGGAAATCCAGCTCCAGGTCCCAGCCACCTTCCACTCACTCTGTCTGTCTGCAGGGGCTGCTCATTGAGCCAGGCAGGGGCAGCAGGTGGAAGGCGGCCGGAAGCTGGAGCCAGACCTCCATGTGCTGGGTGGGAGCCTCCCACTGAAGCTTCCTGATTGCTCACCCAAAGTGGCGCGGCAGGGCAGGGGCAGGAGCAGTGGCAGCAGCAGCAGCTTGGAGGTGAGTGAAGCAGAATAGCCCCGCCAGCTCTGGCCAGCATGCAGCCTGGCCTGGCACAGTGTGGTTCCAGCTGCAAGGCCAGGGACTGTATGGTGCAGCATAGGGCCAGCCCAGCCTGGCCCTTCTCCTCTGCGCTGTGCCTCATGGGTCCTGGCCTTGCAGAAGGAACCATGTGCTGCCGGGCCGGGCCGGGCCGGGCTGCCTGTGCTGCACCGCATAGTTCCTGACTGCAGCGCGCGATTCCCTGCTGCGAGGCCAGGATCCACGCAATGTGGCACGGAGGGGCCGGGCCAGGTTGGACTGGCTCTGTGCCATACTGCGTGGGACCCAGCCTTGCAGCCAGGAACCATGCACCACAGCTGGGCTGGGCCAGTTCCATGCCACGCTGTGAGGTCCCTGGCCTTGCAGCTGGAACCATGTTGTGCCAGATTGGGCTGGGTTGGCCCTGTGCTGTACCATATGGGTCCCAGCCTTGCAACTGGGAACTGCACGCTGCAGCTGAGACAGACCAGCTGGGCTGGCTCCCCACCTCCCAACATGCCAACACACTCACACTCTCCCATAGCCCCCCCACACACACTCCCACCCCCCACCGTACCACAGCCCCCACACAGTCTCACACCTCCCTACCATAACCCTCCACACACCAACACTCTCCCCCCCAACTCCCAAACACAGCCTCCCACAACCCCCACACACACTCCCACCACTACTATACCTGTACACACATCCTCCCACACCCCAACCACATACCCCTCCACACCCACCCTCCCCCACACACCCCACTCACCACACCCCGCATACACCCCTCACACCCACTCCTTAACACCCCCCCACACACTATATACAAGACTAAGACTGTATTTTGAGCTATTATGCAATTCCCTCTAGATACACTATGCAAACACACATAAATCAAGACAAAAATTTTTTTTAAAATAAAATGAAAATAAGTTATAGTAAAGGTTTGATTTTTTTAGTATATGGTTTGTTTTTTGCCCAGTTTCAAAACAGCAACCCCCCACCCTTCCCAGAACAAGTACGTCCAGGGCAAGGGGAGGAACTTCTGGTGGCAAAGGCCAGGGTTAGGGGTGGGACTTCTGGTTCCAAGATGGTGACCAGAAGGCAGGGCAACTCTAAGGGGGTGACCCTTGGCAGCTCACCAAAACTTGTCAAGCGGCCCCCACAGTCGAAATAATTGCCCACTCCTGGGTCAGTGCTGCCTTTCTCCCTGACTTTTATGTCCTGACCAACAAGAGCAGGCATTTAGGACCCTAGTTTTTGCACCAGGGTTTTGGCGGGGCAGGCGAGGGGGTGTTTACAAATTGCTTTTCTGTCCGTTATATGAAATCTCAACGCAAACTTCCTGGGACCTCACTGTATACCATCACACTGACCATTTGCACATGACTGCTGTAGCATTCCCAACAGCTTCCAGGTGTTCCTATCATGACAGATGTCGGCAGTGGCCCATAAACGGTC
This sequence comes from Crocodylus porosus, assembly GCF_001723895.1. Lineage (NCBI taxonomy): Eukaryota > Metazoa > Chordata > Crocodylia > Crocodylidae > Crocodylus > Crocodylus porosus. The sequence goes on from NW_017728927.1 coordinate 13,629,970, forward strand.
TTGTGGTCTCCATCATGACAGCTGTTGTGGTTGATGGCAACATGTAAGAGCCCCATGAGCTGTGGATAACTCACACAACGGAGTAAAGACATCACAGATGTGCCCGCATGCAACACTGTACCTAGACTTCTGGCAGCCCCGGGCGAACTTTTAGTATTGGGCCCCCCCCTTCCCCAGAGATAATGATAACAATAATAAAAAAATTACCATTTTTGGGCCCACTTTCTGACTGGGCCCAGGGCGGCCGCCCAGTTCACCCATGCCTGTGTCCAGCCCTGCCTGCATGGCGAATGGCCAGAGCCTTGTAACCCTCTAGCACTTGTATTGAAGGGAAGGCTGCAGAGCTGTTAGCAGCAATCCCAAGGCCCTGATGCCCATCACAAGCATAGCTGCGAGACGGCATGGCCACTTGCCCACGCAGCTAGTGAACAAGAGGCTGCTATTCACACCCTTCCTCCCTGTAATGAAAACCTCGTGTTTGTGCAGCTTGACTCCCAGTCCAGCACCCTCCCCGCCCCGGTGTTTAAAGGGGGGAGTGTCCAAAAGCACAAAGGGGATGTAGACAGATGCCAAACTCCTGCTGCCCCATTGCCCTGCTCCAGGTGCCCCCCGCACCTGCTCCTCTCAGGACTTGTCCCAGCCGTGCCCGTGGCTGTCTTGCTGAGCCACATGAGGCAAGTTGTCTCTGAGTCTGTGCTTATGGCTTCCTCTATCATTTCTACATGATCAGAATGATGCTGCTTGCGGCAGCCGGGAAGAAACCACACATTTGCATAAGGAACCGCTGGTGGCATGAATGAGAAAGAAGTGCAGCGAGTGATGGCTGCTTTGCTTGGCCCACACCTCACAACACGGGGAAAAACACAAGTGGAACAGCTGGCTGGTCGTTCCCCGTTGCCGCCGTGCATAAGGCTCGGGATGTACTGCACGACTGCTCACTGCTGATATCCTGCTCGTGTTAGCTTGAGACCCCTGTTCTCCCTGTAACCCAATCCTGGATTCCCATCTGTGGCTCTGACATGAGAATACTACTGTCCGCTGCAATGACAGCACTGCCTCTGGCTTTGCTAATGCTCCCACATCACCCAGGGCAGTCCTGGGGATGGCTGGCAGTCTGCAGGCATTTGAAAACACCAGGGATGGCAAATCAACAAATGGGGCCTCCAAGGCAAAAACAAAGCCCTTGGCATCATCAGAGGGGCAGCAGGGGTGATAGTCCCTGCAAGTCTCCCAGCCTCCATGGTGCTGAGATGCACAAGAGGCATCCTCCTCCTCCCCTGGGTCAGTAATACCTAGCAGCCCACCTCAGGCCATCTGCTGCAGCTGGCACCCGAGTCCTCCGCCAGCTTTGGCTGCCTGTAGCCTGACCGACCCACGTGTTTCAGCAGGAGAAACAAAACCGACTAGCGCCATTCTGGAAGCAAGGTTGTACCAGCACAATGCCCCAACGTGCCCCGTTACTGAAGCCGTCCAACTCACGTGCTCTGGAAATACGGTGCCTCTGTGCAGCACGGGCCTCAACCAGCTTCCACCACTCCCTGCTCTTGATGGAAAGGGCATGGCCGCATCCCTCTGCCCCATCACGCTGCCTCTAGCTCTGCCACACCACAGTCTTGGGAGCTGTCCCCCCCAGCCTTCAGTCTATAAATTCCCCTCATCTTTCAGAGTACATAAAAAAATCAATCTAATTATACAGCAAGCATTAATTATGGCCAAAGGCCCACTGAAAGGGATTGATTTGGAGGACCGCGCTAGTTCTCGGTTAGTCACAAACATTGACTAACTTGCACGTAGCTGGTGTTGAGGCGATGATGAGGAATGGGGGAAGGGTGGGGGCAGGAGGATGGCACATGCAGTTCCCAAACAGGATGCATTTGAGGGAGCGGATGGTTTTAAGGCTGCTTATGACCTGTAGTCTGGCTCAGGCTCCAACTGCTGAAGGCCTCTAGTGGTGTGTCTGCGTGGGTGTGCGGGAACTGGTGCACATGCACTCCTCCAGCATGTGTGCGTGAGAGTGAGCAAGCCCATATAGGACTGCATCATTTTGTGATGATGTGTGGCTACGTGCGAGAGCAGCTGTCTAGGAAGGCAGCACTTGAGCTGTGTATGTGTGGGGGGTGCCCACGTGCACCTGTGGAGGAGGGTGTGGAAGGATGCCTTGCTTCACAGTATGGTTTGTGCATGTGTGGGTGCATGCATGCATATATATGCATATATATACATATCTCTAGCTCTATCTATAACTATATATATATATATATATACACATGTGCGTGCGCATACACACACATACACTCACATATATACATATCTATATTTGTACCTATCTATCTATATATATCTATATCTATATATATATATACACGTGCATGCACATACACACACATACACATCTCTCTCTTTCTCTCTCTCTCTCTCTATATATATATATATAAAGGAATACTTTTCTTTGCTGGGTGTGTATGTGTGAGAGAGAGAGCTGAAGGTCGATGCACTCGGTAGTTGTGCAGTGTTTTGAAATGACACCAGTGTCCCTAAGCACTTCCCCTGCTGGAGCTCCTGCTCCCTCATGGATCAGGACCACTGAAGCTTTACCTCTCGATAGCTTTGCTCACTGGGGACCCCTTATGAGAGTCAGCATCATTGTGTGTGGACACCAGAGGGACAGTCTCCCAGAGTCTGTCTCTAATCACCCTCCTGAAAGCTTTTTTGGAGACCGCTGCAGCAGGATTTAGGGACGGGCTTTGCTCAGGACCCTTTGTGATGAGCAAACTGACAATAAATTGTTTCCAGACCTCCAAAGCGCTTATCCCGCCAATGCTGCACATGCTCAGGGAGTTCAGTGAGAGTTGGTGTGCAGGATATCACAAGTTCAGGCCCCTCTCTTTGGAGTTTTCCCAGGAACAAGACTCTCAGAGTTACTCACACAAGTGGCCTGGACAGCCTCTGTGCGTGGCACACAGCTGAGAAGGGAGGGAAGAAGGGAGCAGAAAGCAGAGCAGCAGATTGGACACGGGAAGGGGCTCAAAATGGCAATTATAGAAGACGCAGGGCTTAACTTGTGCCATGCCTGCCAAAAAGGTTGCTCCTCTCCCCCCGCCTTTCCCTCCCCACCCCACTAGCACATCCCTTGCTTTGAGGCAGGCTCAAATATATTGAGAACATCCCTGTTCTTTAAAGCATCCAGTCCTGGAGCTGCCTTGCCAACGCAACCTTCTGTAGCGCTCATGCACCCTTAACGTCAGGGCTCGTCTTCTAAAAATCTCACCTAAATCATCTTTGCTGCAATTCAAAACCATTAGCTTTTCCCCTTCTACCCGTGGGTACAGAGAACAATTCACAGATTTCATAGACACCATCCTCTTGATCACCATCCTCTTCATAATGACATTGAAACAGGTGCTGCCAGTCCAGCTTTTCTAGAGTCCCAATCCTACAGCCTTGCTAAAGCCTCTCGCCATCCTTGTTGTTTGCCTCTGGCCTCCTGATTTGTCGACATCTTTAAGACCAAGTGATGTCCCAGGCTGAACACTGTCTCCCAGCGGGGCCTTCCCAGTGCTGAGCAGAGCAGAATACCGCTCGCTCGTGCCTTACATATCAAGCTCCTGTTAATATGCTCCAGAATTAATTTGCCTTTTTTTCCCAGCATCATATTGCTGACTCATATTCACATAACTGTGCTGATTCTCACCCACAGATACCTGTTTCCAGTGCTGCTGCCTAGTCAGTTATAGTCTCCATTTTTTATCTGTGCATTTGATGGTTTCCTTTCTAAGTGTAGTACTTTGCACTTGTCTTTATTGAATTTTACTGTATTGATTTCAGACCAGTTCTCCAATTTATCAAGATCACTTTGCACCAAGGCATCATACAGCAAGCTATGCTCTAAAGAGCTCTGCCTTATTTAAAGAGCTCAGAGTTGAGCAAGGTGCCTGGACCACAACACTTGCCCCAGCCATCTTCTGGCACTGAAATCAGCCCCTAGCAAGACCACTCGGATGCACTCACCTCCAGCACACACCTGGCAGGCAGATGAAGCTCCCCCTGCTTCACTTGCTTCCCCCTCCTCCTACCAGGTGAACAACAGCATCGCCATGCAGAGCTCGGGTTCAGAACAAGCACGAGGTGCAGGGAGAAAAATGACCTTACAAACTTTCCAAAAGCACGTCCAGCAGAGCATGTGCTCACACGTTTTGGCTCTTTTGGGGGTGGTGAGAGAAACCCAGACTCCCTGGGAAAGAGGCAATGCAAAGATGGTGTTTCAGCTTGGACAGCTGATGAGAGTAGGTAACAGCAAGAAAAAAATTCCCCCAGAAAAGCCTGAGGAGACTCAGCTCAATGAGTGTCTAAAGGGGCCAGCGTGGAATGGGGGATGGAGGTGAAGAGGAGTAGCTCGCTCTCTGCTGCAGAAACCTGGGGGGAAGAGAGCAGAGGCAAGCAAGAAGATTAAGGCAAACCTCAGCAGGCCGTACAAGTTCATCCTGGCCCTTGATATTCGAATGATGCAGAGACAGACATATGATAAGCCCTGCTCTGCATACACTTTAAAATCTAAGTAGCTTATGAATAAATAATAATCCCTTATTCCCAGTGCCATAATCTATATTTAATTAAGAAAATAACTAAACAGTGGGAATAAGGGGGAGGGGGGAGGAGAACAGAGCAACATGGAGAGATAAAATACAATAAGGACCAGAACAAAAGACCTACTCAGCAGGGCAGTGCCCACAATAGCCAAGAGGCCTCGGGGATCTTCGGTGAACTCAAGACAACCAGGGAACCTCCAGTGAGCTCAAGGCAGCCCTGCCTGCAGCAACATCTTCATCAAGGTCTGCAGCCTTAAAGACCAGATGAACCGGTGATGGGGTCTGGGTTGGCTGTGTGCTACTGCACGTACCCGGGACCCCACTTTACCTATCAGTCAAGTTCCCGGGCTGGTTTACAACTTGAGGCCTATAAAGATATTGGCCTGGGCTGGCAACAGGAGATCATGGGACTTTCATGCCAGCGTGCCAAAGCATTTCAGGCCCATGCACCAGAGTATTCAAGCTGGAGCAGTGTCCCAACGCAGTCTCTCCCACCACAGGCTGTTCTGTGCTACCACACTGCAGTATTCGGTGCCACTGCGGCAGAGCATGTCATGCCATGACACCAAAACATTGCCATACTACCAAACCATGCCATGCCAATAAACCAGAAGGCTCTACCGGCAAGCCAAAGCACGCCAGCCCATCGCCCCATACCTTCCGCACTAGCAGCCCAGGGCACGGGCTCTCTAGTAACCAGACTTCTGTGCCAGGATGGCAGCAGGATCCATACCATCACATCAAGAGTCCCGTGCCAATGCCCAATGAAGGCCATGTTAGTACATGGCCAACAAGTCTATGCCAGCCCAACAGTGTTCTGTGCCCCCCCCGCAGCACGTCCCTCTAACCATTACCTGAGCATCCTGCGCACTAGATTATCCTGCTGAGGTGTCTGCCGGCCCAGAGGCCGAAGGGTGAAATCCTGCGTCGCCAGACAGAGACGTGGATTCGATTCTCATTCTCCTCTCAGGGTGGAGGATGCTAGGGATGGAGCATGCTTCACTTCTGGCCAGAAGGGTGAGTCTCCCCTCATTCGCCAACCACCACACTTGACAAGTGAGGAAGGGGTGGGAAGCAGGAGGACCATAAAAAGCCTCCACGTGTTGTGCATCCACAGCCCAGAGTCCTTCCCATCTGGACTCTTCTCGCCTATGCACAGTGGTGCTCATCTACATTCACAGCACTTCCCACCTACCCACCCCCCAACCTTCCTCATCTAGGTCCAAAAACCTCTATTTTTGTCAATGCTCCAGAGTCTTCCCAAAGCAGTCTCACCTCTGACCCCACAGCAATGTCACACTCAGGTTGGATGTAGCTTAAACACTTTTTTGGCTGCTTGGGTTTTTTTGTTTAAAAAAGAAACCAGGGGAAAACAGACACCAGGCTTTGCCTCTGCCTCCCCAGTTTGTCAGGAGTGAAATGCAGAGTATGTCTTAAATGCTCGGTTAAAGAAAAAAGAAACCCAGCTCAATCTGTATGCTACACATTATAAATAGGGCTCCTAGTTTTAAATTGAAAAACAGCAATAATCACCCCTAAGAGCCTGCTGAACAAAAGCAGCCTGAATGCCGCTGGGACATATTCATTTGTACCTAAAGGAAACCCAAATATTTTTCAACCTGCGCCTGGACTCTGCAAGTTGCCAACTCCCTGCTGCGTGGAGCTGATTTCATAACAGGGAGCTGTCACAGGCTGACAATTGTGGCTGAAGGTACTGGGATTTCTGGGGGTTGGGAGGTGGGGGGGGTTTCGCACAGTTAACAACAGGACGGAGAGTTTCTACCACATCAGCCACGGAAGAAGAGGATATAATAGAGTGCGGGGTAGCTGCTAGGAAGAGACAGGGAAGGGAGCTCCTCTCATCTTTTAGCCATTCTTCTCTCCATTCATTTGAACCCCTGCTGATGCCACGGCAGGAGCAGTTATGCGGGTGCTAGAAGACGAATGGAGTTGGCACGTGAATACAGCCGTGGAGCTAGGGCTTGGCTTAGCCCATGCAGGGAATAGGCTGGACATCAGGGCTGAGCAGTTGTGTGAACAAGGGCGCAGCGATGCAGGGGTACTCCGAGTGACTTCGGCTTAGATGAGGGCACGGAAGAAATCAGAACATGATCAAAGTGACATTTCCGTGAGAGAGAGCACAGTGTGCACATCTCCCCTCGAACATGCTCACAAAATGGCAGCTGCGACTCCTAACAGGCTGGTACGGTACGGTATTATAGGCGAAGTGCAGAGAAGAGAGACTTACAGCAGGTATATAAACAGGAGGGATTTGGTTCACTCTGGGAACAACTGGATGAAATTCTCTGACCTGTGTAATGCCAGAGGGCACACTAGATGAGCTAAGGGTCTCCTGCGGTTTTAAAATAAGTGGATCTATGAATAGCTACATCCAAGGTATGGCAGGGAGAGAGGGTACAGAGGTTGAGACCGTGAATGAGCAGGAGCCTGGAAAGGCTTCCTCTTGAGCAGGGCTGAAAAGACCCAGGGGCATCTGACTGGGACAAGACAAGTAAGAGGGGACACAACAGAGCCTAGAAGTCAAGCAGTACTAGCAAGAAGTGACTCGCCTTGGGAGTGGAAGCAGGCAGCACACGAGAGGGATCCACTGTGCTGTGGCAGGGCCGGTGACCGAGAGCCTGGCCATGGCCCTTTGCATTCAGCATCCATGGAGTGGGCATGGTGTCCAAAGACCTAGCCATACCACTCGTGGAGGGTGACCCCAGCACCGATCATGACAGCTACCACATTCAAACATGTCTTGTCCCGCTGTATGCTAACTCAAGCGAGTTAAGAATGCCTCCTCTGACACATTCCCCCTTTCCAGAACTGCCTGCATAGGGTGAGCATCTGCAGCGAGGCTCACCGGAAACCAGCAGGACCTGAAAACTTTTCCCCCCTGCAGCTGCTGGGAAATCCGTCTGCTCCCCTGCTGCTCCCACCGCCTAAATGGTTGTCATTAGTGAATGATGCCTACATGCCCCTCTCCATTTCTCCCATGTGTCTAGACATGAGTACTTGTGCAGCAGAAAGGAGGGCCTGCGCACAAGGTTGCTTACATGGAGGCCTGAGCCCCCAGCCCTCCAAGCCCCCTCCTCCACTACAGGACACATCCTGCCTGGTGTCTGGGCAGGCAGAGACCACAGAGACACTGCAAGTAGGTACCAATTCCAGCTTCCCCTGGGAAAAGCTCATGGCCCAAAGCCTGGCTTGGTGTATAGACCCTGGTTCTTAGACTTGATTCAGGCTTTTTGATGCTGGGCTGGCAGTATCAAAGCACCATAATACGAGGCAGAAACAGCCCTGCAGCTCATTGCTGAGCAGAGGGCTTCTCTGTCTGGCCTGGGACTAGTGTCAGGGCTCTGCTGCTGCATTCAGCTCCTGATGTGTGGGCTGCAGCAGGTTAGGCAGACACTTGGCTGGGATGGTTTTTGTCAGGGATGATCCTGCCTTGAGCAGCGGGTTGGCCTAGATGGTCTTGATCTCTGTTCTAGCCCTACCTTCCTATGATCCTGTGTCAAGGACCTGCCCAGGGCCACTACCTGCTTCCCAGGGGCTGGTGGGGTAATCAGTGCACCCTCAGAGAGCCAGGCAGGGCTTGCTCAGCCCTAGGATAGTGGGAGTGCAAAGGTGGTGATGTGGCAGCTTGCCCTTCCCTCACCGCTTTAAGCACAGCAGTGGTGTAAGTGAGAGCCGGGCCCCGAGGAGGGTGCCAGTCGCTCTCACACCCCAGAGAGCACAGGCTGCGTGTGCCTCACCAGGACGGCAGGAAGATGCAGGCGCCTTGGTTCCTGTCAGGGAGTCGCACACGCAGGTGGGAGCCTGGCGGGATGATGCCTCACTTCACACAAGTGTCAAGATTAGCAAAAAGGAAGAGTACATTTTGCAATGGTTCCTTTTTTTTTTTTTTTTTTAAAGCAAGATGACACATCTCAAATGCCTGCCAGGTGCGGCATGGTGCTCTTCGTAGGCTCCAGGAGCCCACGTGCTGGCTGCTGGGACTAATTTGTCAGGGGCTTCAGGAACAGCAGGGCACCCTGGAGCCGAGTGAGGCTCCATGCCCATGGCTGATCACTGCAGCCAAGCAAGTGACTTGAGCACACGGGATGCCAGAGCCCATGGAGCCGGTAGTATTTTATGACACCCGAAAGCTGGGAGCCCCTCTCCACGCCCCACAGTGGTCCAGGTACTCGCCACTCTGGATCAGGAGCCAGCACGAGAATCACTGCGCCAGCTCATTGCTCGATGCTTGTGTGCTCACTCCTCGATCGCTGCCTGGGTGCCGTTTTGGATGCTGTTGCCAGCCAGCTCAGGCTCCTGGCCTGCTTCTGTATTGTAATCCGAGCAGGTTTTCATGGAGCAGGGTTGCTGCAAAGCATCCCCTGACCTCGTCCACACTAGTGGCTATGCCCTTGCTAGCCACGTGTTCCTGATTCGTGATTGACACTGGCTGGCCCTGCTGTAAGGAGCTTCCCATTGCTGGGGTCTTGGCACAGCCCTCTAGGGAGGAAGGCCAAGATAGCAAAGCTTTACCTAGAACAGGGCAAGGATGCTCCATGCTGGCATTCATTTCGCCCATTGCGGGGCACTGGTTCCCAATGCGTTGGAGAAAGGAAGGGTTTGTTGGGGGAGGGAGAGGAAAAGATAAGGAACAAAAGCAATTTAATAATGAATATACTATTTTGACCTGATGTGTTTCATGCCGCTGGCATGGATTAATATCCATAAATCAAAAAAGGGAGGGATGATTTTTAATGCTAGAGATGGAGGCTTGTCCTCAGAAAATTGCCAAGGGGGAATTAATAAGGAAAGACATCTGGGAACAGCTCCTGATGGGCTGGTTGCAGGTCCAGTGTCAGCTAAAATGTGTCCTTGTGTGTGGAAGTGGTCATGAGCTGTAAGAACTAGACCCCAGGCTCCAAAGAGGACTCAGGCAGGCTCAGACGGGTGGATGGCAACTTGGGCAGCAGCGACCACGAGATGATTGAGTTCAGGATCCTGAGGAAGGGAAGCATGGAGAGCAGCAGAGTAAGGACTCTGGGCTTCAGAAAAGCAGACTTCAATTCACTCATGGGCAGGATCCCCTGGGAAGCCAGACTGAAGGGGAGAGGTGGATCAGCCTCCATCTCTAGCATTAAAAACCATCCCTCCCTTTTTTGATTTATGCATATTAATCTATGCCAGCGGCACGAAGTGAATTGCTGGGTTCTTTGCTGCTTCATGGGGAAGTTTTTAGCCTTCCTGTCTCTGGGCAGTTGCTCTCAAGCTGGTGGGTCATCACAAGCAAGGGAAAGCTGGCATGACCTGGTGACTTTTCCCAGGGCCTCCATATAGGGAAGCACTGTAGGTGAGTGGCAAGACAGTCTAATTCCCCCACTTCGAAGGGTGCAGAGTGCAGTTTTTGGTCCATCCTCTCCCCCTATCCTCCAAAGTCTGCAGTGAAAAATGAATCTGAAATTACAGCTCCCATCAGGCCTCCTAACCTTAGCAAGTCTTTGCACCGACACCTGGGAAACAGAAATCCAACAGTCTTCCCACCTGAATACTTGACATCTTGTCTTGGCACTGAGTACAGACCACGAGTGAATGTTGCTGCCACAAGGAGAGAAGAAATGCATCCTGTCCCACCGTGTGAGAACAAGGGATCACTCCATGGAGCTGACAGACAATACACGGAAACAGAAAACACTTCTTTGCGCAGCATAGAGTCAACCAGTTGATTTCACTGCCGCAGATGCTGAGACAAACTATGTGGCTGGCATTTTTCCTTAAGGGCTGGATAAATTTATGGATGTTGCTAGCATTTGCAGCTATTCCTAATGACAGAGATATCAAACTGCATGCTTCGGGGAGTGAGCTGTTTGTCTGTGGGAGCCAGGGAGGAATATATACCACCCTTGAATTATATCTCTTACCAATCACACAGGGCTCTCTCAATTACCATCCTATAGTCCATCTCTCTCCTTTGCAATAACCTTTGTCCTCCTTTTTCCCTAATCATGCCTAATCAAGCAATCATTTTGCTTCCCATCGGACAATGCAACCACAGTTTTACATCTTTCAGGCTATTTCACATATCATCCAGTGTGGTTCAGCGGTGGAGGACAGGAAGGAGAAGCTAATACCAACTTGCCTTCTTTACTTGCATGAGATCAGTGAGATCAGCCCAGCCATATTCCAGATTTCCATAAGGATCAAAATTAGAAGAACCCAGTGGGTCCAGGAAGGATCCTGCATTTTCATGAGAGCAGAGCCTATCCCTCTAACTTATAACCAGGCACCCCAAACATCAAAAGAGCAAGAATGGTATCCAAACAAGCAGCAGGATGCCTCCTTTGGATCCACTTCCCCGTCCTTATGGCCCATCTGCCAAATCTGCAAGTCAGCGTCCAAAGAGAAAGCCCCTGGAGTGTCTCTAAGGACAGTGAGCAGAGTGGCCCCCTGCCCCGCTGCCTAACAATCAACCCTCCCGGCCAGACTGAATAGAGGCTCATCATGCCAATGCCCCTTCTTAAGTGCAAAGGAAGCAGCTCTGGAGGCACAAGGAAGGGCCTAGAGAATGAATCATAGAAAGCTAGGGTTCAAAGGGACCCCAGGAGGTCACATCCAGTCCAACCCCTGCTCAAAGCAGGACAGCCCCAACTAGAGCATCCCAGCCAAGGCTTTGTCTAGCCGGGTTTTAAAAACCCCCAAGGACAGAGCTTCCACCACCTCTCTGGGTAACTTGTTCCAGTGTTTTACTACCCTCCTTGGGAGAAAATTCTTCTGAATATCCAGCCTAAATTTCCTGTGCTGCAACTTAAGCCCATTCCTCCTTTTTCTGTCATCTGCCACCACTGAGAGCAGTCCAGCTCCATCCTCTTTCATACCCTCCTTCGGGGAGTTGAAGGCTGCTATTAATTCCCCTCTCAGTCTTCTCTTCTCTAGACTAAATAAGCCCAGTTCCTTCAGTCTTTCCTCATAAGTCACGTCTCCCAGCCCCCAAACCATTTTTTGTCACCTTCTGCTGGACTCTCTCCAATTTGTCAACATCTTTTCTGGAGTGTGGGGCTCAAAAATGAACACAGTACTCCAGATGTGGCCTCACCAGTGCTGAATAGAGGGGAATAATCACTTCTCTTGACCTCATGAGATTTCTTTTGGTCCAATCCTCCACCTTGTCTAGCTCACCCTGAATCCCAGCCCTACCCTCCAGTGTATCTACTACTCCTGCCAGCTTGGTTTACTCTGGAAACTTGCTGAGGGTGTGCTCTACGCCATCTTCCAGGTCGCTGATGAAGACACTGAACAACGCCTGCCCCAGGACCGGCCCCTGGGGTGCTCCACTTGATACCAGCTGCCAGCTAGGACATCGAGCCATTGATTCCTACTCTCTGAGTCCAATGCTTCAGCCAGTTTTCTAGCCACCTTATGGTCCATTCATCCAGCTCATACTTCCTTAGCTCGCCTGCGAGAATGCTGTGGGAGACCATACCAAAAGCCTTGCTAAAATCAAGGTACACTGCATCCACCCACCTCCCCACATCACAGAGCCAGTCACCTCATCACAGAGGCCAGTCAGGCTGGCCAGGCATGACCTGCCCCTGGTGAATCCCTGCTGACTGCTCCTGACCACCCTTTTCTCCTCCAAGTCCTTACAAATGGATTCCTTGAGGATCTGCTCCATGGACTTTTCCAGGGACTGAGGTGGGGCTGACTGGTCTGTAGTTCCCTGGATCTTCCTTCTTCCCTTTCTTAAAGATGGACATTATGTTTGCCCTTTTCCAACCATCTGGGACTTCTTCTGATCACCATGAGTTTTCAAAGATGATGACCAGCGGCTCTGCAGTCACATCAGCCAACTCCCTCATCACCCTTGGGTGCATGCCATCTGGCCCAATGGACTTGTACATGTCCAGCTTTTCTAAGTAGTCCCTACCTGTTCTTTCACCACTGAGGGCTGCTCACCCCTTCCCCAAACTCTGCTGCTTGGTGCAGTAGTTTGGGAGACGACCTTGCTTGTGAAGACTGAGGCAAAAAAGGCATTGAGCTCTTCAGCCTTTTCTGCCACAAGGTTACCTCCCCCACTCAGTAAGGGACCCACACTTTCCCTGATTCCTCCTCTTCCTACCAACATACTCGTAGAAACCCTTCTGGTTCCCCTTCACATCCCTTGCTAGCTGCAACTCCAACTGCGCATTGGCCTTCCTGACTTCAACCCTGCATGCCTGAGCAATGCTCTTATATTCTTCCCTAGTTATTTGTCCAAGTTTCCACTTCTTGTAAGCTCCCTTTTTGTGATTTAGTTTACTGAAAAATTCCCTGCTAAGCCAAGCTGGTCTTCTGCCACACTTGCTGGTCTTCCCGCGCATCGGGACGGTTTGTCCCCATGCTCTCTGTAAGGCCTCTTTAAAGTCCAGCCAGATCTCCTGGACACCTCTCCCCTTCAGTCTGGCTTCCCAGGGGATCCTGCCCATGAGTGAATTGAAGTCTGCTTTTCTGAAGCCCAGAGTCCTTACTCTGCTGCTCTCCATCCTTCCCTTCCTCAGGAGCCTGAACTCAGTCTTCTTGTGGTCACTGCTGCCCAAATTGCCATCCACTACTATGTCCCCCGCCAATCCTGCCCTGTTTATGGGCAGCAGGTCAAGAGAGGCACGGCCCCAGGTTGTCTGCACCAGGAAGTTGTCCCCTGCGCTCTCCAAAACCTTCCTGGATTGCCTGCGCGCTGCTGTGTTGCCCTCCCAGCAGATGTCGGGGTGATTGAAGTCCCCCATGAGAACCAGGGCTTGTGATTGGGAAACTTCTGCTAGCTGTTTGAAGAAAGCCTCATCCACCACTTCCTCCTGGTCTGGTGGTCTACGGCAGACCCCACCACATCATCGCCCTGGTTGCTTTCCCCTTGGGCCCTAACCCAGAGACTCTCAACAGGCCTATCTCTGGTTTCATACCAGAGCTGTGAGCAATCGTCCACAGTTGGGCTCCTCTTCCCTCCCCAGTGACACAGATGTCAGAGATTCAGAGGGCACGGGCAGATGCCCTCAGAGAGAGACCCCTCAGTGGAGAGCTGAGGGCACCAAGGTAGCAGCCTGGAAATGACCCTCTCTCAGAGTAGGACAACTAAGGACACAAAGAGTGGTGACACTCATTGGCAGTGCGGCTGGATGGCAGCCTGGCTTGGAGACAGGTGTCCTGCGGTATGGGGCCAAGGGTCTGAGCGTTAACACCCGGCTCTGCCCTCTTCCGAAGGTTTTCTCTTTCCATGATACACAGGCAACTGTGGGGATTTCCCAGTGACATGAAGCGCCATCAAGATGACCCCGTAGCCCTTGCAGTGCTCTCTCCGTCGGGCTGGGGTGAGGAAGAAGGTCAAATCAGTTCTCCCTGGTTTTGCTAAGAAGAGGGCACTGAGCTCTGGGATTTCACTAATCACATTTAATGCTGTATTTAAGGAAAAAAACCACAAAACCCAAACCCCTTGAAATCTTTGCTTTAAAAATGTCTTCATCTCGCTCCCCTTCTCCCTCCTCTCCTCTCTTTTCCGTCCCCTCCACTCACCCTGTAATCTGCCATTCATCGTCTCTCGCATTTGCTTCCTGTCTCTATTCCCTAGGCCACCTCCCTCCATACTCACTGACCCACTTTAACTGTCAGATTTACAGTCGAGCAGTTCACTGGAGGGGAGAGGATGGATTTGCAGAATAAATTTGCAGAGCCGGGGAGCCAGGCAGAGAGGAGTGAGCTGAAACATTGTCAGGGAGAGAGAGACAGAGGGAGGGAGAAGAGAGGAGACTGCCATGAAGGGAAACGCAGAAAACTGTGGGAGAGAAGTGCAAGGAAGAGCATGTTAGCTTCAATGAGATGAATACAGACGGGGGTACGGGAGAAAGGAAGAGAAGGCAGGGGAAGATGGAGGAGAGAGAGAGAAAGGCTGGGGCCAGCAGCGAGAGGACAGCCACGTAGGGGACAGAGGCCACAAAGGCAATGTTGCAGTTTTGGGTGCCACTGGTGAGGAGACGGTGCTAGCTCTTGCACTGGGATCTCCTGGACGTGGAAGGGAAGGTGAATGCACACCCAACCAGGCGCATGTCTACTCCTCACAGGCCTGATCAGGTCACAGCGTGCACCTCCGCCTCCACCTGCAGCTTCTCTCTCCTTCTTCCCAGGGGCACCTGCGGTGCTTGGCTGGTCGCCTGAGGTAGCTGGAGAGCACGGCGAAGTGCGGCTGGCCTGACCACTGCACTGCCCGCTCCCTGAACTTTCCCCGCCGGGCCCTCCCAACACGCCTCGTGTTCCCAGCCGCCTGTGCTCCGCCAGCTCCAAGCCACTCTGCAAGTGCTGGGTCGTGAGACAAGGGGATGCGGTGCACCCCGGGGCATCTCTGGTCATAGGGGAGGCCTTGGAAAACATGAAGGTTGGAGAAGAGCATCTGTCCTGTCCCCATCAGAGAGCAGGAAACCTGGCAGCCCCTGACAGGAGAGCAAAGGCAGAGGGTAGGGGGTGAGGATAGGGAAGAGTCAGATGGTTGGACTGAAGCCCTGGGAACAAGGGATTAAAGAAACCAGGGTATCAGGCAATGGACTCGGCGGGGTAATAGCCTGAAGGGAGAGCGCCATAGGTGAGAGGAGGGCAAGGATCCATACGGCACCATATGTGCAGAAAGGAGATAGAGGTAGACAGGGGAGCTAACAGGAGTTTCTAAACATCTGAGGGCTTATTTGAACAGAGCCAGCAAACCGCCTGAGATTTGCCCCTCGCTGGATGGAAAGAACGGCACACGTTCAGACAGCAACGCTGCAGGAAAGGCAACTCTGGTCCCCAAGGAGCGAGAGAAATCCAATAAAGAGATCCAGAAGGTTTGTAATGGCAAACCTGAGCGAGGACGCGAGCAAGCTGTGCTCTGGCTGCGCTCCCCGGCGGAGGCAGGCTGAGCCCTCGGAGAGCAGGGAATTGTTGCCTGCCTGTGTCTCTTTCTGTTTTGCCTGGTTTTACTGTGCTTTGTTTAATTAAATCACAAAAATGTGGTGTAAATTCTATCAGGAAATGAGAAGGCAAATTACCGTTCCAGAGGAGGCGACGCCAGCCAAGCACGTGATGCTGCAACGGCAGAGGGAGCCGCGAGGAATGGGAGATGGAGGTGGGGCAGAGGGATGGGGGGAGAAGAGAAGTAAGGGGAGAAAGTGGAAAGAGGGCAGGAGGAAGGGAGAGGAAGATGACAGGACTCCTGCCGAGAGGAGAGAGGAAGAGAGGGATCAGGAAAAGGCAGAGGAAGAGAGAGGATGAGTGAGGAACAGCAGAGGAAAGGGGAAGCAAAGAGAGGAGAAAAGACTAAGAGAAGTGAAAGTCAGACCAGAGGGAGATTATCACAAGTGCTGCTTGTGCACTCGCTGAGCTCAGACTGTGCAGGGCCCTTTCCAGACTGATATGCAGCCACCGTCCCTGCCCAGGAGAGCCTGTAGCTGCGTGCAGGCAGGAAGAGCCGCGGCAGGGGGCTGGCAAGCGTATGTGTGCACGGGGAAGGAAACGCAATGACAAAGCTTCTTCACTGTGACCTGGGCACACCGTGCTCCCAAATAGGTACAGATCCCCTGCCCCATCCCCGTCCTCTCACCCCCCAGCACACAATGCACACAGCACCTGCCCTGCTCCCCCTCGTCACACAGCCGCCCTCTGCACCCGTTCAGGCGCTGGCCCTTCTGCTTGGGTGCTGGTGGAAGCGGGTCTCTGTCGCTGTCCCTGCACCCCAGGCCAGCCAGAACCCCACAATCAGGTTTTTTTAAGCGGCACCTGCTCACAGGAGTTACAAGGAGGGGGCTCCTGCTTTACAGACCTGAGATGGGTGAGCAGCAGCAGCAAAGGAGAAAAGGAAACACAGATGAGAGAGAGAAGCAAGAAATATTTACTCCCCAAGCCCCCACCCTGTGCCGTGTCAGGGGGTCATTTAATGGTTTTCAGGAATGAAGGGCAGTGTGCCCATTTCCTGTACTGTCCCAAGGGGTCTGTCTAGACCAAAGCTGTGTCCATGAGCTGGCGTGGGCAGGACCCCTCTCCCCTGTGCCCCACCGCAGCTGTAGCAGTGGCTGATGCTGCTTCTGGTTCTTTGTCCCTCACTTGAAGGCAATCTACAGGTCTCCTGGAAAATGGGTTTTTTTTCCACAAGCAATTTCCCCTCCTGTAGACGCAGCCAAGCAAAACAAAACCTGGAACTGGGGAGAAATGATAATGAATGAGACGAATATTCACTCCTGTTTTAATTGAGTTCACTTGGCCCCGTCCCCAGCCGTGCATGTCCACTCCACCAACATTTAAGCAGTGGGTTTCACTGCCACCAGTGCTTGTGAAACCCCAGTTTTAAGTGTGCACATGTGAGAGCGTACGCTGGAAGAGCCTAGAGACTCGCCCTGACAGAGAGCAGGAACGATGCCAAGCAGCTGATCCCATCAGCCACAAACAGCGCTTCTGGAGCCTGGAGCATTGCTTATCCAGGGCCCCCTACAAGCTTCTTGCCATCAATCCAGGGGCTGATTTCAGAATTCAGGGGAAAGAAAAAGCCTCTGCTAAATCTGAGGGATGACAACTTTGGCTAGGTGCTTGGGGATGCTCCAGAAAGGTGCCGGGCACTATCATCTCTTGCTTAAGCTACTGGGTTACCTTCAAAGACTCTTATTCTGGTCCTCCTCCAGAAACCTCCCAGGCCTCAGCACTTCTCAGGTTAAGACCCAAGGTGACCAGTCCCTGCTTAATGACGGATGCTCAGTCACTGGCCTGGCCTTGCAGGTCCAAAATGCAAACTGAAACTTTGCCAACCAACTTTGCTAGGACATCGGGGATAAAGGAGAGCTTGGGAATAGCTTGCATACAAGGTGCACCATGGCATGGGCACTTTTCAAAGAGGAAGGCCTGGACCAGTGCAAAATAATGCACCTGATGCTTCTTCTCCTGACTTCATGCCCACCCCAACATAGTCATAGCCCCGAGGAGCTTCATTGAGAGCCACTTAGAAGGCAAGATCTCCTGATTTCCTTTCTGCTGCCTGAGATGTGACAGGATCTGTTCAAGGGACTAAACAAGCAAGCCAGATCAGCCTGGGAGCCAAGCAACAGCGAATGTGATCAGCACTACTGAGAGATTAAATGCTCTTTAATGTTGGCAAGTGAGAGGTTAAAGGATGTTAGCGTCCAGCACCGACTTGCTTTGACAGGGCTTACATATGCTTAGTCACATCTAGCTATGAAGCCACTCTGGTAACCAAGACGTTTATTCAAAGGAGCATAAGAATCGCGCACATATCTGGCTGTGTGAAGGAGAACTTCAAAAGGGCTGACAGTCACAGAGCCCGGCAGTAACCTTTGGCTAATTAGCTGTCTTGATTTTCTTGCAGTTTATTTTTATACTTCTCAGGCTCTGAAATGCATTTACTGTAATGTCAGAAAGGTCCCGGTAAATAAAAAGCTTCCTCACAATCACTACCATCAATCCTGCAGGTCTTTCAAGACCAATGTGGCCAGGCTGAGCTCAGGACAGGCAGGCTGACAACCCCGTGGTGAAGTCTTTGTTTTGTGCAGGTCTTGCTGAGACTGCGGTGGCAGTGACAAGGATGGCTAATGATGAAGAATGAATATTCCCATGAAGCCACCGAGGTACAAAGTGGAAGAGAAGTTCTTTTAGCCAGCGTGAAGCCACAAGGAGATAGGAAAGGTTGCGGAGAAAGGAAGAGGTGACGGGTGTGAAGTCAGATGCGATCGAGAGCAGAGGTTAGGTCTGGGAAAGAAAGACAGGACGAGGGAAAGTAAAGAAACAAGGGAGTGAGATAGTCAGGAAGGGGAAAGAAAAAGATAAATCCTGAGGGGAAAGGAGTGGGGCAGGGAGCTGGAGGGAGAAAACCCAGTCCATGCAAACACTCAAGGAAGGGTGTGAGTAGAAGGCAGTCTGTAGGAAAGGAAGATCATGCAGGGAAGCTGGATTTTGTGGACCCAGGGCGGGTAGAAGGAGGTATGTTGATGAAGCAGGCAGAGGATGGAGGTAGGGGTGTCTTGTGGGGCAGGTCCTTGGACTAGATCAAGGAAGAGGTCCTGGTAGGTACCGAGTGATGAAGAGCCTTAGAAGCATGGTGAAGAGGCTGAGCCTGTGTGCGGGAGGGGATGGGAGCCGGGTCGTGAGTGCATGCACGAAGACATATTTCTTGTGTGATCTGGATGTCAGTGCCGGGCCTGGCCGCCACATCCCTGTGCACGTCTCACTAACCCACACGGTCCAGTTCATGTCCTTTTTTATGTAGGTCTTCTGTCTCACTAAACACACTTGAAAAGGTCCTGGACTATGGCCCTCAGGACTCTCATCTTTATACATACAACCTGGTATAGGACACAGTCAGTTCTAGGGTCCCCTGTGGGGCCTTCTGTTGCCAACACATGCTTCATGCCAGCATTTGTCTCTGGAAATGCTTCAGTGAGATGTGAAAAGCTCATATCATTGCCACTTGGATGATGTCTCATAGTCCCTCCCTTGCTCACTTTGCTTACGGGAGCTGGTGGGGGTCGTAGAGGCTCACCCCATCAAAACCTCACTTTCTTTTTGGGATACTGTTCCTCCTTTCCTGACAGGCATGTGTCACTGCTGCGCCGGGCTCTGCACTGTGCTGTGCTCAGGACAGCCTCCCTTTCCTGAGGTGCACAGACTCAACCGGAGACCAGAACAGGGAGAACAGACAAAAGAAAACAGAGGAGTAAAAGGCAAGGGAAAGCAGGACCAAGAGTGTACCCACCCAGGACCCTACTGTATTTCCTCACATATAACATGCTCCTCTCCCCAAAAATCAGCTGATGGAAACTGGGGTGTGCGTTGTAAGTGAGAAAATACAGTAATATAAATTTCTGCAGCGTATGCCTCTGCTGGGGGAAAAGCAAAAGGAAGGCTGCATGCGCTTCATAAGAAGCAGCACAATGACCTCCCTGGGCTGCCGAGCTGCTGCTCCTTTGCTATTGCTATTTGTCAGTATTTTCAGGGAAAGATCTTGTACCTGCCTTCTGCCTTCCAAGAAAACAGGTGCGTATCCTATTTGGGGGAGAGGCACGTTGTATGGGAGAAAATACAGAAAGTATTCTCCTCTTGCGCTGCCCTTTGAGATGCTTGACTCAACTGGAGGCCACAAGCTTCAAGACGGTGGGCCTGGCTTTGACCTCATTTATGTTCGTTTGAGACCAGTGGAGCGCCACTGGGTTCAGTTCAGTCCCCTCAGTTTACACTGGGGCGAATGGCAGTTGTGCGAGGCCCTCCGTCGTGGAGAAGCCTAATGGGCTGGTGAGGTTCATTCCTCATGGTCAGGGGCTGTTGCCTCTGAAGCTGGACTTGGCAAGTGGGGTATGTGCATGGGGAGGGGAGGGCAGTGGCGAGACAAGAAAGACCTCCAAGTCAAAAGCTGTGTGCGTGGAAACATGCATGCACTTTTGAGACAGGTCGTTAAATTGCCAAGAGTCTTCATTCAGCGAGCAGTACTTCTTCCAGAATGAGGTGCCGATGGGGAAGAAGGAAGCTGACGATCTGAATGATTTCTAAGATGTTATTTGAAATCCTGGCCATACCTAGGCTCCCGTCAGGGCAGAAGGCAGCTGTGGGAACAAAGTGGGTTTCCTTCACATTTCTCCCCCTCATTAAGCAGGGAGGGAGGGTCTGAAATCTTCTGCCTGTGTCCACATCCAACTGTGCAATTCTGCTGGCTGCCACCTTGGCTGATGCACTGGGGACTGAATGGGAGACTTCTAGAGATAGACGCCCGAGCTGCTGCCACGTGAGCAGGAGAGCCTGGCATTTCATCCGTGCGGTGCCAGGTGCCAGACTCATCCTCCGAGGGCTGGGCAGAGAGAGGAAGACGCCATGCACGCTGGCCTCAGAGTGACGTGTTGCTGCGCGGAGCGCTCTCATGTCCCTGACTCCAGTCCAACAGTACGACGCATCTACAGTTTAAATCTGCTCTGGCCTAGTGGGCAGCTGGGGAAAGGAAGGAGGTGTGAAGATGGGATGTACTGTTATCAGTCGAAAACGCAGAGGGGAAGAAAACAACTTTTGTTATTACCACGCTGTGCTCTCAAGCACAAACGACTCAATATTTGGTCCTACTGGATTCTGAGCACAGCTAATGAGAAGGCAGAGCAGAAAGGAGAGCTGCGCTGGTTGCCGCAACCATCAGAAACCGAGCCCTACTCGGCTGCCCCCCAGGATCGCTGCACTGAGGATGCCTCTGAAGACCCGAAGATGGGTGGCAAGCACCCAACGGGCACACTGCAAACCCTTCAAACAGCACCTCCTCCCTTGTCTCCTGCTCTCTAGGCCTGTCTTCCTTGGTATCCGTGTTAAGCGCTGCCCCGGGTACTTGTCAGGAAATTCAGTGCCAATTACAATCCAAGCTGCTGTTTCCTTTGAATGGCAGCAAAACAAAGCCCCTCGAAGACGACCTTTGACTTTTTGTCAAAACAAGTGTCAGGAATTGAAAAGACAGAAGAGCTTTCAGTGCAATTTCAGCAGAAAAGCTTTCGGCTATGTCACGGCACTGCTTTACTTCCACTGGCAGAGGCTGGGTCCTTGAGTCCTATGTGCCAGCTGTTTAGCTCCGGACCCTTAGAATGAGGGGTCAAATCACAATGACCTTATGGAGGGAAGTTAATAGCAGCTTCGCCTGTGTAGGAGCCGAGGAAAAAAAAAAGAGAGAGAATTCCCACTTGATTCCACGGCGGTAAACCCTGTAATATTAAGCTCCAAATACACTTGGCTACAAGGCTAGATTCTGATATTTTAGTTCGCAATCCCATTCTTATAATTAAAGGTTACTGTGCCTTGGATTCTGGATCCAACACTCTTAGATTTTATTTGATCATGAAGTAAATGTCTCAGGGGACTGGTAATGAGATACAGGCCTGCTTTGCAGCCTGACCTTTACTAGACCTCATATTTTACTCTCACAATGTTGCCAGAGCACATTGGGTCACTTAGGGATGGTTTCTATGAAGCAGGTGGGAATTATACACCTGTATTCCAGGACCTGCAGATAACTACAGGTGCATTTGGTAGCATGTGTCAAACTGATGGCGACCTCACTGCACCATCCCTTCAGACTCACATCTGTGCATTAGAAAATGCAGCCCCTTGTGCCCACCAACCTGGACCGGTATTAATTTGCAGGTGCCAAAAATATAGCTGCAAGATAAATTAAGAACTTTGTGCAATTCAGGGTCTTACAGGTATAAGATTTGTGAGCATGGTCAGGCACTTGGACCTCTACAGGTCTTAAAACTGCACGTACAAACAAGCACAAGCAGAATTATTTGCACCAGAAGGTTTTAGGTGTGACACCCCCTTTCAAATACGGTGGGGAAGTGAACTTCAGGTATGCCCAACTGGCCTAGTTTTTAAAACAAATCTAATCCCCTTATTGTCTAAGTGCTCCCCAGTCTGAATCCAGACTGCACAGCAGGGATCAGAAGCTGTTGCCAGTCGATGGATCCTTGACGGCTGATTGCAAGGTGAACTGAGCACCCTCTCATTAAGCATCCCCATCCCTGCTCTCCTCGCTGGCACTCCAAATCAGACGAAACAAATTCAATCCTCAATGGCATGCCAAGAGATAGGCTCGAAGAAATCCAGACGTTATGGGCTTGATGTATGAATCACGAGCTGGAATTCTGTGGGCTGGTGCCATTCAGGCAGAGTGAGTTCAGCGAGCCAAGGTTATGCACACAGCACGACTAAGCGCAAGCCAGCTGCTGCATCTATCTGCACAATTTCTCCACCAACACCTGTATCTGAGTCACTGCTATGTAAAGCGCTCTGATAGACCTGGAGACTGACAGGCTCTATAAAATCCCAAGCATGATTCTGTTTTGTCAGAGGGGAGTGGTTATCAGGAGACACGTTTCCTCCGAATTGCAGAGATGGGGAAACAAAACCAGGATTTATTACAGTGCTGCTTTCTTGGGGTGCAAGAAACATACACACACACGCACACACACGCACGCGGGGTCTGTGTGGCAGAACTACACAAGCTGGATTAGCTGCAGGAGAGGCTGTTGAACGTGAGTGCAATGAGTTACATTTCACTTGCCGTTCCTGATGACCAGCCCAGTCCGGTCCAGTGCAGGCAGGTATATTCTAGGCAGTTCCCTTCCTGCCTGCAGAGGAACAGGAGAGCTCAGCAGAGAGCTGGTGGGTGGACATGAGTGGGATTTTCTGTCTGCACTGAGAGCTGTGACAATTCTTCACACATGCCTGACTGCATAACTCACTCTTAATTTGGCTGACATTCAAATAAAAGCTTCATGTGAGACATTTAGAGGATGTTGCATCTAAATGATGTGAAATTGCCCCCCATGTATCCACAGGGGCTGGCTGGATTGAATCTGACACCGTGATGCAGTGCTGCGGAAAGCAGAGAAGGGTCACTGGGAAAGTGTCAGCGCCATGCTCCTACACCACGCGTCCCCTTCCCTGACAGGTTTCCTTCTCTCATTACTGCCTCTGTTATTCTCTGCAGGACTGACTTTCAGCCACTCCGAGACTGCTGCCGCATTGGCTTCCAAAGAGACATGAATGATACAGGAACACCCTGATAGATACAATGCAACAGCCATTACTGACAGTGGAGGATTAATGAGGCATGAGCACCCGACCTGCTGCTGGGACTCCAGTCCCTCTCTCCGAGCGCACCCCTCTCTGTTCTCGTTGCTGTACAGGAAAAGAGCAAAGACCCTGGCTGAAGAACAGATCCTAACCTTTATGGTGCTGTCTTGATGAGTTTTCTACACTGGACGGGTGTTCCCTCAGGTGGCAAAATAATGACCTCGCTTTCGACATCTCGTATGGAAGGCGAGCGTGTGCATCGGGAGCGTGCGGAGTGCCCCGAGGGCCTGGAGGGCTGCACGCTCGGCAGCCTCCGTGGCACACCACCTGCTGGCTGACATGCACGATGGCACTGGCAGAAATGAGAGAGAGAGCGCTCCTGCCTCACCTGTTTCTACCTCCAGTTCAGGGTAGGAATCTCAACTTGCAAATACTTCTGATCAGCAGAGAGCCAGGCAGCAGCACCAGGAGTGCCAGCCCCTCACCCTTAGCATCCAGCGGTCCAAACTCGAAGTAATCAGTGTACCCTTAGCTCCCCCATCACCTCTCAGCTTATCCATGCGGCACTGCTTGCATTTGCACACCTGGGCTCCGAGTACTTTGTGGACAGACAGAAATCCACTTTCACTGGGGAGAAATGAATCTGCTCCATACCCAACCCATGCGTGTGGTGGGGGCGGGGGGACACCAAAGGGGAGCAATGCTAGTCAGCGGTCAGTTAACAGCGCAGAACACAGGGCCTTGACTTGAAAGCAGAGACTGGAGAAGACGCCTGCCCCATCCACCCGCCTCTCCTCCATACGGAGGCTGCAAAGCCTTGGGTTTCTTGCTCTCCCCGTCTCTTACAGATTGAGTTAGTACCGTGAGGTGATTTCCTGTGAGGAAGGGAACATCGAACCACAAATTAAAAAAGAGAAAATAATCACTCCTTAGCTTCATATAATCCCCATCTCCCAAAGGATCCCACAGTAGTTTGCTTTACTTCATCTACATGGGCAGAGCTAATTAGCAGTACCACGGTATTACAGGTATTCTTGGACTTGGTGAAGGGAATAGGCTAATTACCACCACCTGTATAGTTTTTGAAAACCCTTGTGTGCCTGGCACTTGACAGACCGACCCAGCCACCCTCAATGCCCACGCAGTGAGAAGGCAGAGCACTTCAAAGCCACTGCATAAAGGACATGTCACAAAAATGAATCAGAATTGGGTATCAAAATGCGCGCCATGGTAATGCAAAGCTTGCCAGAAAGATCATCCTTGTACTAGTCTTCACTCCACAGGCTGAACGAGCGCCCACGGCCCACGGAAACGCGGCCACCTCCAAGTGGGACTGAGCCACTGTTGAACGGTGCACAGCCACACGGCCTGGCGTAGGTCAGGAAGCAAGGAAGAATGCTATGTCCAATTAAAACGGGCAAAAACAAGATGACAAGAGAAGCAATTACTAATTACTCAAGTTGCAGTGTGGCCAACCCTGAGGTTAATACTGCTATTCTTGCACAAATTGTCAGTTATTGTAACAGCTACAATTGATACGGATCTCCTAGATCTTCTGTGTCATCCAAAAGAGCACTTACGGCAGCGCATCGCTCCAGAAGCCAAAGCTGGAACATTAGTTCAGTCCTGACTCAGAGGAGAAGAGCTGCTCCCACTGCTCCTGCTTCCTGTACTGCCTGAGTTTCTCTTGGCAGCCTCCCACCCAAGTGTTGACCAGGCCTTGCTTTTCTGAGAAGATGGGTCGAATTTTTAAAGCTCTTCTGGGCACGAAACTCCCAGAGCAAGTTTGAAAATCTCTCTGACTGTAAGGAAGGAGGACAGCAAGGGAAGTAAGGAGGCAGGTGGAAATAATGAAGCAATGAGATACAAAGGGTATAAGAGAAGGAGGAACTGTGATGAAGGCTGACTTCTTTATTAAGGCTTATTAGCTTCACCCAAAGAGGGAAGAGAGTGTGGGGAAAACGATGTCATTTAAAAGCAAACTGCCAATAATAATAATAATAATCATTATACTCATAATCTCAATCTGTTAGTATTTTATGTACAAATGAGCTTAACGGAAGATGTTTTCCATGAATCAAGCTATTTTGCATGTACTTAGTGTAAATGTGCCTCATAAATGCTACTTCATCAGTAGCGCACATCTTGTCTCCTACTTGAGCTGTAATTTTCAACAGCGTGTCATGAGTTTGGGCCCCGGCTTTTTGGGTGCCCAACCTGAGGCACCTTTGGGTGGGGGGGTCTTGATTTTCAGAGACAGCATTTTAGGTGTCTCAGGTTGGATATTTAATCCACTAGATGCTCATGAAACTATAAGCCAAAATATGGACTGGAATGACAACTGGAAATCATCGTTGCCTTGCCCCTAACAGTGCTTAGACGTGGGGGGCAGTGTAGCCAGGGGCTGGCTCTGCTGGGCTGGCCAAGTAGCCTTTAGTGCAAGCAAGTACAAGTGACCTACAGCTGGGGGCTGGCTCAGACCTGAGCGCAACCTGGAGCAGCCTCAAGTGCTCAGAAATGAACACTCGCTCTTTAGATGCAGCGCCTGAAACAAAGGGTGAATCTGTGGCACTCCTTCTCAGAGTGGGAGGAAGAGGGCAGTGTCTGAAACGCCTGAGGCTGAAGGAGCTGAGATGCAAGCGCTTCCTTCAAAACAAGAATCCCTGTTCCCTCCAAACCCAGGCTTCAAGGTGGAGTCCAGGACGGCTGCCAGATGTCTGATCTGGCAACTTAGGCCCATCCGTATCAATAAACCAAGGCAACGCCCCCCAGGATGGCTAATAGGACCGGGACCTCGGCCAGGGACCTGTTCGGTCCTTCCATGCAGGCGCAGTCTCAGAAGGGGTTTCAGCATCTTCAGTTCCTGAGCTGCGCTATGGTTCAGGTGCAGCGCGGGGCTGTAAATACATCAGTAATTCTCCTCTCTTGCCTGGGGACACTTTTGAATCTTTCTGTTACATTTTATATACTATCCTCATGTCACAGCTGGGTTACACAATATCTAATTTTAATACTGGCTACACGGGGCTGTATTAAACCAGGGCCTTTATTTGATAGGAACCATCAAACACAAATATACAGCGAGCTCTCTCCCGCTTCTAAGGCTCCAGGCCAGATCTGCTCACTGGTAGAGGAGTGCAAGCTCTGTCCCTCTGGACCACCACAGTCCCTGCGCCACAGGGAAAAATATCCTACCCTCTAGGTTGCTGCAGCGTATGCAGGCTCATAAGCAGCCCCAGCTGGCAGAGGTTAGCTGAATCAATCCAGCCCTGTCGCCCGGCCAATGCCCCTCACTTTGTGGACCTCGCTGGCGCCGTAGGGACCCTTTGGTGGCAGGATGGTTGCAGCAGCTCAGTGCCATGGCAGCCCCGCTCCAACAGGCTCCCTGCCACCAGGGCCCTGTGCCAGGATCTACACTGGCAGAAACCATTTCAGTCCCTCAAGTGAGCCTGGCCCTGAGTCACCATTGGCCCTGCGTCCACAAACTGGATGTTAAACTCAGTAAGGCAGCACTCAACAGTGGGTCTAACGGGGTTTTAGGGTAGAGCTTCCCCGCTACCCTATATAGCCCTTGACCAGCCAGCCAGGCTGAAGGAGACACGTTAACAGGCAGGTTTCCATGAGGTTCATTTTCATCCCACATTTCACACTGGTTTGTTAATGTAGGCCTGCATGGGGTTATTAAAATCCATTCAAAGCTGGTGCCAGTGTCTCAGTGTTAATGTCAATGGCTGAGAAACACCGAGGACGGGGATGAAGGAGACAAGGAAAGGTGAGCTGGTGGCTAATTTGCATTGTGAAGAACTAATGAGCTGAAGGCTTGGGGTGTGAGGATGAGCTGCGGCGGGGCCGGCTCCTTTCTGCATCGCCGTGCTATGAACTCGCCATCTCGCTGAGGGGCTACGAGTGGGCATGAGCTCTTCTGCATCTTGCACCATGGCCAGGTAGGTGTTGCAGCATAATCCCATCAGCCAAATGCTTCACTCTGAGTTTTACTTGACAGCATTTAGTCCTTGCCTTTTGTTTTAGAGGCACTTTAGCTGCCAGGATCTCAGCCAGCAGCTGAGCCTTCTTGAGTGGTTAGCTTTGGTATGATCATTATATAGCAGAAACAGAGAGGACAGAGCTCCTCCACCAAACTCATTTGCAGGATCCGTGTGTCAGGATGGATTGTGGGTACTGCACTCAAAGGCTCCCCATCCTGCACATGCCTCACTTCAAATATCTGCTCCCTAAACACACAGTCTGGACAGCTTGGGGACAGGACTGGGCTCTCCAGAGTCCAGAGACTGGGCCTCCAGACACCACTGCAGTCATACTACCACTAGCAGCCTGTGGCCTTTGCTTGCATGGCAGGTCAGGCAAGTCCAGGCCAGCACGTCGATTTTGAAAAGGGAGAGGTGACTTTAAGGCCTACGTGCAGTTGCTGTCATGCAGACAAAGACAGGAGTACTCAGAGCTTCAAGCTATAAGCTGGCTCACTAAGGGCATCCAGAAGGAGTTGCCCTCCACTGCCATATGCAACATTTGCATACTTGCCTGTATGCATCGTGGGAGGTTTCAGCTTCCCACGTGACATCAAGTAATGGCTCGGTCACAGATCATGAACCTTTCAAGGACAGCTCTGCCTCAGCACTCCCCAAGAAGCAGTCCCTATCCCAAAGGACCCCTTGAAACCAGCCCTGGAGTGGCTTCTATAGAGGCAAGCCTTTGGCTTTAAGACCCTGGCTGTCCTTGGCCCTGGCTTCCCTAGCAATCTGTAGCACCCCACCTTGGAGAGCTCCTTCCTTTTGGTCGGCTCTCAGAAGGGGGGTGTTTTCCTCGTCAAGGATGGGGTCAGAGAGCCAACATCTCAAACAGCACAGCAGACCTGCTCACCTCCAAACAAACCGTCTTTATTGTGCCAGTGCAGCTCCCTCTGTCCTTCCTGGGACTGGTCTATATTCAGTCTAGAGAAGAGAAGACTGAGGTGGGATTTAATAGCAGCCTTCAACTACCTAAAGCGGGGTTTGAAAGAGGATGGAGCTGGACTGTTCTCAGTGTTGCCATATAACAGAACAAGAAGCAATGGTCTCCAGTTGCAGCAAGGGAAGTTTAGGTTTGATATTAGGAGGAATTTTTCTCACTAGGAGGGTAGTAAAACACTGGAACAGGTTACCCAGAGAGGTGGGGAAAGCTCCATCCTTGAAGGTTTTCAAGACCTGGCTAGGCAAAGCTTTGGCCGGGATGATCTAGTTGGGGCTGGGATGATCTAGTTGGGGCTGGTCCTGCTCTGAGCAGGGTTTGGACTAGATGTGACCTCCTGAGATCCCTTCCAGCCCTAATTTTCCATGATTCTATTCTTTTCTCTCCCTCCAGCTCTCAGAGCCCATTGGAAGTCAATAAAACAGAGTGCAAGTGCCATAAAAAACAGGTGGGAGGTTATTGGAAGGAAGATCTGGCTTTGCAGCATCTCCTCCTCAGGCAATTGTCCTCAGGCAGAGCCAGGCACCCCTGAAACTGCACTGTTACAACACTTCAGTATTAACCCACAGATAACACTCACCCACCCAAGTAAAGCCAGTATCACGGGGAAGCAATCAGGCAGCAGTCTCTGCAGGCCCAGACTGCTATCTCCCCTTCAGGTAAAAAGAGCACAGAATCACAGAAGATGAGGGCTGGAAGGGACCTCAGGAGGTCACATCTAGTCCAACCCCCTGCTCAAAGCAGGATCAGCCCCAGCCCCAGCCCCAACCCCAACCCCAATCCCAACCCCAATCCCAACTATTTTGATGTCCTACTTGTGAAACTATTTACACCAACTAGTTACAACAACACATGCTCACACTGAGCCCCGCCGCAATGTGCTCCCCTCAAGAACTCAGCCCACCTCGCCTCTCTGGTCACAGGCTCCTAGCTAGAGGCCAGGTTGCCCAGATCTGAGTTAGACAGGACAGGGTACCTGACAGCAGATTATGGCGCGTGTGTGGGCTGGAGGCTCAAGCCATGCTGCTCTATAATGGTGAGGGCTCTTCTGCCTAAAGCTACCACTATGGCAGAAAAGTGCCCTACTGGCTTGTGCCTGCAAGTCTAATCACAGACTTACTGAAGCTACAGAAAAGAAAACCTAGCTAAAAAGGGCCAACCAGGTACAAAGTTAGTGCTTGAAAATCTGTAACAACTTTATAGCTGGTTTCTATCTAGCTTTAATCTGAAGGTGTGGCAGGGCCCTAGCACAGGACAGAGTATACCATTGTAGCAGAATGAATATGGGCCACCAGCAAGGCCAGATGTGCTCCAGCACAGTGACCCTAACTGATGCTGCCTCTGGAATTACTGCTATTTGCTTTATGTGTAGCTCAGTTTCCTTATCTCTGCATTCAAATTTACCATGCTTGGGAAGAGATTTGAGATCTGTGGGTGAAAGTTGCTATACAAGAACAAAGCATGAATGAATGAATGAAATGTAGAGTTTTCTTCACTGGAAGGTTTTCAAGAAGAGGCTGGCTAGGACTGTCTTGGCAATGGTTTAGAAATGATAAATCCTGCCTCTGTTCAAGGGCTAGACTAGAAGACCTATAATGTCCCTTCAAACCCTGTGATTCAGACAACAGACAGACTAGATAAGGGGTGTCAAAGATATGACCCATGGACCAGGTCCAGGCCATGGGCTGTGGGCAGTGCACATGCCATGTCAGCCCAAGAGCTGTATGCCCAGCAAGTGCATGGATTGGACCCAGAACTAGACATGGTACAGGGGGTCCAGGGCATAGGCTGCATGTGGCATCCCAGACCAACCCCTTGTGTTGCCTGCGGTTCTGGATCCAACCCGCATGTCGTGGGGAATGTGGTGCCCATGCTGGCCCTGAGGTCTGGTGTGTGCTGCCTGTAGCATGTGTGCTGGATCCGGTGCCACAGACACTCCAGAGTCTCAGTCTAGCCTGCAAACCAGCACCAGGACACTCATCTAGCCCCTGAAGCCAGACGAATTTGCCATCTCTGGACTAGACTAGAGAAATGAAACAGTATAAATCTGAACTGAGGAAGCGCCAGGTCTACAGCCCTGGTGATGGGGCTACAGAAAAGGTGCAACGTAAGCCATGGTTCCACATACCCTCCTCCTATCTCACAATGTGCTTCTTTACCAAAGGGAGCACTGCGAGAGGGGAGAAAGATCTTTAGTATCCGTGGCCTCCCTGCTGAGGCAACAGGGAGCTCAGCTAGAGGTGGTAGCAGTCGACACCAAGAAGGAGACCACTATTGTTTCACACCACAGGTTACTGAGCAGCTGGTAGAGGCCAACAGCTTTTAGCCAAGTTTATATTTAGCTAATGAAAATAAAAATAGGCCACCCAAAATAATGGGTGGTCTAAAACCACTGTCAGCCATTCACAATCCCCCTTTCTTCCAACCCTTCATATAAAGAGGTTACAACTCAAGGGCGCCACTATAACTCTTGTGATAATCTTTCTCTCACTTAGCAGATGGAGTCATTTACAGATCCTTAGGTTTAAATGAATGGCTTGCACTGAAAAGGCCAGAGTCTAGGCGACTGGCAGGTTTTGCAGTGTTGATAGCCTGGAAAATGCTTAGCAGGGGAAGAAGTTGGCAGTGAAAGTTCATGGACGTGGTGCCTGTGCCCTCTGCCAGGGAATTAACAAGGCTGAAATCCTGGAGCTAGATAGGGCCAAACTGTTCACAGCAAACAATTTAATTGATGAATGTTCTGAATTGCCCAGAGCAGGCTTAGACTTTGACTCATCTGTTAGGTTGTTTGAAATCAATTGGCAAAATGTTCATACAAACATATGTCAGTCTTGGGGTTACCCCCCTCCTGACACCTGCCAAAAAATTGCCATCTTAGACATTCACTATGCAGAATTCACCTGTCTATGCCATGCAACTGGTTAGCAAGGTCATGTGCTATTGTTTTGGGTCCTTACGCCATTAAGTCCTTTGAGGCGGCTGCACTAATGCTAACTAGTATACAAATACTTATTTGTACAAATATGTGCAGTTCTTTCCCTTTCTGCCAACAATCTTGTGACTGCAAACTCACTTGTGCATTTGCCCATTGGAAGTCAATAAAACAGAATGCAAGTGCCATAAAAAAACAGGTGGGAGGTTATTGGAAGGAAGATCTGGATTTGCAGCATTTGACCCGGCTTTGCTTACAGCCAAAACTGAAGAGGCTGGAGAAGAGGAAAGTGGAAGACAGTGAGACAAGATGGCTATTAATCATAATTAGACACTCTGCAGTGAGCAAAAGCCCTCTTGCTTGCTGTGTCCAAAGAGCCTGATCTGAAATTACTGAGCATCACCACTATCCAGACAAACGTATATTCTCTTGTTTTGGGGCAGCCCCAAGTTCTTATCCTTTGCTGGCTGCAGGTCCCAGTTTGCACCCTAGATAACCCAACATTTGCTATAAAGCCTCAATGGGGAGTCTCTGATATATGGGTAAGTATTCTCAAGAGGCAGGGCTTACAGCCCCAGATAAGAGACCTGCTGTTTGTCCTTCTGGTCCCAAGGCTGTTGCATTAACACTGATGTTTGTAAATCATTGTCGGCCTCTGGGTCTGTGTCCAGCAAGCCCCAAACTGCACCTGCCAGTCAATCCTGCCTCATGCTTTGTTCGTGACTTGGGGTAGCACTTGTGCTGCTTGCGCACACAACCTCTGCTGGCTCAGCGATGGTTTTGATCCTAGAGGAGATCCTAGGCATTTTCAAAGCCCAGAAGCACTGCCATGAAGCACGCACAGTCATCTTGCCCCTGCTTGGCACACGCTAAATCCCAGAGGTACAGCAATGTATACCCTTGAGCAAAGTGTGGACCCCATAAGCACCCTCGAGGCAGAGACAGTAGGTGCATGCTCAGGGTGCTTTAAAGTGGCTACAGTGCCTCAGTCTGGGGTGTGTAGGGCAGGCACAGGGGGAGGAAAGAGGGGTTTCCCGGCAGCATGCTAGGCAGGGAAGCAGCATAGCCCCTATATCACTCAGATGCTTCTGCAAATTTTACCCCGGTGCAAGGTTTTGCCCATCTCTCCCTGTCTGCCTTCCATCTGGCCTCCACACCTGCTTGTGTGCTTCGAGACTGCTATTTGTCAGTCTCCTCCTGACCCGTGGACCGCCGTCTGTATTGCCTGTCTCAAAGGCTGATAAATAAATACCTCTCACCAGCACTAAATCTCTTTAAAAAAAAGGAGAGAGGGAAAAAGTGGAGGCATGATAGTCAGGGAAATAAAGTAGTTGCCATAAACCTGATTGCACTGGAAATGGGGGCTCTGAGCAAAGTTTATCCCTGATGTTGTTATTCTTTTCAGTCTCAGCACCATGCTGAAGAGAAGTTTAAGCTCACTTTTTAAGACCCATTTTACTCAAATTCACCTGTCTCCCCCAGAAATAATAGAAATAATCTTTTTTATCCAGCTGGGCTTTTTCCTACAGAAATTTGTTTCCATTAAACTGTTCTCTTTTGTCCTCTTAAAAAGCATATTTTGAATAAGAACAGGGCAAAAAAAATCCAAGTTGCATGGTACCAAAAAAAAAGTGCTTGACTGCACCTCTTTATACAAAAATTATCTCTCTCAATGGATGGGAGAAAACTCTTTTAATGGGATCGAGGTGAAGATGAGAAAGAAAAATTCCTGGAGCTCTACGTAGCTAGTCATTTCAGCAGCAAACACATGGCAAACTCTAGTCTTAGAAAACTAAATTACACTGGCGATGTGAACCTAATGTTCTCTTTCTGCTTTGTAAAACACAATTCTGTGCAAGCCGGGATGAAAGTCGATGCTCTATTTCTGCTTTGGGAAAAATAAAAGGAAGAAAGCCTCTCTGCATTCCTTAACATTCAACAGGACAATGCAAATTCATTGTAGACAAGAAACCCACCCAGTTCTCTCTTCCAAAGCTGTGTTTTAGAGGGAAGGGTCATCATTCAGGAGTCAAGAGGTGCCCATGATTACTGCATAGCCAAGCGGGTCGTATATTATGTTGAGGGAGGGAGGAGACAGGAATTTTTCAAGAATTCAGCTTGATTCAACCATTTTCAAGCTTCTCCCTGTTCAGCAAATAAGGATACTTGGCTACTAATTCACATGCATACTGTAGGGTAGACGCAGCTACCTACCTGCAAATCTGAGCGAGTATTTTGGAAGGCTGGATACCTTAATATATCATCTGAACACTGCCAGTTTTTCACTTGTGATTTTTCTTTACATGTAACAAAACACCAAAGAGGTTTAGAAATAACAAAGGCAGCATTTGCCAAATGTTGTATTTGTTTACTTCTGTTCAACGAGCTGCTCCTCGCAGCAGGGTCTGCAAAGCGCTGCTCCCTCTCTGAATTCAGCATAGACAGTAACACTTTGCAGCTCGGGTTTTTTCTCCCAACTCGGTTAGAGACGTGATCCATTTGCAAAGTGCAGATCCGGTTCTGAGTTGGGGTTCTGAATACATTTTGAATTTGCAGGATGTCTGGACTGGGCAGTGCGGGCCCATCTCTAATCATTTACAGACACGATTCTCGAGGTAAGCCCAGATGCAGCCAGCGCGACGACAGGGTGGTGTGGCCCAGGGCACGCTGCTGGGACTGCCTTGTGTAACATTTCTTATGACTGAAGACTAGGTCGGGCTACAAATAGCTCCCCTGGTTGTACAAGTTCTCAAGACACGTGGCCAAGTACACCGACTGCCACGTAGGAGATTTCGCTATGGTGTATCCTACTCCCAGCGCACTCCAACAAGGGGGCAGAGCCAGCCGTTTCATCCATGCATTGCTTCTTCATGGAGATGAATGAGGTACACGGTGGGACTGCACACTGAATGGGGGCCTTTTCAGATTGATACCAGGCTGTGTGAGTTTTCAGAAAGCAACGGGAGAGACCCTTTTCTGGATCGCTGCCCTTATCCATGCCATGGTATTCACTGGCCCAGAACTTTTTTGGGAATCCAAAGCTGTGAGATCACCCTCGCGCATTGTGTCCATGTACCCAGACGCCACCAGCGACGGGCGTGACCCACCTGTGCAGTCCTCCCCCACTGCCTGGTCTTCCCCAGCCCTTCCGCCCCTGCCTGCGCACTTCGGGTCTGACTGAAAAGGTCACCTCTTACCTTCCTGCCTGTGCTTTGCTGCTGGTTCCTGACATCAGAAAGCTGCAGTCCAAAGGATTTTTCTTCAACTAAAGTCATGAAGGTTGTCTACTCAGTCTTTTTTTTTTGCTGACAGGCACAGTGGGTGCAACATTAGGGATCCTTGAGGATGGGTCACCAAGCCCAGTGTTTGAACTGCAAGGAAAAATATAAAGAGGGAAATACATCAGAGGTGTAAAAAAAAAAGAAAAGAAAAGAAAAAGAAGTTGGTGAAAACAATGGATCAATCATCAGAGAGAGAGAATATAATGGATCAGAGACAATGGGAAAGACATCAGACATGAACCAAAATAGGACAAAAGGGACTCATATCAGCTATAAGATCAGCTGCTGGAGGTGGTAAATCAACAGGAAAAACAAACCAGCCATTGTAGAGGGGGAAGTACAAAGGAGATATCAGAAATGAGGGAGCAGAGGGGGGGACGTGGAACAGAGGTAAAAACAATGGGAGAAATGAAGGATAGCGACTGAAGGAGACGGGCTGGCTTGAACAAGTACGGTGCGTCTAGGGCTCACAGAGATCAACAGTAACCTGACGAAGGACTAGTCATCAATGGACTAATAGTAACTGTTAAATTAGATATAGGGGCACAGGTCTATGTACACTGGAGCGGTGGGTCCTCAGTATGTCTGAAAACCAGTCTTGTGCAGATTTTAAACAGTCTTAAAATACATACACTGGCTTCTTGTGCCAACCCTGCAGACTCAGAAACTGGCACAAGAAGCAAGGGGGGGCTCCCACTTCTCTACAGAAAATCATAGGGGCTAGGGTCACAGCCAACAGACCAAAGGGCGGGAACAGGTCAAAGGCAAGCAAATACCAACACGGCAGTAACAAACACTCAGCACCTTAATTTCCCCCCAACACACACCTCCAGAGTGTCCCCAAACAACTCTTTAGTCCCTAGAGCGCTCAAACAGCAGCCTGCAGCTGCCCCCAAGTCTGATCCCAGCTCCGTCAGCCCACAGCCCTGGTTGACTGAGCCAGTGAGACTCCAGCTCCAGTGTGCAGGTCTGACCCGGCTCTACCTGCACACCGCTCTCTCTTACCCCAGTCCCAACACCCCTGGCGGTTTCTGGGAGCTGCAGTCCAAACGAACAGTCAGCCCAACCCTGCAGACTGCCCCCTGGTTCATCCTGCTGCCTACACACATTATATTCACATTATGTTACCCCCGCCTTTTTAACTGCATGCGCCCCCACATCCAACTAAAGTTAGACCTTATAGTCCCTAAGCAACCAGGGAGCTCTCCGCACTCACTCTCGTCAACATCTGGATTCAGGGGTGTGGACCCTCACTGGCACTGGTAGGTTTTGGGTATCCCCTGTTGTACCTAACCCTGATCTTATCCCAGATGCTCATTCATCCTCATTATCATTTCCATGAGCCCGCAGATCCCACCCTATGTTCGTTGGTCCAGAAGCACCCTCTGGCTGCGCTCTATGGGGGGCTGTATTAGTAAAGGTTCTGTCTTGAGACCTCTGCCAACATTTTGGCTGTGGACGAGCACGTTTCCCTAGCGCCTTTGTCAGGCCAGGGTCTCTGTCCTGTGAACACACATAGGATTTCTTCTGATCATAGTGTACTACAGATGTTTGTCCACCAGGCCTGCTTGCCAGCTCATACAATGCCTCGGGGCACCTATACATGTGACGGAGCTCTGCTCCGACACGTGCTAATTGTGTCCCAGCAGGTTCAATTAATCAAGTCTGCTGCAGCATGCTAATTAACACACTCCAGCAGCCTCCACATCACCTGTATTCAGTGTCTCCGCGTTTCAAAATGGTGGTGGGGGCGCTTTAGCTAAAGCTCGTTGAACATGCTTTAGTTAAAGTGCCCCTGCCACCATTTTGAAGAGCAGGACACCGAATACACATGATGCTGTGGGCACTGCAATTAGAGCGGCTCTCAGAGCTGGTCTAATTAAAGTGCCCCACGCCTCCACCCCACAGCACATGTATAGATACTCTCAGGCAACTTCCTAATGACTGCATAAGGGCCACTGAACTCTTTACATAGCTTTTGGCACTGACCCTGCCCTCCTGGTTTGGTTCTGTACCCACGCCAACTCTCCCATTTCATACACCAGTGACCCTGAGGTCATAGCAGTTTTGTTTTTGCCTTTGTGTGGCTCCAGCCGTCTGACGTCTCTTAACAGCTTGGCTAAATGAACTAGATATCCTGCCATCTTTGTAACATATTCAGATGGATTGTTAAATTCTTCTGATATATTTACTCCAGAAACAACATCAACAGGTAGGCAAATCTCCCACCCAACCCCTCCCCATATAAGCTATATATCCTGTAGATGACTGCACACTGCTCCAGTAGGCCATCATGACATAAGGGAGTATCTCATTCCACTCCATCTGATTGTCTTTCATCAGGGAGGACAGCAAGTCAACCAGAGTATGCTTGAATCTTTCCACTAATCCATCAAATTGGGGGTGATACCGTGTGGTGCAGTTTTGTTGATTTCCAGAAGGTCACACATATGTTGAAATAGTTGAGATTTAAAATTTCTCCCTGGTCAGTGTGTAGGGATCATTGTACATGATGGTAACACACAAATTTCTCAACAAACACTTTTGCCACAGTCTGAGCTTCCTGATCAGGGCAAGGGTATGCCTCTGCCTACTTGGAAAACTAGTCAGCCACTACTAAAACATACTTGTTTCTATGTGGTGTAATGGGTAGGGGACCCAGGATATGCATTGCTATCTGTTCCAGGGGTTGGCCAGCCTGGATGAAGACCATGGGGGCCCTGGGACTTCTCTTCAGTCTTTTTTGTGCACCACACACCTCACATGACCTGCACCAGTCCTTAATAGATTTTATCCAACCCAACCAGAAATACCGAGATCGGACCTTATGAGAGATCTCCATGCCCAAATGATCCCCCAGTACTGGAATCATATAGTGCTTACAAAATTGTCGGTACTTCCTTTCCTAGTACCACTGTTGGAATAAGCTTGGCTCTTTGGACAGATTATGGAAGTTTTCACATCAATACTCCTTGCCTAATGCTTAGCTCAGGCCATACTACCTGATACCCCTTCAGGCACGGATGACATTGTCCTTCTTTAGGGAACTCCTCACTATCGATTTTCTTCTACTTTATTAGTTTTGCAATGTCAGCATCTTCCCGGTGTCTTTACACCAATCTGCCAAGCTTCTGGCTTCCCCTGTATTCGGGGCTGGTTCACCGCTGGCTGTCTCTATTGCTGACAGTGGCTGTATGCCTGCTGCTTCAGCTTTACGTCCAATTTCCACTATGCGAGGCCTATGGGACGAGGCATCAGCACTCTGGTGCTGTCTCCCAGGGCGACGCACTATTTGGTAGTCAAACTCAGCCATCTGTTCTAGCCATCTAGCCAGCTGTCCTTCAGGTTGCTGGAAATTGTGTAGCTACCGGAGAGAATAGTGGTCTGTTTTTAACGTGAAGCATCTCCCAAGGAGAAAGTATCAAAAATGCTTGGTAAAGGTCACCACAGCATGCAATTCCTTTCTTGTAGTTGCACATTGGTGCCCAGCTTTGTTTAAGGCTCAGGTTTCACAGGCTAGTACCTTCTCCTGGCCTCTTTCAACTTGCGACAAAATAGCTCTGATGTCAACATCAGTTGCATCAGTGTCCAACAAGAAAGGTAACTTAGGGTTTGGATATGCTAAGATAGGGGATGACGTTAACTACTGCGCTAGCGCTATAAAGGCATCGTGACATACCCTGGTCCAAATGAACTTTGCCGTACTGGACAGCTTACGTAAGGGGCTTGCAATGGTAGCAAAATCTGCCACAAATCTTCTATAATAGGAAGCTAGACCCAAGAAGTTGCACAGTTCTCTTACATTTCAAGGTACTGGCTGGTTCTTAACAGCCTCCACCTTCTCTGGATCTGGGCTTATCCCCTCCATGCAGATCACATGTTCCAAAAACTTCACTTCCCTGCAGAAAAGCTGACATCTGGCAGGTACAATTGGCTTCCTTCAGCCTCTTAAATACTACTTTCAGTTTCTGCAAGTGCTCCTGAAAGGTTTGGCTTATCACAATGATATCATCCAGGTACACCAGGCAGGATGTCCCTTGCAAATCTGCTAACGTGATATCCATCAGTCTCTGAAATGTACTAGGAGCATTACATACACCAAGGCATAACATTCAACTCAGAAAGTCCCTTCTTAGTGGAGAAAGCTGTCTTAGCTCTGTCCTCTGGGTGCACTTCCACCTGCCAGTACCCACTAGCCGGATCGAAGGTGGAGAACCACTGAGCTTTGGCCAGGAGGTCCAGCATGTCTTCACTTCAAGATAAGGGGTAGGCATCCTTAATATTAACATCATTCAGTCTATGATAATCTACACAGACCCGCACATCTTCCCCTTTCTTCTGCACCAGAACCAAAGGGGCAGTCTATGGGCTGACAGAGGGGCTGATGATGCTTCTTTCCTCCATCTCTTGCAGCTGAGGATCAAACACCTGCTGGAAATGAATGGTGTAACAGGGAGCTAGAGGCCCCTGTTACTGGAAAGGGAGGCATGCAGCCAAGCCTGCTGCATAAGTAGACAAGTGGCTGAGGCAAGGGGTGAGGACCCCAGACTTAAGTAGCACCAGATGAGAAGTAGGCAGCTCACTAGCCCTAGGGACACACACTTGTGGGAGCCTGCAATTCACCTGATGTTGCTAAGGCAACACCCTGGAGATGGATAAGGGTGGCAGACCAGGAGACAGGGGCCTGGCTGGGGGAGCTGAGGTCTTCGAAGGGAGAATGCGCTGGGGTACATGGACCAGAACTGGAATTTGCTGGGCAGTGCGATGAGGACTCCGGAGTAGGAAGGCTCTGGTATTTACCCAAGGAAGGGAATGACTTTCATGACAGTGAT
This sequence comes from Crocodylus porosus, assembly GCF_001723895.1. Taxonomy (NCBI): domain Eukaryota; kingdom Metazoa; phylum Chordata; order Crocodylia; family Crocodylidae; genus Crocodylus; species Crocodylus porosus. The sequence goes on from NW_017728927.1 coordinate 13,669,151, forward strand.
AGCTTGTCTTTCCTTTATGTTTATTCATCCAGGCCAGGGAAGTTTGAGTTACAGTGATAACTCTCTTTCTCTTTATGTTAGTTTACTCGGGGGGGATATGGGTACTTTGGTAAAGTGACAGTGCACCTTTTTGTTCAGGGTGCTTGTCCACTTATAGTGGGGAGGTTTTGGTTAGGTAGATGGCTTATCTTTATGTTATAACTAAACTAGTTGACTGAATGTGACTATCAGGAGAAGAAGAAGATCACAGTATGCCAGAGAGGCACATCAGGAAGTCCTTCCAGGAGCAGGGGAATGAGTTCCAGAGGAGCCAAGTTGTACAAGATTGGGAACAAAGGCAGAAGGGAAGAGTTGGGGCCACAAGGGCCAGAGCCCACAACCTGGGAAGGACAACTGCAGTAGGCTACAGGCTATGTGGGCCGATCCTTTACCGGAGAGAGAGAAGAGCAAGATCTTATGAGGGAGGATAGGGCAAGATGCTGCATTTAATGATTAAGCGCTTAATACACACAAACACACACACCACATTCATACCCCAATTTCTGTTCTGCACTGGTATACATTACCAGTCTTACCAGTGCATGGCTCAACTTAGTGGCCAGCTAAATTGATCACGAGTAGGAGCCGGGCTCTTGCCAGTCCATCTCATTAGATGAACCAATGCTCCAGGATGACATACAGAACAAGACACAGGATGACAAGTGGTGAAGGCCAACAGGGGCTTGGCTCAGAAGCCAAGGCCACCTGACAGTGGGGCTAAGGTGACTAGATAAAAGGAGGCAAAGCTGGGAAGGCTAAGGTTCCTACGAGGACTCTGAGGCCTGAAGGGCCAAACAATCAGTGATGGTAACTGGTAACACCTGCAAGGCATGGGGATGGGTGTAACGGAGGTCAGAGGCCATGAACACAGCCCCTAAGGCACTTGACATCCCCAGATGCCAGCAGGGAGTGACTGGACTAGGTTCCTTCTAGGCCTTGGGGAGCCTCCCATACTCTTTTCTTCAAACAGCATCAAGGTGTGGCAGGTCAGTGAGAGGGAAGGGCCCAAGTGAAGTGGCAGGAGTTGGGCAGTCACCAGAGGGTGTCACAGCACTGCTTGACCCCAGCTGTGCCACAAATGGGTACTTTTCCAGGCCCCTGTTTGACAGCTGTGGCGTTGCCAGTATTAATCTGGTGCTTTGTTAAGCCTGTCTGTATGCCCTAGGCCATGGTCTCCAAGGCCGAGTACATCTGCATATTCTGCTACGACTTTTGGCACTGCTCTCACTTACTCAGGCTCCAGGCCATGATGACTTGACTTGAACTCATGTTCCAATTTTCCTGCATTCCACTGAAGGTTATCAACTGGCGCTCTAAGGTTTTGGCTCTTGTCTGACCTCAGTAATCTTACAGCAATGAACCTCTCTGATCCAGGGTTCTTCTGCAGGACAGCCACACCTGTCTCAAATGTCCCAGTTATGGTGCCCTGATACGTGACTTGTGGTTCTGTGGATGCATTAGCAACACACAGAGGAATTTCACCCCTGTGACTCTTACCCACGACAGTTCCCACTGGCAATCCCGATTCATCAGGTGTTTCTGGGAGTTGCAGTCCAAATTAACAGTCAACACAGCTCTGCAGACTGCTCCCAGTTCCTCCGGCTGTTACACATATTACATTCACATTATGCTCTTAAGTGACTACAGGATCCTACTGTCTTTGCCCTGACTCCATCTGCCCATCTCCTCCCCTGTGTCATCCTCCCCTTCTGGTTGTTCTTCTCTTAACTTGAGTTATAAGCATTTCTGGGCAGGGTCTCCATATTTACCTACATTACGAAGCAACGTTCCCATCTGGGGTGCCAGAGAATGAATAAAGACGTACAGAATAACAGTGGCCACGATGCAGGCATGACCTAGGATATATTTCAGAGAGAAAACACACACTCTGTGTACGATTTAGGAAAACAGGACACTTAATTAAATGTCAGAGTGATGGACAGAGCTGGGACAAGCCTCGAACAAATATCAGAGAGACGGACAACCTCAGACAGGCACAGAGAGATGGATGGATCTGGGACGAGCACTAGGCCTCACCCCCAGCAATGTCAGAAGCACTCTAGCTAGGAGCCTGTTTAAATACAGCTGTTCCTCACATAATTTTGGCACTATTTCTCTGACCAATATGAGCAAGGAATTTTTCCAGAGTGTTCTGCCTGCCAAATGCACCATTGATTAAGGGATACATAGTCTGATTTTACTATGCTTGGTCACAAAATTCACGTCCCTATTTCTCAGGGAAACTGGACTACAGCTCTGCATTTTAAACTCGGATTTAATTAGCATCTCTCTGATCAAACTGTGGACAGCACTCACAGAAGACCCCCACCTTCCCCTTCCAACGCAGACATCAGAGAAAACAGGCAGACGTAAGAAAGACAACTGAGGGATGGAAGGAGAACAGAGATACAGAATAAATGCTACTGAGTTGTGAGAAACCAAGCCCTAATATTACAGAGCAAATGCAAGGGGCATCTACTTGGCAATCTGTAAGTCATCAGAAGAATGGAAAACATAATTGAATAATCAATCAGAAAGACAAGGTTGAGAAGTGTCACAGCAAAACAATTGATACTTGGAGGTCAGTCATGAAACCTAAGATCTAAACTAGAAAGAGGAGGACAATAGTGAAAGAACAATGGGTTTTTAAGGTGCCGCCATTATGAGAGGTGTTTTCATGCAGGTATTTGAATGTTGGTTCGGTGTTTAGGTAAATGTTTAGAGTCCTGTAGATGGCAGAAGAAAAAATCATGGAAGGGACTTTGGAAGAATGAATCTGCTATCCACAGCTAGTGTTGAGTGAAAGGCTGAAAAGGAGAGATTTTAAGGACTCCGTTCTGGAGAACGATCATAAAAGTGATATGATGGAGATCCATATTGACTTCCTCTGCAAGATTTCATAACAGACATCATTTAGAGGCAAAGTTTTCAGCTCCCCCTCCACCCACGTCACAGGGGAAGTCCTGCAAACTCTACCTGAGATCTGCAAGTAAGCTTTGGTTCTTTCCAGGTCAGATGCCATCACTACCCAGTCTGACTTGGCAAACATCTCATCTGGGTGAGGTTTAGAGGCAACTGAGATGTATGTGCTACACAACCCGTGATCTCAATTTTGCAAAGGGAATTTACTTAACAATTCTGTTAAGCAAGCACAAGTCAAAATAGTGTACAGCTCATTCTCCAATGGCTGTCTGAGTTCCCTAATGACATCAGCTGAAAGTATCGTATTTTCTTACATACAACATGCTCTCCCCACAAAGAAACTCCCCAAAAGCAGCTGCTGGGAATTTCTGTGTGTGTTATATGTGATAACTATGGTAAGAACAGTTTCTGCCAGTTATGGTCAAGGGAAGCAGAACAATGAGCAGGCTCTGCTCTAGCTCTTGCTGCTCAGTTATTTGCCGCAAGGAAAGATCTTTTTTCCCTCATTCTTCTTTTCAAAACCAAGGTGTGCATTATATTTTGGGCATGAGTATGCCAAAAATATGTTAATATGATCTTTTTTGAGGAGGGAAGGTCACAAAACTAGACTAAAAATTCTTTCTGCACTCAGAGAACAGACTGACTTAATACCGAGTCATTTGTACCATCACTTCTCTGAACTTCACCTTACGAAGACATCACAGTCTATCTAGCAGTAGTTCGAACTTAGCAATTAGAGCTGAATGAACGACTCATAATGAATAATCTGCTTGTCAGATTTCACCTCGTTTTGTGTACATGAAATGTTCGCACACAGATTGCAAAGTTCTCACATTTATTTGTTAATAGAAATAATATGCGATTTTTCCCCACGTGCAAATATCAACCTAACAGTTTATTGAAAATATTCCATATTCAAAATTCATGCCACGTTGATGAGAGACATAAGCTAAGTGGTTCTGTTTCTGCTCCCTGATTGGAGGACTTATGAAACAAAAGCCACACCACACTCTGAATTTCCAACCTGGCTATCAAACACACACGCTGGAATTTGTTTTTAGTGAGAAGTCGGCCTTTGGGTTGCATGATTTCTTCTCTGGAGATCTGGTGGTGGTCACCAGTTGAGCATTCAGCCATTCCCAGAGAGTAAAGAGGAGAAGGCCACAAATGCTGCTAACCTGAAACTTGCGGGCAAGTCTGAATATCCTCCTCCTGCACAATGTGCTTAGCTATCTTGCCAGTGGAGCAAGCCTGAGCAGGGAAAAAGCAGACTAAAGTCTGCAGACTGGCATCTAGTAGTGGGATTAATGTTGATGCCAATGTTGAGGACAAAGTGTTCCCCAGTGTCTACTAGGCTACTGTGCTGTCTCAGAACTCACTCCAGCTGCCCTTAAGAGAAGTCCCCAGGGTACAAAATCTCCAAAGGGTGTTAATTTATATCCCACTGCATCATCTTTGGGGAATCAGCCCTATTCATGGATGGATCCATAATGTACGAAAGCTGGGTGCAGTGCAATACATAGCTCCTCCGAGCATGGAGCCCCTGGGGTGATGGGGGAATACCAGGGAGCTGGGCAGAAAGCAGGTCCATGAAGGAAGGATCCTGCCTCTTGCTGAAACCACTGCTGCAGTCCACAGCTGGCCTGAAGGCAAGCTGGGGGCCAGGGCCACTGCTGCCCTGCTATGGCCGGGGACTGTGGAGAGCAGCTGCAAGGGGAGCCGAGTGCCAGTGGCTGCAGCGAGCAGGTTCCTCCTTCCAGTGCTTGCTCCTTGCTCGCCTCCCGCCATATTCCCTGACGGCCAGGAGAAGGAGCAACCTGCTCACCACCACTGCTCTCCGTGGCTGAGCCAGGTTCTCCGCACAACTGAGCTGCTCCCTAAAGCATGAGGACAGCAGCAGTGGCAGGGGCAGGAGTGCTCACACCAATGCACCCCCGTGGCTCCAGTCTCGAGCAGTGCCAGATCAGACCGAGGATGTCTCTCCTCTGGCAGTGCCCTGTGCACTGGAAGGTGTAATGCCCCCTGCTTATAATGCACCTGCCCAGCTGCCGATTTATCCTGGAGCAATGACACAGGAGGAGACACAGAAAGAGGTAAGAAGTCAGACGGCAGGAGGAACCTCAGGACCACCACTCAAGCATCTGGAGCACAGCACAGAGATGATCATGGGGGCAGAGATGAGAATGAGGGGAGCAAGCACCAAAGACAGCAGCAGTCTGACACCTCCCCCCACCCGTAGACTGGCAAGGAATGGTTTTGGGGTTTGTTTCTATCTCATTGTTTTTAAATGAACCATGAAGCTCCTGGGATCAGGGTGGCCTTAGCTGCCTAGTTGCGGAAGGCAAAGCTGGAGCTGAAGGCAGCCTCCTGGCAGGATTTTATAAAGGCCTCTCAAGCTCCCGGTGATCTGCAGCTGCGGAAAACAAACACAGCCTGATACAAATGCAGAGCGCGCCCATCACACAGGTACACTCAATTACCGATTCATCAGCCCAAGTGAACTTGAAGGGCTTTTCAAACTCTACAGGAATTGAAATTAAAAGAAAAAAATCTTCTAGGGGGATAATACTCCGTGACACAGAGCGAGGCAGGCTCATTTTGAGATCTGCTTCAGCCTGGGGTTGGTGGAAGCTGTAGCCCTTAGTAAGCTAGAAAGGGAAGGACGGTCTGAGAGGATGAGACTGAACTATTCTTGTTCTTCCAAAGGTGACCTAAGACTGGGGATGGAGATAATGTTGGGGCTGATGTGCATCTTCTATTCCTTTCTGATGTCAAGAAAAAAAAAAAAAAAGCCTGAAAAGGTCTTCCCTGCTCACATATAATGCCCACCCCCTTGACTTTTTTTTAACATTAAACATTCAGCTTTAGTCAAGCTTGGAAAATTTTGCAGTAGAACAGTCCAAATAATTGATTTTTTGGTTCACTGCTCCAACTGAAAAGTTGGGGGAAAAAATCCTTTCATTGACCCAAACTAAGAATTTTTCATTTTTCTCAGGGGGAAAAAAAATCATTTCAGGTCACCTGAATTGTTTCATTTGACTTGAAACCAAACATTTTGTATCAAGTTTTAACTCCTTTCAAATGGTTTTGTATTACATTTTGGCAGTTTCTAAGACACAGACATCATTTCTGAACAAAGCACGCATTATTCCCTTTAAAAAAGAAAGAGGAGCCAAAACAAAACTTTTCCAACTCTTTTTAAAAAATGTTTTTGTTCATTTTGGCTGAAACTATTTGGCTTCAGTGCCATTTTGGGGCTGAATCAAGCGTTCACACCCCCCCAAAACTAATAGCTAACCCAAAGGAGACCCTCCCCACACACGCAACCCACAATTACCCAGCTCTGTAGTGCTCTACATGCTATGTTCACTGTGGCCTCCCTGCCCTACAGCTCTACCGGTGGTCCATCACCGCACAGCTCCACACAAGCGGAAACCAGGCACGTGGCAGCTGCAGGACTAGTGAAGTGATGCTGTCTGGAGAACGGAGGGAGAGCTCGGTTCAGAGAGACTCCTGACACCTCTTTCTTAATTTTTTCTGTTAAGACCACTTTAATTTTGGGGGGGACTAGTCAATGCTTGGGAGAAATGACGTCTTTGTTAGAGACTGAACTTAACCAAAATCGTTAATGGATAATTGGAAGCTCCCAAAACACATGCTCTGAGGAAGCTCATCCATGACACTCATTCCAGAAGTAAAAACCTACCTGCCAGGTTTCATCACGTTCCCTCGGCCCCCTGATACACACACACACACACACGTCAAACCTGGCCTCCCGATACACAGAGTCAAACCTTGCCCCTGATACACACACACACAATCAAACTCCGCCCTCTGATACACACACACAGTTAAACTCCACCTCGACACACACACACACACACACACACACACACACACAGAGTCAAACCCTCTTTATCCACTAGGAAGACGACAAAGAACAAACGGCCCTTTTTTTAAAAAAAAAACCTCTCTCCCTAAAAGGTGGATCCTAGCTCCATTTGTCCTTGTCTGCCTCATTTATTCCCAGCAGGCACTGGGACAGTGCAGAGGGATAGATGTGTAAGAGTCGCGCTGGAATACTTCTGTTCAGCAGCAAGACACGCCGTTTCAGCCACCAGCTTCCCCTCAGTGCACATGGCGAATATACATCCCCCGAGGATCAACAGACCTTCACTGTCTCGTCTCTTTTTTCCCTACTGCAGGGGTCAGCAACCCCCGGCATGTGCGCCATGCATGGCATGCAAGGCCATTTTGCTCGGCACATCACCGCCAGCCTGGGCTCTAAGCAGCTGCAGCCAACTCACGGAGCCCAGGCTGCTCCCAGCAGGCGGCTGGGAGGCTGCAAGTCCTGCTGCAAGCAGACCGGGCTCCGTGGGCTGGCTGCAGCCAGGAGGCTGCAAACAGCTGCTCCGAGCTGTCCGGCATGTCTGCACTCTGGCATCTTCCAAGGTAGACATTGCGGTTTTTTCAGCACTCCAGCCAAAAAACGTTGCCTGCCCTTGCCCTACTGCATGGACACTTGGACCCTTAGCTCCCTACCCAATACCTTTTCCTGCCCAGCTGCTTCCTTTAAGTCTTCCTCCGAAGAAGACAGGAATTGCTTACTTTCTAGCTGCCTCTCTCACACACACAAATAATAAGCCACAAGGTTCTCCAAACTATTTAAAAGCACAGTGGGTGTTTTAATTATGCGCATGAAGCAGGTCCTGATTATTATAACCTGCGTGGAGCTGCAGGAACTGGCATGGGAGTGATGAAAGCCCCTTGATGTATCCCTTCTTGGGCTGGACTGCAGATGATGGAAGCTTTGTGCTCAGGTGACTAAGACCATGGCCTGAGGAATTGGAAAATTAAAACTAATCATTGGTGCTTAGGTGATGAAGGGCAAAATCAGCACTTAAATTCCCTGATGATGGAAGGGAATTTAAAGACAACCAATTAGATAGCAGATAATCACCCTTTTGTCTGTACAGAAACCACCCTGCGAAAACTACACTGGGTGCCCATGAGACCATTTCTATTATCCCAGCCTCCTCATACCCTTTCAGGCCTGAAGTATCTGCCTAATGTTTTTGTAGTGCTGAGCAGCTTTGGTACCCCATGCCGTTAGATTAGCTATCATTACATCTTTAAGGGCACTGGAATTACCAAGTTGCGAAGTAATAGATTGGTACTTACAAGGCACAGCTGGGCAGCTTCAGATTAAGGAAAAAAAAGCTGGGATTTTTGTTTCCTTGCTGCTTTGAACTGCTCTGCACTTTACATACAAACAGTACATAGTGGAACGGGGCCCGATCTCTGAAGCAGAAGAACCAGCTTTCCCTCCATTACCCTCCTCCACTACAACAAATGCTTCCACCACCTAAATACTCATCCAGCAGTGAGTCTCAACCTTTTTAGACTAAAAGCACCCTCCTTAGACTTGAGGTACCCCCCCGCCACACTTTAGACCTGAGGCGCCCTTTGCCAGCCCCCTGCTTTCCCTTGTTTCTTGACTACAGAAACATAATAGAGCTGTGGTGCTCAAACTCCCAGCACCATGGGCCAGATCCAGTACACAGGGTCACAACTATCTAACACACAGGTTCACATAATCTGGCCAGCAGGGCTCCCCACAAGTTTGGCATCAGGGGAGCAGCAATAAACACTGCCACCACGTTTTCACTGCCAAATTTCCAGACCCGTGGGGATCCCCTCTAGGTTGAGCAGTACTGTAATAGAGTAATTTTAGAGCAGGAATAGACCCTTCCCTAACCAGCACATCCTGAGGGGCCTGACCAGGCACCCTTCAGCTCAGCACTGTGGAAGGAAGGGAGGACTGCTCTAGCACCCCCTGGCTTCTAGCCTGAGCCACTGTGGGCATGTGCCTGCATTTCCGGAGTGTCTGCACGTGTACAAACTGGTTTAGTCTAGCCAGGTTAGACTACCTTGCAAAGATTGAATCAATTCAGGCTCAGGCTTCTTGTATGTCTGTCCCTAGCCCTAAAAACCAAACATACTCCTAAGTTGTAAATTCATCCCTGCTGACAGATACCCAGCATGGGTTTGGCTCAAGATAACTAGCTTGGGTTTTATGGGGAGAGAGAACTGAAGGAAGAGGAAATGCAACCTCCAGAAACATTTTGAAGGAAAAAAGCTTTTATTTAATTGAGCCTCACTTACGGTAGGCTGAAAGAGCCAGGCCCACCACTGCTTCTGTCATTCAGCCAGCCCGCGCAATTGTGAGTCAGAGTAGAATATTCCACATGGCCAAAAGATCAATGGGCTTCGGCTCTTTCACCTTGACATAAGCAAGGCTCAATTAAATCCTAGCTTTCTTTCTGGAAACATTGCAGTGGTTTTGATTTTCTTTCTGAGGTGGTTCTTTTCCTTGGAAGCTTCACCTGGGTTATTTTTCTTATTTTTGACACTTATTAAATGATGGCCCTGCTTTTCTGCCAGACAGTAGCTCTGTTCTCAGCTCCCCCGATATAAATCTGTGGTGTTTCTAACTAAACCAATGGCAATGTTAACAAGGAAGCTAAGAACTGGATCTGTCCCATGGGCTTGACAACTATTAAGGGCCAAATTTTACTCCTGGCAAAGACAGTAGTAGTGCTGCCATCCATCTCAGCAAGACCAAGGTCTGGGGTGTATGTCGCCAACTGGCAAGTACAGCCAGATGGGTGGTGCCCACCCAGAACCATCACTGGCATTTTCCCATGGGCACAAATTGCACCACCTGATCCTGTGAGAGTAGGGAACATGGAGGGTGCTGTGCGCCAACCCTGTCGTTAGAGAATTGTATATTTTCTGATTTCCACTGCGTGGCTTGACTTAAAACAGTACTAATGAGCCACTTGCTTTCTTCCTCTCCTTCTGATCTCATATTCATGAGTCAGGGTTTCCTGGCACTAGACTCAGATGCTAAACGGAAATTGCTGCACAGTGACATATCTGTGCAGTTTCAATGTCCATTTATTTGCCTTTTCAAAGAGCTGCTGTGTTAAGCGAACATCTCTGCCTGGATCCTAGCTGGAGGAGTTTGTCTGGTACAGCTCGGTGCCTGTTAGGGTGGAAAAGAGTGACAGAGCATGTGTGCAATGGTGCAGGAAGGGGTAATCACAGCTCTGGACCTGGGTGAATATTCCAGGTTGTGTTCTCATGACAGCTCCTACCCTAGCTGATACTTCAGGGATGAACCCAGGAACTTTTGGACCTAGAAGTATGAGCTAAAAAACCACAGCTAATGCTGAAACACACACCTGTCTTTGAAGGCTGAGCAGATATGAACCTCCTTCACCAAAACTAAACAAATTAATTTTCTGGCAAATAAATTCACCCCAAAAGTGTAATTTTGGAGGCTAATTCATAGGTTTGACTGAAAAGAGTGGGGAAGGAGGCCTGAAAACACTGAAATCTTTTGTCTTGGCATTTTTTAATGGAACACTTGGTCTTTCTGGTTGAAAATGAAGCTTTTTATTTTGAACTTGGCTTTTTTTAATCAAAGGGCAGGACAGTAAATACACTGCCTGAAAATAAAACAAAATGTTTTATTTCTAGTCAAATAAAATATTTCAAGTAGAGCCAAGCTTTTATTTTCCCCTATTCAGCCACTGAACCAGAAAAAAAATTCTTTGTACTACTCTACTAGTAATCTATTCCTTGCCTACATATGTTCATTGTTATTTTGCTTTTCTGCGAACACTCAGCAAATGAGCTGCTGGAAGGAATGTTCAAGGAAATGTGAAATTTTAAGTGAAAATAATTTCAGATCCTGAAATCTGAACTGCAAATATCAGTGTTTGTACTTGGAGAGTCTGTTGTGTTCATGTTAGGGAATATATTCTATGACCTGTGTTCGATCAGAAATTAGCCAATGTGACTTGGTTTTGGAATATTACCAGGAGCAGACTAGTTTGGAGCAGCTGCAAAGCAAGGTTCAATGGTAGAAATTATTCAGTAAATAAAAGCAAATATGACTTGAGACCATCATCAACTCCTTGTGGTCAGTCCCAAAGGGAGAAAGAGGTTAAAACATTATTCACTATAAGTTATTCACCTGGAATAAAATTCTCCAATTCTGATTGAGGGTTAACATGTGGCCCACGGGCTCCCATCCAGCTACCATTGCTCCTGCTCCTACAGCAACTGGGGGCTCTCTCTTCCTGCTTCTGCTTCCTGCTACTGTCACTGGGGACAGGTGGATCAAAGAACCACCCAAGCCGCTGAGCTGCTATGGCTAAGGCAATGGCCCACAAGTGAGTGATGTGGTCACTAACACATCCATCCACCTTTGACTCCCCAGGGAAACAACCAGTATCCTATTGGCAGCTGGCTTGATAGAGTCCAGCAAGAGGCTTGAATGTGCACTCTAAGGTTAGGGACAGAAGTTTCCGGTAAACTGGTTTAAGTGATCAGAAACTGATTTAAATCTGTAACAGGACAGAAGTTCAGTGCACCTAAACCAGTTTCAAAATGGCTGAAGCTGGTTTAAGATAAACTGGTTGAATGTAGTATCAGACTTAACTGATTTGGGCATGGGTGTCTGGTGCCTCTTGAGTCAGGTGGGGCATGTGCTCACCCTGACACAAGTCAGCGACTTGCAGCAGTGGGGGGCATCCCCCAGTGGCCAGTCCCACTGATGGCACTGGTGCTCCCGCCTCTGTCCCCTTCCCGTAAGCTAAACAGGGAGTGCAGCCTGGCAGGGGGTGCACCAGCATTCTCAGGGGGTGTACCCCCATGCACCTGCTATGTGTCACCCCTGGTTTTGGGTCAAACTGATTTATGACTGTCCCAGCCCCCTACCTGGTTCAAGTTAAATCATAGTCCCCCAGCATGCTCTGAAGCCCTGGGCTGGGCTGTCTGCTCCAGAGAGCAGGGTTGGTCCTGCCCCTCTACTCCTCAGCTGGAGCAGTGAGGGCTAGCTGACAAGGTTGGGGGGAGAGGGGGGAAAGGCAAGCCCAGCTGGAGATGCAGCCCAGTCTACAAGGGGGGAAGTGTCCCCCACAAGCAAACTCCAGGCCAGAGATGGGAGTTAAACACCCCATCCCCCACTCAAACTTACTGCTGGCTGCAACTGTGGGCTACAAATCCCAGAGGTACTTGGAAGCAGGAAAAGGAAGTGATGAGCAACCCTGCAGAGTCCTGCTGCTGTAATGCTGTAATGCCCAGAGACCTCAGGGGCAGTGGAAAGAGGAAGTGAACATAGCCAGACAGCTGTGCTCGTGTCCCCCCGCTTCTGGCCTGAGCCACTGCAAGCACGTGGCTGCGTTTCCTGAATCAAAGGTAAATGTCTGTTCAATTCTGTTTCAATTTAATCTGTGCAATTTAGACTAAACCTGCAAAGACTGAATTGATTCAGCCTCAGGCTTTTTGACTGTTTGTATTTAGCCTTTGAATTTTGGTGGAGTTAAGTAATGGCTTAGCACAGGAGTTGTCAACTGGGGGTACATGTACCCCTGGGGGTACTTTGAAAGGTCCCATGGAGTATGTAGGGGTGGGCGGGGATGGAGTGCCACCACCCCTTGCTGCTGCCTCACAGGAGCAGGGCTGGGGCAGGGCAAGAGCAGGGCTTCACAGACACACTGCTGCCACTTGCCACACTCCTGCCTGGTGCCTGGCCACTTACCCCTCCCCCCTCCCAGGGGTATACTTACTAAAGAGGGGGCTGCCAGGGGTACACTTATTTTAAAAGGTTGAAAACTCCTGCCTTAGTGGCTGTGGCACTGGTCTTGGCTTTCCGTGCTCAGGTTTTCTGTGTGACTTTAGACAAGTTTATTCACAGATCCCCCACTGTAAAATACGATAAAATGTTGCCAAAAGAAAATTCTAAAGAGCCAGTACTGGGGAAGAGAACTCCCTTCTGGAGAAGATGATTTAATAGAATAGCCATATAGTCATCTTTCATAAAAGGGCTTACATATGCCCATTGAAAATATCAATAGAAAGGTGTAAAAACCTTATTGTCACAGTTCATCCTGTGTGTAGGCAACTGCACGCAGCAGAAAAGAAGAAAAGTGAGGACCATACAGTTCCTAATAAAGAGCACAGAGCTAGTTTCACAGATTATAACGATGTTCTGGAATATGTAAAATTAAATGATTCAGGGTTCGTAGCACTACTTTTCTGCAGGAAGCATGGAAGGCTGTTATTTCAGAGACATTTTTCTAGAATTGCTAACAATTTAAAGGAAAAATATAGCTATAAAGGACTGCCTTCCTTGTTAAAGAAATACAAAGAGTGTAGGCTGCACACGTTAGCACTGGAAACCCAAAGCAAGAGAGACCACTAACAAGTAAAACTTCATATATTGCCAAGTGAAAAGACAAAATCACAACTAAAACCAGTCAAAAAAGCTTTATATGAAAAGGGTATTAAGATAAGAGAGTTTGGCTTTACTTCTTAGAAGGGAATTTACTTATATCCCAATATGTAAATTCCTCTAAATAGATAGAACATTATTTAGAGAACGAGCTGCAAGTAGGTCAGAGAAACTTCTATAGAAATTTAACATTGAAATGCTGCTAGTAACCTCCAACTAGGTAAATATCTGGGATTAGCAGGGCTCATTGCTATGCAATACTGGTTGAAAACTTTTTAAAGGCATGTTGTTCAATCAGAAAATGTGATTTCATCCAAACTGAAGATTCCTGCCAGAATGCATCAATTTAGACAAGATTTCACTGAGAGCAAAATGAATTAAAAAAATTAAAAGTGTCTTGATAAAGTCAAATGTTTATCAAGCTTTTTTTGGAAAAGTCTGTATATTCTACATTGGCATTTCTGAGCCACTTTTCATTTCTACATTTTTTATATTACAAGATAAACTAAATATTTTAAAGGTTGAAAGCTAAATGAAACATTTTAGTTTATATGAAATTTTAGATATTTGATTTTGTTAAACTCAGAATGAAAATAAATTTTGATATCATGCAATTTCCTTCAAAATGTAAATTCTGCTTGCCACAGAGTTCTACAGCAAGGTGAAAAAAAAGTATTAATGTTTGTATAGAAATACAAGAAAAGGACAGATTTCCAGGAAACTGTGAAACATGCTCTGCTTACTCTGATATGGATAAGAAATTTGTAAGTGTGTATAGGTTCTTTTGGACATTAAAATTAGACCAAACTGTCAGCAATGAACTTGGAGATTGCAAAAACAACCCCCCAAAACCCCCAAAAAACCAAACAGAGTATATTTCTAGAAGAGTTTTGAGACAATATACAATGCACAATGAATTGCATCCATTCAGTCTGAATTAAGAGAGACAGGGACTTGTCTGTGGACCAGATACTAGACCACTTACTAGGTCTCCAAGCGGTATTTGGGTATCTAAGCACAATCCTATTCTACCTTGCTTGAGTCCCTGAAAAACTGTTAATACAAGAGGTGGGTGGACTGTCCCTCTTGCTAAAATGAAGGCACACTGCAAGTGTAGATAAAATCATGGGACTTTAGGGACTTGAGTAGGGTGCAATAGGCTTATACTTATTAGGTGTCTAAGTAGAATAAGATCTGGCCACATCTGTGAAGTTACAGAGAAAGCATTTGACTGTGTTGAGTGTCTTGTCCTAATAAGCTCTCTTAGTTTGTATGGACATGATCTCAAACTTAGTATCTAAATGAGAATCATAAACTTAATCAAAAGTGCTTGTGCTTTGGTTGATGGTAAATGAATTCTCACCAAGGGGGCAATAAGACAAGGTTATTGGCACTCACTACTTCTGTTCATCCTTGTAATGCAGCTACTGGCACAGAAAGTTATTCATAATGAGAATATTACAGGACTCATATTTTGAACCAGAGAACAGAAAGCAGCCTTTTATAAACAGATGATATACCTCACACTTCCCTTGGCCTCCATCCTGTAGTTTTACAGAGATTAAATACTGTTAGACAGATTTATGGCTGCCAAGTGAATATTCAAAAGACAAAATTATTGCCTATGTTTATTATATAGAATAGATCATAACCACAGATGCATTCTCTTGGGCATCTACAAAAATAAATATTTAGGGCTATATTTTAGTCACGCAGCAGATTCATTCCATAAGGATCTCTTATAGAGGCTTGAGGATGAAGTCATAACATAGAATAAAAATGTATAAAACCTGGGTGACGTGCCAGTATAATTTGTATGAACAGGCTTCTGCCAGTTTTCCACTACTTTGTTACTTTGGACAATACTCAAGATATAGTTCGACAAGTTAGAAAGAAAATGCAAATGAATTTTTACCGGTCTTTTTAATAAAAACCTTTGATTAAAAAGGAATTGTTGCAATATCCTTTAAAGCAGGCTGCAACTGGGCTTCCCAAGTTTAAATAATATTTTGGAGCAGCAAAATCAAGAACAAATAGGTATGTTGAATAAAGATTAGGAAAGATTCACATTAGCGCCACATAAAAGAATCTTTAAGTCTCCTCAGGCCTTACCATGACAGAGCATAAAGAAATAACGGAGATAGATCCTTATATATGGCAGCATTAGAAATCTGAGATCTAAATCTCTGCTTAAAGCATCTAGTAGAGTTATTTACGCCATTGCAAAGTGGGTGGAAAATACCGCCATAAGATGCACGGCAATGAGCACTTAACGTCTGAGAGCTACCACTAATATACAAGATAATGCTGGTTACCACACTTAATGACCCTCTGATATTTACCCCAGAAGACCCCAATACCAGAGAAAACAACCTTGCAGAAAATAATTATATAATATTCATTATTATTTATTATTTGTACTGCTGTAGTAGTAAAATGTAGCAGTCACGGACCAGGATCCCATGGTGCTACACACTTTAAAAACATAATGATGGTCCCTGTCCCAAAACATTTATAATGCATGTATAATATTGCAAGATACAACTGAAGGCTACAGACAGAGGGGAGAGCACAAGAAAACAATGAGACTACGCTCGTCAGCATTCTAGACAGTGGGCTCAGCACACCAGGTGCCTAATGGTTGTCAAGATTTTTGTTAACGCCACAAAAATATTGAAAACTAAAAAAAGATTAAATAAAATGAAAGGGGTCTACGTAATTCCCATTTGCACCTATATTCCTAGCTGCGCAGTTTTGCAACAGAGAGTGAGCTATAAAATACAAATCACTTAAAACACAGCTGATAAGGCCAATTTTATTCTAGGATTCTCGGTGGGAAGGCATGCTAGGTAGAATGTATATGTGCTTGCAAAGTTTCAACTGAATTAACAAAATAAGCTATCAAGATAAATGGAAAAAAGCAATTGACTTCCAAATGGAAGAGGAAGAATGGACTGAGATAATAACATGTGCAAGTAGCAGTGCGATTGCATGTAATTTGATGGCAACGCAGTGCAAGCCTTAATATAGCTTCTATTATGCTTCTTCCCGATTATGGGCCTTGATGTTACTGATTCATAAGCAGTGCTGGAAAACCTGCAATGGAGAAGGGAGCTTAGAACATGTAATTTGGTTTTGTTCTAAAATGCAGGGATCTGGGCAGAAAATAGTAACCATTGCCAAAAGTATCAGTGGAATGAGCAAGCGTTGAGTTCTTTCCACTGGAAAAAGTCTGAGGAACAGATGATACCCAGACAGAAAACTCTAAACTTTAAACTTTTATAAAGACTTCCCTGGCAGGAGAACTTACCCTGTTTCAACAACCTAGATAAGCATTGGCTTAAATTCAAGCAAGTGCTCATATCCCAGTGAAGTCAATGGAACTAAAACCTGTCTGCATACTGAAATGCTGAATCAGATCCACGAGAACGTCGTTCTCCCTGTGGTGAATTATTAGACGATGCATAGCCTGTTGTGAACCTGGAGAGCTGGACTTAAGTTGTTCAAAATCAGAATGAACGATGCTAAAACTCTACGATCCCCTTTCTTAAGCTCAGTGACAATATATTCTCCCATCCGATGGAACAAATATTGCAAAAGGAGTAGATGACAGGACTGACTCAAAGCCTCCCAGAACTTGGCTTCAGGCACCAGTGATACAAGAGAGAGCATTTTTTGTACACAGATAAAGTCACTAACATCAGTATGGGTGAAAGCCTCTGCCCAAGCAAGAAGCCTAAACAGGCGCATTGTAGATGGGTAGAACAAGGGGATTTCCAGCCTACGGACAGCATCAGGCCCCCTCTGCAGCTTCATGGAGTATTATAGCATCACAAAATCTATGAGATGTTCTAATGATCCGTGTGGGGCGTCATGCTTGAAGAGCATTTCTGCAGCCACTCAGCACCCCCTCTGTCCTGTCTCCCCTAAGCAGGGAGCCTTGCCTCTGCTGTGAAAGGAGAATGGTTCCCCTGCAGTGAATCCCGGACATTAATATAGATGTAAATATTCAACAGCCTATCTTCTTGTCACTGTTTTATTGTCTGATCTTTTTCTCTTTACTACTCCTTTAGTGCTGTCCTCCACCTACTGAGTAGAAGTGTTAAAAATAAAATAACAACTGAGGGCGGGATTTTCCAAAGTACTCAGTGTTGCCTGACTCTTCTCTTTGAAGTCAGCAGGGGCTTTATTATTGACTTCAACAGAAGCAGTTAGGTCAACACTGAACACGGTAAATATGCATATTCATGAAGCTAACAGTGTTTCCTAACTGTATGTATACGGGATATACTGATAAGACTGCAGGAAAAAAGTCACGTTAAAAAAACAGAAGCAAACCCAAAGTCAAGTGTAGAGACACCGAGAAAGAGGCAGGTTTTAAACCAGTTAGCCAGCCATTATGAGGCCAGCTACATTTTCCTGAAGTATTGCAGCATATATAAATGTGACGGGCTGGCTAGCAGTGACCTGGACCAGGGGTTTTGAAAGGGCAAAGGTGATTGGAGGACTTGGGATTCCCTTTCCTCACCAATCTGGTAATGATTTGGCCCAGGGGTTTTGAAGGGGTAAAAGATGATTGGAGGACTTGGGATTCCCTTTCCGCACCAGTCAGGCCCCAGAGACTCCCCCCCCCGCCCCCCGTGTCCTGATTGGCCCCTTGGGTCACCTGGAGGGGGATAAAAGTGGCAGGCTGACTCAGGAAGAGACCAGCGAGGGACAACACGGAAGGAGCTTCACAGAGCTGGCAAGAGCTGAGCCAGCGGGGTGGGAGCAATGCCCCAGAAAAGCCTGAAAGAGCAGGACCTGCAGGCAGCAGTGCGGCGTGCGGCCGGCAGGAGAGGCTCCCCACTGGGCTCCAGGATCCCCAGAAAGAGGCTGCAGCCAGCAGGAGAAGCTCCCCAACTCCAGGAAGGATCTGAGCAGCGACTTGAGGGGTTCCCAGCTCTGCTTCTAGCTCCTCCAATCAGAGGCCAGGCAGCTTGACATGAGGCTGGGCTCCAGGAAGGTCAAGACCCCTAGCAGGCCAGAGCAGTGCCATCAGTGGTGGCGGCAGTGCTCCTAACTACCATGTGGGAGATCTGGGTTCAAGTCCCAGCTGAGGTGACTTGGGGTAAGTGAGATAACAAGAAGCAAATCTTCTTGCAGTGGAAAGGGGCCATTGTGCTTTCTCCCCCTCCAGGTACCAAGGCCCTATATTTCCTTGTCATGTGACATTTTGCATTTTGTGCCCTTTGTATATTCCACCAACCCATATTGTTTGTTCTGCTCTTTGAGTTTTATATTTTGTTAACCCTGTTTTGTGAATGATTGTAAGTGTCTAACCTTTATTGAATCCTGCCCCCTTGAGGCATTGTAGTGTCCACTATACCCTCTGATTTATGCCTGTTACCTTCCCAGTATTAAAAGGTATATGGTTAAGTCCCCATTGGTGGTCTGACTCTGCTCTATAGGGGAGGAGAGTCCCTATACCTCCCACAGCACTTGTGCACTTGCTTTGATCCCTTCAATTGGAGAGGAGGTACCTCTTGAGTTACTTAAAAAAGGGGACAGCTACATAGGGGTGGAGAGAGGATGCCGCACACGAGATCTAGTAGGCTTCTTTACTACTATTCATTCCATCCAGAAAGAGCTCACACCAACTTCCTCAACCTGATGAAGGGTTTTTAAACCTGAAAGCTTGTTTAAAGAATTTTTTCCAACTATTTAAGTTGATCTAATAAAAGATATCAGATTCACCCAAAGAACTTTGTCTGCATATATCCTTAGACTGGGGCGGGCAATTATTTCGGGCAGTGGGCCGCTTACCAAGTTTTGGCAGGCCATCGAGGGCTGCATGACAGGCAGCCCAGGGCAGATAAATATTAATTTTCTAAATTTTTTAGGGGTCCCACGGGCCCGATAGAATGGCCTGGCAGGCCGCATCCTGCCCCTGGGCTGCATTTTGCCCACCCCTGCCTTAGACCAACATGGCTGCAGCCTACAGCCCAGATCTGGTAATGCACTTGAGAGAAAGGAGAGATTGACAATGAGTCAAGTGGGGCAAAAATGGAGGCATCCGAAATCACTAGTCAGTTTTGACAAAGGAACCAATTCCAATGCTCACTACAGTCAGGCCCTTGGAAAGAGGCTGAATTTAGAGGTATAAAGTGAAGCAAGATATGCAAATATACCAGCCACTGTGTCAATCTAACCCTTCCAGTGCCATAGCTGCAGAAACACCACAATGGCAGGCAATGCTAAGTAGGATGCAATCCCCAAACACCTCCTTGTGAATGCTGGGGCCCAGAGATGAAAGGCTGGTATACTGCTAACTCATCCCTTCTCCCGGTAGTCCCTGAAGCAGTCAGTGCCTCTGCTGTGTGCTTGAACACAAAGGTACCATCCTTGGCATGAGAGGCAGCCAAGGAACAGGATCATTTCTCTTCTCCATGCCAGTTTCTGCATCCCTGACAACCCAGAAAACAATTTCAGAAGGAATTCAAAGGGGCTGTAGAAATTTACAACAGGGAAATCGGAGCGAGCGAGCGTATGTAAATAGAAAGAACGAGTGGCACATAATTACATCAAATTGTTACTTAGCAAGGGATGTAAATAACCAAAAATATGTAGAGAGCAAAAAATGGCGATGAATTAGAACTAATTACTTAAAGCTAATTAAAATAAGAATGCCTTGAATTGAAATATGTTAATAGCACTGAACCTGCCACCTACGAGGAAATTTAAATACAAATGCTAATGTAGCATCAACCTTCACCAGATGGGGGTGGAAAGTTAGGATTTAGAGCTCATTGTTATCTTGTGGGTATTGACTGTAACAATGCATTATTTATGATTACACTTGGAGATGGAATTTTCTAGCAGGCTCAGGTCTCCTGGTCACAGGAAGAAATAGATTATCAGGGATATGGGATGTGAAGTGGAGAAAATAACGAAAAAAACCAAATCCCTCAAAGATAGATGGGACCGGAGATGCTTCGTCACATGGGAAGCACCTGAGTTGGGGATGTGCCGGGGTCAGAGAGTAGGGAACACAGGAGTTGGGAGGGCACGAAAAAGAAAATGGAAATATGGGGAACAGGGAGAGAGACAGCAGGGGCAGATACAGGGGAAGGAGAGGAAATTCATTGCTAAGAGGGAGCTCCCGTCAATCTTCTTTGGCTCCTGTTACAGGAGCCTCTTGGGGTATGAAATGGGAGGAAGGACACTGGATTTGTCTTTGCATCATGCAGATCACTAGTTCCCCCACACTGCACCCCATCCCAGGCTGATCTTCCAGCACACATGTACCAGCAGCAATGCTGGCCATTCAAACCCTTCAGATCTAATACATGAACCCAGAGTGAGGCCTTAACTATCACTTCCACACAGTGGTGCAGGATCACCCAAACACAACCCTCTTACTGATTCCCAGTGTCTAAGCAACCTCTCTGCTATTCATAACTGCCAGCATCCAAGCTCCCAGATCTTCAGAGCCCCCCAGTCTCCCATTCCTAAGTGTTAGGAACCAAGTCTCCATCTTTCCCAGCACAGGACAACCAACAAGCTTCTCTGCTGGTCCCACATCACTCTGAAGCCACTCAACTATGCACCGCTCCACTAGGGTGATGATATATGCATGTACAGCTGCTGGGTGTACACCACTGGATTGTCAGTTTGGTGAAACTGTTATAGCTATTTGCACCCCAGCTGTGGAACTACTGCCTTTCATACGACAGGCTGCAGGCCCTGGAGTGGTGGGGATCCAGCAGCTGGAAAAATCAGGTTCTGTTGGGCACATGTAAACTGAGGCGTAGAAAGGGGTTGGCCAACATCTGAAAAAGGTTGGCCAAAGACCGGGGCTAGGGACAGAAATTACACATAAATCAGTATAAGTGATCAGAAACCAACTGAAACCTGTAACATAACAGGGCTAGGGACAGGAGTTATACGTAAACTGGTTTAAGTGATCAGAAACTGGTTTCAACCTGTAGCAGAACAGAAGTTTAGTACACATAAGCCAGTTTTAAAATGGCTGAAACTGGTTTAAGATAAACCTGGTTGAATCAGACTTAACTGAATTAGGTCAAAATGGTTTATGAAACTTTTGACCCAGACCCCTTCCTTGTTCAAGTTAAATCACAGTCCCCCAGCATGCTCTGCAGCCTTGGGCTGGACTGTGCTGTCTGCTCCAGAGAGCAGGTCTGCCCCCGCCCCTCTGCTCCCTACCTGGAGCACTGATGGCTGGCTCACTGGTCCCCCCACACAAGCCCTGGCTGGGATCTGTGGCCAAGAAGGTTAAAATCACCTTCCCCCGAGTACAGCGCTGCCCTGCCCTGCTGACTTACTTAGTGCTGGCTGTGACTGAGGCTTACAAATCCCACAGGCACCTGGAAGCAGGAAGAGGAAGTGATGAGCAACCCTGTAGAGTCCTGGTGCTGTGATTGTGGACTGCAAATCCCAGAGACCTTGGGGGCAGCAGGATGAGGAAGTCAACATGCAGCCCATTCTGGCTACATGCCAGACAGCATGTAGTGCCCCCTGGCTTCTGGCTTAAACCACTGCAGGCATGTGGCTACATTTTCTGAATAAGAAGTGATCATCTGCTCATTTGCTTATTGGTTCAACCTTTGCAGCTTATACTAACCTGCAAAGACTGCAACAATTCAGCCTCTGGCCTTTTGACTGTCTGTACTTAGTCCAGAAGTTCAGTGCACATAAACTGCTTTCAAAATGGCCCAAACCAGTTTAAGATAAACCTGGATGGATGTAGTATCAGGCTTAACTAATTTAGGTAAAACTGGCTTATTGAACTTCTGTCCCAGATCCCCTCCAGTTTCAAGTTAACTCAGAGTCCCCCAGCATCTCAGAATGATTTGCACTTCTCCCACAAGCCCCCCCCGCTCCCCCCAGGGTAGGCTGGTTAGCCTTGCCCCAAGCGATCTGCTCCAGCAGAGCAGAGAGCTGTGCTCTAGCGCACCCCAGCTTCTAGTCTGGGTCACTGCAGGCATGTGGCTACATTTCTGGAATCAAAAGTGAATGTCTGTTCAGGTGCTTATTGGTTAAAGCAATGCAGCTTAGATTAACCTGTGAAGATTGAATCTATTCAGCCTCAGGCTTTTTGACTGCCCTGGTCTATACATGTACCACCTTCAGGTTGCATGTACCACCTTCAGGTTGGGTAGGGGTGGTGCTGACATGGTTATAGCATGGATGCAGATATAGCAGGGTAGATTATTCTCCTCCCTAAATATGAACAAGCTGCTCTGGTAAAAACACATTTGTATTATGTGGGTGTGTGTGGGGGATATTACTGCTTTAAGCACCCTGGCATAGCCAAAGCAGTACAGCATGCATGTATAGACAATGCCTAAGTATCTCCAGGCTGCAAGCAGTGACAGGACTTGCTGTTACACCACATATTTCACAAGGCTTCTGCTGAGTAGGGCGCAAATGCATCCACTTCTCTGGGGAGAGAGATCCAGTTAGCTGTGTTTACTGCCTCCTTCTGCCCAGTCCCTTGGTTCACACACTGGTTGCTAACAACCCTTCCCCCAGTACTGATTTTAAAAGCATGATATCCCAACCCCGGAAAAAGATATTAAGGAGAGATAATTCCCTCAAGTGACATGGTAGGACATAGCAGTCTGGAAGCCTGAATATCACAGCCTTCACCTTTCACTACAAGTGCATTTTAATCATTTGATTAATGCCAGAGCTACATAGCAGAGAACTACTGACAGGTTCCTGTCATCATACCTTCAGCTCATGAGCTCTTACTGGGCTACAGTTTCTGAAGGCAATGTAAACCAAGGCCCTTGTGTCCCTCCAAAGTCAGACTCTGAGCTTGCCCAGATGTGCAGGTGTGTTCACACTAGGCTAGTGCATTGCAGCTGTCCCCCAGCTCACACCCCAGTACAGACAATGCTCCCAGGGCCAGTGGTTTTTGAACTGCTGTATTGCCTAAGCCTGGTCTTTGTGCTGCTGTCTGTAGCCGCACTCCCAGTATTGTTGCCATAGGGGCAGCTGAACTGGTGGTAGCTACTGTGGGAAACTCTAGGCAAAACTCTCTACTGCAAAGAAGGCCGGAGAACATCCTTCAGAACAGAGGCTAAACTGCCCAAGTCCTGTCCTATAGCACCCTGGGCTCAGAAGACAGGATGGGATAGATGCCCTGAGATGCAGAGTTTTCTCTGCTGATGACAAACAGACCAAATAATACCTTCGATTGTGCTAAATCAAAGGTAGGGGCTGCGATATAGCTATTCCCACACCAGACCACTGCTGTGGGGTTTCACACCCCCATTAGAAGCAATGTAACTATAACATGATTCTGAGACTTAACCCTCCAGCAGAGAAATAGTCACCTAGTGAATGAGTGCTTGATTTCAAACTCCCTGCCTTTCCCATACACACTGCAGCTTGAAGTGACAGAAAACGGGTCCCTGCGAACCCATTTCACGAGTGCCATCACTGCCTGTTCTGCCCTGCCTGACCCTATGACTCCTAATGAGGGGATGCCCGGAGCACTGTAGTGAAGGAGATTCCCTCTACAGACATAAAGCACTCAAGTGAAAGACATTTCCTCTTTGTTTTTCTGCTTTGAGGTAATGAATCCTTCCTCCCACACAGTTCTGCTAAGTAAGAGAAGTGGCTGTGAGTAATCCCATTCCAGCATCTTTTTCTGTAATCGCAGAGAAATCACATTTTCTTTTTTTTTTCTGGGACGAGGAAGAAACTCATCGAATTGCAAAACTGTAGGGAGAGAAAAAAATATA
This sequence comes from Crocodylus porosus, assembly GCF_001723895.1. Lineage (NCBI taxonomy): Eukaryota > Metazoa > Chordata > Crocodylia > Crocodylidae > Crocodylus > Crocodylus porosus. The sequence continues at coordinate 13,693,172 of NW_017728927.1, forward strand.
CCCAAACCCAAACCAGCACCAACACACACAACAAAAAGCCCAAACTTGACATTTGCATCTCAAACACTTATATCTGCTAAACAAATAACAGTAATTGCTATGCTATTTGCATATTTTGTTAAATAATTGTTTGTTAGGTGAGGCCTGAGAGAGAGGCAGCATGCCTATGTGCACGTGTGCGTGTGTGTGCGAGGAAAGAGCTGATGCAAGCAGGCTGGGGAAGCAGAGCAGCTGTTTCTTCCCTCCCCAGGTTCTGTGCTTGTTTTACAAAATGGTGATGAGATGGGGGACAAAACAGTCCTTCCTGCCTAGTGAGTGGCATGAAACGCCGCAGAGTTGGCTGGGGCCTGGGCCCACATGCCTGTCCCTGGCTAGCAACTACACCTCATCAAGAGTGGGGAGAGAAAGCTTTGCATCCTCGGCTAGTCACTCGGTTTGCCCATGGCTACTGAAAGCAGTGAGCGGGCAGCTCAGAATAGGCAGGAGGCTCGGTGCCTGCCCGCTTTCCCCCCTGGAATGAGTGTGGGTCCTTTTCTCCTCCGTCTCTGGAGGACGAGGGCTTGCTTTTGTACCCCTCCACCCCAGTTACAATCCCACTGCCCGAGTGGCTCTCGGGTACTTTGAGAGCACTGACAGCTCCTTGCTGTGCATCGCGGGCCCATGAGACCTTGCTCAGGAAAGCTGCCTATGACTGGGCTCAGATTCACTGCTCCAGAACATGGCCCGTGGTGGGGGAATGGGAATCAGAAGGTGGAAGAGGAGGAGCAAGGTACCAAGCCTAAGAGGAAAGCCCTTTGTCCCCTGGAAGGTCACATACAACTTAACAAGGAAGTCCAACGGGTTGGGTTTCTTTTTCTAGCCAAGCCAGCTCCTTCCTGACCATCAGGCAACGTGACTGGAACCGCAGCCCGTGCATCTCTTTGACACCAGTCATTTTCCCACCTCGGATCCCTTGGCATTGTGCAAAGCCCTCTGAGTTTTCATCCACGCTCCTGCTCAATTCCTCAGAGTCTAATTGAAGGGCTTTCCTCCCGCTCCTAGTACAGTAATGCCCTGTAAATGCTTTTTTAATCTGTGCAGCTCTCTTCCCAACAGGCTTCCTCTTCTATCCTCTCTCTGCTGATCTCCTTTTTTTCCATAGATGGACTTGAATAAAGTGAAGTGGTGGAGACGAGGGGAGCCTTCTGCCTCCCTGCACAGGGTTTAAGAAGGTGGAACTGAGCCAGAGCCAGCGAATCTCTTCATACCTGGCTGGAACCAGGTCAGGCAGCTAATGTGTTTCTCAAGCTCAGCGGCTACTTGTTGGAGACACACAAACACTGCTCAGCTATTTCAGTGCTGCAGGCATGGAGAAGAAACTCCAACAAGAGACATGTGTGTAAGAAGGGAGAAAGGGATCTGATGCAAGGAAAACTACAAGCTGTGTCAGTATGGGAAAGCTCAGGCCAAAAAGAGCAATAAAAAGTGGTTTCAAAGGAATGGGAGAGCTTTACAGAGTCTCACTGATGTCCAAACTGTCCTTCACAGACCCAGCCAGAGCACTTAGTTTTATTAACCTTGAAGTTAGCCAAGAAATTCCAAATCTAGAAACTAAAGCTAGCCGCGTATATTGGGTCTATTGGGAGCAAACCCACAAATAATCCACTCTCGTTCCATTTCCCTTCTCAGCACCTTTAACCTGCACAAAGCAAAACTGACTTTGTGTCTAGAGCACAGAGGGTCTCAGTGATCCTAGAAAAGAACCTGCCAAATTTTCTGTGGTCAAGATGTGTTTCAAGACACAGATTTCTATCGCGAGCACAAGGTTGATGATGGATCTCCCACTTGAAAATAAATAGAACTACTCCACAATAGCAATTCTTTCCTGGGAAAATGTTCACAGGAAATTACGTAATTTCCACTTCACTCAGAACTTTTCATGGATTGCTTTTTAAGTTGCAATGATTTTTTTTTTAGTTCAGTTCTATTCTAAAGACAACTTAGGGTTTGGTCTGGGTGTTTTGTTTTCCTCTCCCTCCCTTGGTGCCCCTTCCTCTTTTTATTGGAAAAGAGGGGAAAGGGGGCAAAAAGGGAGAAAAATGGGGGAGGGGAGTGTTAACAATTTGTATTTTATTTAGTCAAATAACATTGAAAGAGCATTTTTAATTTTCCTGAAAAATTATGAACAACACAGACTTTCTATAAACCATGGGCCTCTTGAGCCAGCGCCGGGGGGGGTGGGGGGGGGTCCCCCGGTGGCCGATCTTACTGACAGGGAGGGGGTCCCCTCGTGGCCAATCTCACTCACCAAAAAGTGGCTGCGCCACTTCCGGAGGTGGCTGCGGGACTTCTTTTGCTGGCGGCCCCACTCCCTGGCTGGCGCTCAGGGGGTGGCACCAGCACTCGCACTTACCCCCCACCCATCCCCTAAACAGGGAGTGCGGCCTGACAGGGGGTGCACCAGTGCTCTCAGGGGGTGCACGTGCACTCCCGTGCACCTGGTACGCATTGCCACTGCTGTAAACCTTTCAGTGTAGTTCAGAAAACCTTTTTTATGTGGGTGGGGGTCAGGGGCAACTCTGTTGACAACCATTAAACTAGATATAAAAACAAGACATATTTGCCTAATGGTGTCATTCTCCATGAGTGTCACCCTTTGTAACACTGACCCAGGGTAGAAGACTGGAGTCCGAAGATGAAACTCAGTATTTCACCAGCCATCCTGGCCATTACCCATTCCCTTACAGAGGCTAGGGACAGAAATTACACATAAACCAGTTTAAGTGATCAGAAACTGGCTTAAACCTATAACAGAACAAAAGCTCAGTGCACATAAATGAGTTTCAAAATGGCTGGAATTGGTTTAAAATAAACCTGGTTGAATGTAGTACCAGACTTAACTGATTTGGTTCAAACCAGTTTATGGAACTTCTGTCTCAGACCCCTTGCTGGTTTAAGTTAAATCAGAGTTCCCAGCATCCCCGCATGCTTTCCAGCCTTGGGCTGGGCTGGGCTGTCTGCCTCAGAGAGCAAGGCTGGCCCTACCCCTCTGCTCCCTAGCTGGAGCAGTGAGGGTTGGCTGACAAAAGGGTGATGGGATGTGGGGGGAAAACCCAGCTGGGGATGCAGCCCAGTCTACAGAGGGGCTGCCCCCGCCCCCCGGCAAACTGCAGCTGGGGTCTGGGGCCAGGGAGGGGGTTAAACACCTCTTCCCCCACTCAAATGTACTGCTGGCTGTACCTGTGGACTACAAATCCCAGAGGCACCTGGAGGTAGGAAAAGGAAGTGATGAGCAACCCTGCAGAGTCCTGCTGCTACAATTCTGGACTGTAAATCCCAGAGACCTTGGGGGCAGCAGGAAGAGGAAGTGAACACACAGTCAGGGAGCCAGCTCTATCACCCCGGGTTTCTGGAAGCATGTCCTGAATCAAAGGTAAATGTCTGTTCACTTCTGTTTCAATTTAATCTGTGCAGTTTAGACTAGCCTGCAAAGACTGAAATAGCAGCCTTGAGCTTTTTGACTGTCTGTACTTAGCCAGACAATCAGGACCTTTGTTTTGACAATGGGGAGGTTCTGGAGTCACTATACTGCAATGGCTGTGACTTAGCCAGTGAAATCCTGAGGGTTTCATAAATAAAAGTGAGGGGAAGCTAAACTTTGCCCTGGATTGTTGGGCTCTGAATGCAGTAAAATGGATTGAAGAGTGTTCGGGTGAACACAGTAGTGTCAATCAAGGAGAGTGAATGCAACTGCCAACCCTGCGTGCAGTGATTGAAGAGCATGCACAGAAAACGGCTGATGGCCCAGTGTCCTCATTGAGAGCAGAAGCGGGCTTCCTGTGGGGATGTGGTGAGACAGTATTGCCAATCCCCTACATCCGAAAACCGTAAGGTAGCCCCCCAAAAACCATGAGCCCACCACAAAAACCATGAGATCGTAAAACCAAAAACACACTGGGGACTTTATATTTGCTTTCTCACTCCATGTTTCAATCCTTTGTGTGCTTGAGTGTTTCCAGGCCTTGTCATTTATTATGTCTCATCATATTGGGTGTTCCTAAAGCCCCCAGATATAATATTTTTAAAATAGGATTTGTTTAAAGCTGATTTCCTAGTCTTTTTGTGCCAGATTCTGGATGTTTTACTGAGACTTGATTTTTTACATGAAAGCTGAAGTCTTGTATAATCACATGACTCCAGGAGTTGGAGTTTTAAGACCAACCACTGAATACTGTGAGACTCCTGCTTGCTATACAATCCTGAACTGGCAAGTGGGCCATGGCCATAGGCAGATCTAGGATTTTGAAGAAGTGGGCGCAGATGTTGTGGTACGTCATTACGTAAAACAACACATTTTTCTTGAGTTAAAGAGAAACTAGAAGCTTCACCAATATGCTATAGGGCTTGCACTATGCTATTCAGTTTAAGATCAAAGCAAAAACAAAATTATTGGAATGTGTACTAATTTGCTAGATTATATATAAAGTTTCAAAAAACCCAACACACTAGGAAAAAAATAGTCAATATAGTCAGAAGATAGTGTCATTAGCCCTGTAGTCATTATAGTTATATGTACTTGTCTTGTCTTATTCAGATTTGTAAAACAAAATCTAGCCTTCCTGAGTGTTTTGACAGTGCATCCAGTACTTCACTGTCAGTCATTTCTAAACCTGAGTTCATATTACCACACCTGATTTAAAGTTTTAGCTACAGCTAAAAAACAGTTTGCAGGGCTGTAAAACAGAAGCATTACCAAGAATGGCTAACAGACAGCAAAACTGCAGAAGAAAGGAGAGTTTGAATAGTGGAACATCAAGAACATTAAAAAGGACAAAGGCCCATTAACATTGTGGTGTGAAGAGATTAGCAGGAACTGGGGAGATGATGAGCTCTGAAGTCGATTGACTCTCTCAAGGCTCCCCAGATAGAAATGTGGCTGGCCCTGCAAGGCATGGTTTTAAAGTTTGGATAAACCAGAAATCAAAGGGGGAGTGCCCCAGATCCACCCCAGGCATGTCTAAGGGCAAAAGGGAGCAGTGTGAAGAGCTGTATGGAGCCAAAACAAACATGCAGAAAGCATGTAGTCAGGAAATGATGAAGCAGCTGCTATGTGAAATTATTTAATGTAGCCCTGAGAGTAAACTAAATTATTACAAGTACAGGGGCAGGGTGAGCATTTCCAATAAGTGCAAAGTGTGTCTAGCTGCATTGGGCACTTATGTGTGAAGGCTGAGGGTAGAAGGATTGGCTGCGGTAAATGCAGGACACAAAGCTCTTGCGAATACTATACCCAAAGCCTGTAATGCAGTGAGTGCCGAAGTTCAAGGAGTGTATAACGTGCGGCTCTGCTGGGTACAGCAAGTGCACAGCAACTGGCCATGGTGACTACAGAGCGTGTACAACTCAAGCAAGTGACAACTGCGTAGCTGTCCTGACTGATAAGCTGCTTCGGTTAGCGACTGCAGAACGAGACGAGTGCTCCCTGGCAGGGAGCAGAAATAGGAGAGCAGAGCTGGTTGGCCAAACTCTCCTCTTATTTACAATGGTGAAAATTAAGAGCGACTCCACTGAGGTCTATGGGCGAGCATAAATAGTTTCATAGTTTGTAGGGTCGGAAGGGACCTGAGCAGATCATCGAGTCTGACCCCCTGCCATGGCAGGAAAGAGTACTGGGGTCAAACAACCCCAGCAAGGTGTTCATCCAGCCTCCTTTTAAACCCTCCCAGGGTAGGAGCCAGCACCACTTCGCTTGGAAGCTGGTTCCAGACCCTAGCCGCCCTGACCGTGACGTGGCGCCTCCTGATGTCTAGTCTGAATCTGCCCTCTGCCAGCTTGTGACTGTTATTCCTGGTCACTCCTAGCAGTGCTCGGGGGAACAGGGATCCCCCAATGCCTGCTGATCCCCTCTGACTAGTCTGTAACAAGCCACTAGATCCCCCCTCAGCCTTCTCCTGTGGAGGCTGAACAGGTTCAGGTCCTGTCACCTCTCCTCGTAGGGCCTGCCCTGCTGCCCCCGATCATGCGAGTGGCCTCTCTGGACCCTCTCCATGTTGTCCACATCCCTCCTGCAGTGCGGCGCCCAGAACTGGACGCAGTACTCCAGCTGCAGCCTGACCAGTGCCGCACAGAGGGGGAGGATCACCTCCTTGGACCTGCTCGAGATGCATCTGTGGATGCATGCCAAGGTGCGGTTGGCCTTCCTGACTGCCTCCCCATACTGCCGGCCCATGTTCATCTTGGCATCAGTGATGACTCCCAGATCCTTTTCTGCCTCTGCACTGATGAGAAGGGAGTTCCCCAGCCTGTAGGTATGGTGCCGGTTGTTCCTCCCCAGATGCAGCACCTTGCACTTGTCGGTGTTGAATCCCATCCTGTTCTCATCCGCCCACCCCTGTAACCTGTCTAGGTCCAAGTGCAGCCTATTCCTCCCTTCTAGCGTGCCCACATCCCCCCACATCTTAGTGTCGTCTGCGAATTTGAACAGGTGCTTTTTACCCCTTCATCCAAGTTGCTGGTGAGGATGTTGAACAGTGCGGGCCCGAGGACCGAGCCCTGGGGGACCCCACTGCCCACGTCCCTCCAGGTCGAAAATGACCAGTCCACCACCGCTCTCTGTCTGCGGCCCTCCAGCCAGTCGGTGACCCATCTGACTGTGTGGGTGTCGACACCACAGTCCCCAGTTTCTTAATGAGAACAGGGTGAGAGATGGTGTCAAAGGCCTTCCAAAAATCCAGAAAGACTATGTCCACTGCTACCCCTGCACCTAAGGATTTGGTGACCTGGTCATAAAAGGCCACCTGGTTGGTCTGACAGGACCTGCCTCTAAATGAGGCAAGAGCTCGGAGTCATGCCCAATGGCTAGCACAAGGAGAGTAAATGCAATGTTGAAGCGAGAACCCCACAACTATGGACCAGACAATCCCAACCAGCTCCACTCACACATGGTGGGGCCAATGCTCAGGATCACTTAGATGTGTTGCCAGACCTAGCATGCAGGGTCATGCCACCATGCAGCCAGATCCTGGGAGGAGGGGAAGCACCTTGAAAAGCAGGAAAATGCTTTGCTTCCCTTAAGAAGATGTCATCACTAAGGCCTCCCTTGCCCTGCCCAGGTGGAAAAAGACTAGATGGAAAGATCTCAGTTTACACCAGCTGTAGAGCTGCCAATATACCCACTTGTGAAAGGTCTGCTGCCCCACTGCTATAGGCCAAAACGATACGAAGTCCTTGCGGATGCCGTGAAGTGACGTTCCACCTGGCACACAAGGTCAGTCCACGGGTGTGATCCAGTATGCCAGCCAAATGCCACGTGTGTCCGGACCCTGCACGCTGCATCTGGCTGTGTCATGGCATGACCCTGCATGCTAGATCTGGCCACACACTGAACTGATCCTGCACACCGGCCCCACCATATGCGAGTGGAACTGGTTGGGATTTTCTGGCTCATGATAAGTTTGGAGATTACACCAAAAAAAAAGGAACTGTCCTCATTTGAGAGAAAACGCCCACTTGTGAAAACGCGCCCCCATATTCCAGCTCAGTCCTAAATATTTGCTCTGAATAAATCTGAAATAATTTGTTTCAATTTCAACCCATTCTAATTTTTCCACGGAAAATAAAGGAAACTGCTAAACAAAAAGTCTTTTAGAAAGGAAAAATTCAAACTCTGCATTCTAATAAAAAAGAGTCAAAACAGGGCACTTTGGCACTTTCTATTGTTTTTTTTTCCCCCCCCAGCACAAAATTCAATCCAAATGTATCTGGTTTCACACACAGAAAAAAAAACCAAATGACATTTTCTGATGGACAGGTTTTTCAACAAACATGCTCTTAGCATCTAGTTGTGAGCGTATACCGTGTAGTGCACAAGCAAGGCACATCAGCTTCAAGGACATTGGTCTCTTGAGGTTCATAATAAACCCAGTCGTTTTCTGGGTCAAGAAGAACATAGCTTTCTGGAGGTTATGCTAACATAACCATGTTTTAGGGGCTGCACAGAGGGAAGATATATCTGAGGGATTTCTGCTGCCTTGAATAGAAACAATGACATTGTTACAATGAAAGGAATATTCCCAGGTGCCGGGGGGCTGTCATTTCCATGGAAGACGAACAATTTGAGAAAATCTAATATCTTTAGAAATAATTCAGGGAGTCAGATTTCATCCAGCACCCCCCGTGAATAATGAATGCGATGGAGATATGACTCTCAGACACTGACCTCAGCAAAATGATGTGAACAGGAAGAGAGGAAGGAGACGGAGCAGGTGAACGGATGTCCCCGTTCTCTAACTGCATGGGCAGGTGGCAGTGAGAGGAGGACCGCTCAGGGCAGGTGAGGGCTGTATGGATGAATGGGTGGCCAAGGGTATCCAACACAGCAATGGCTCCATCAGCCTCAGCACTGAGGCAAGCTGGCGTGGGAACCGTGCCCACGTGAGCTGTCTTTTCAGCTAGTCTGATAGCACTGCACCGGTTCCTTGGGGAAGGAGAGGAAGGAGGGAAAGGAAGCCAGAGAGACAGGGAAGGTGCATCTACAGTGCACACTGAACTCGGACTTCCTAGGTGTTAGCCAGGTCCATAACCTCTATGACACATCAGACTAATCAAGATCCCTTTCTCAGCCACAACGATGAGTCTCTCTTTCATGAACATCAAGAGACACGCGTATGAATAGAAGGCATTTGTACTTTCATACGTAGTTCCTGTTCTTTCACAAACTCCAACCTCTCTCCCTTCCTGCTCCCCCAGCAGTTTCCTGGCTAGAAATACATTTATTCAGTTCAGCCCATCAAGCTCTGTTCAAAGAACCATTGTAGCCTGTCATGGGATTAGCTCTGTCAGATACCCAGGAAAACATCATTGCATCGCCTACATCTAGACAGAAGAAGGCTTTCCTGAACACTTAGGATTAGCAGATTGAATGAAGTAGAGATATACTGGAGAGGGCATGTGCACAGTGTTCTTCTGGGTCAGGACCTAACCTAACAGAGCTGAGAGGTTTGTGTACCCAGGATTTGTGTGTGTGCAGCTATGAGCACCCATACAATTGCGCATGCAATTGTTCAAGATAAGTGTGCGCATAACCGCATGTGTGCATGCACGTGTGCGAATTCACAATTTTGAATGCACAGGTGTACTCTTCGGAGGGAGCCTGTTTGCCCATGCATGTTAACATGCACGAGCATGTACACGTTTTCTATGTATGTTTTTATGTTTGGCAAATGCTACTTGATCTCCTAAAACAGACGGAGGGCAACAGAGGATGAAACACTTGCCTCAACCTTGCCCTTTTGCGGCCCCTCATCAGGAACCCTACCCATCTTTCTTTCTTCCAGAATTCCCCTTCCACAACCATTTCTCTCCTTCCTCTTTTTAATTCGTAATAAGTTCTAAGTGGCTGAATCAGTCTAGCTGAGAACGAGAAGGTAAGGAAGGGTTATGAGTGACAAAGTGGAAAGCACCGAGTTGGAAAAGCCAGCTGATGAAGGACTGATAGTACTACAGGCAAAGCTACGTCTCTCCTGCTCCAGAGAGTCTGATGAAGCTTAACACTGAAAACAGTCTTTGGAAAGGTTATTCAGCCAGAGAAGGAGTCCTTGTCAGCTAGAACGGCTCACAACAACGGGGAAGGCCAGAGGTCGGGAGAAGGCATGTCTGAGCTTGTGGATTCCACAGGGCACAGTAGGGAGGAACCAGACCAACACAATTCAAGGGCAAATGCAGACTTTGCACAGCGCAGCCTGGAGTGTGATGCAGAGGTGACACTCGGCCTGCATGCTTTTCCTTTGCTGCCTGCTGCCCAGTCGCCCCCCTGCTGACATCCCACAGCAAACTCGGAGTCAGAGAGAACGAAGGTGGGGAAAGTGCTGAGGCACAGAAAACCCTCGATTGGGGTTGGGGGTCCTGGCTCTCCCAGACCAGACTCTCAGGGACCCAATCCTGCAGTCCTTCCTGGGTGAAAGCCTTATTAGATCTGGACGAAGATGAAAGGACGGATTGGGGACCGTGTTGCATTTGAAAGTGCTGCATTGAGCTAGCTTTACCCTGGGGCCATAGCAATGGAGCAATGGTTATTTATAATCACCTGGTATCTGCCCAAATGTATTTAAAGGATCCATTCCACAGTGGTCAGCTGTGAAGAAAGCCTTGGCTGGTCAGTAGAAGGGGAGGAGGGGATGTTGCTTTCTCTTCCGTGGGTCCGCCTTATGCCACATAGAGAGAGTGCTAACTGAGCTAGCTCGGGTACCAGAAGCAGTCTAGCTCTGGCTGGACCATCTATTGTGCTCCTCAGCTAGCTAATGCTGGGCAGAGTAGACATACCTCAGGTTGTTCCCTGCTTCCAATTTGTTCCCCATCAAGCAGGGCCAGATTAACCCTTTGGTGGACACTAGGCAAACAGACTCACGGGCCTCCAGCTGAAGATGTAATGTTTACATTACTTTTTTTCCACTCACTAATTATAATGTCTAAAATAAGCACGACTGGGCCCCTTCTTCACTTAGGGTCGTAGGCATGTGCCTAGTTTGCCTATGCGTTAATCCAGCCCTGCCATCATGCACAAGTTTAAGAAGGTCCAGTTTTCCAATTGAGGCTCAGAAACAGTACTGCACAATCTACATTCCTGACCACATGCATTGCAAATTATGCCCAGAGACATACTGCAGTGAACCAATAGACTGCAGATTGCTCCGGCAATTCTGCAGACACTGGGGAAGAAGACCGGATTAAGTGACAACCATCGCTGACCACAACACGCTTGACCTCGCTGGCAGCTGAGAGCCAGGCTCTGCCCAGCTGACACCCCCAAAAGCTTTCTCGGCACCTTCTATGGAGGCAGGATCAGGATCCACATGGATACAGATTGCAGGACTGGGGAGCATTATCTATGTTGGAGGGCAAAGGAAAGAGAAAGAGAAATGCAGAAGAGAAGGAAAACCAAGACAACGTAGGAATGAATATAATATTAACACCCTCCTAAAACGTTCTGTGGCAAAGTCGTCCTACGCTGCATTGTGCTTTCAAGCAAATGAGGCTAATTAACTAATTGCTTAAAATTATTAGGGCTATTTTTACCCGCATATGAGGGGTTAGCATTGTTGCTAGTTTCTTAACACCCAGCAACGAAATCTCACTTATCAGAAAATTAGTGAATCAACCCCGCTGAAGTGGGAAAATGGGGAAGCTGTGGTTGAAGAAGGGCTCCAGGACGGTGTCCTTGCTACAACACCGGTGCCTAAGTGAGCGGTGAATGGCTTTGCCACTGACCAAAGAGGTTTGGTGCTACCTGCAGATGCCTTGGAGCTGTCATCCCTCTGTGGCTGACACTGCCCAGAGGTTAAAACTAGGATAGCCCTAGAGGGGGACATCTGGGACCACTTGGATTTCCTCCTAAATCATCTTTAACAGGAATATTAGCAGTGTCCCTCTCTGAGTACAACACAGGACAGCAGGCACCTCAGAAGGCTGCATTAAGCAGGGGCTAGTCCCTGACTCCTAGGGTCACCTACAACAACGGGTGTGTAGGCTCCAAGCAGTTTCTTCTCTACTTCATGGCTCGGGGCAGAAGTTACACATGTAACCAGAAACCAGAACAGAAGCTCAGTGCCCATAAAACAGTTTCAAAATGGCCAAAACTTGGTGAGATAAACCTGGTTGAATGTAGTATCAGAAGACTTAACTGATTTGGACCAAACCAGTTCATGAAACTTCTACCCCAGCTCCCTTCCTGGTTCAAGTTAAATCATAATCCCCCAGCATGCTTTCCAGCCCTGGGCTGGGCTGGCTGCTCCAGAGAACAGGGCTGGCTCACCCCTTTTCTCCCTAGCTGGAGCGGGGAGGGAGGCTGACAAGAGACAGGGGTAAGGGGGCAAGCCCAGCTGGGGATGCAGCCCAATCTACAAGGGCAGCTGCCCCCCAAGGCAAATCTGGGCTGGGGTCTGGGGCCAGGGAGCGGGGTTAAATGCCCCTTCCCCTGCTCAAACCCACTGCTGACAAATCCCAGAAGCACCTGGAAGGAGGAAGAGGAAGTGATGATCAGCCTTGCAGAGTCCTGCTGTGGTGATTGTGGACGACAACTCCCAGAGACCTTGGAGGCAGCAGAAAGAGGAAGAGAATTACAGCCAGAGAGCCTGCTCTAGCACCACTGCCTTCTAGCCTGAGCCCTGCAGGCAAGTGGCTGCATTTCTTGAAACAAAGGTAAATGTCTGTTCACTTCTGCTTCAATTTAATCTGCGCAGCTTAAACTAACCTGCAAAGAGTGAATCAATTCAGCCTTGGGCTTTTTGACTGTCTATACGTAGCCTGTGTGACTCCTCCTTTATGTATCCTGTGCCTTATGACCTCTTGCCTGGGTGGCAGTTACACCTTGAATCCTGAGCAGCAGATGCCTGGCATAGACAGAGAGAAGCAGACTTGGACTAAAGGATTAAATCGAGGCAGGAAATGACTATAGTCAAAGGATAAGAGTCTCTCTACACTGCCCTTATTGGCAAACCTGAGCTAACACTGAATTTACTGCCTAGGGTGCTCCTAGCTGGGTCGCTGTGGTAGTACGGAGCTCAACGTGGGTTGCAAAGCCCCCGTGAGAAGCGGAGTAATCACTTTGGTCTTACGTCCCGCACCCCAGCTGGCTAGTTGAAAAGCTCACTCAGGTTATCTCCCCACAAGGCGTGCCTAAAGTGTGCACTCCAAGCTACGTTCTCTTGAAGCAACTATCAACAAAGCCCTTCTCAATGCGATGTGGGAACCCTCTGTTTCCCATTCAGAAGCAGCTGTGTCCTGCAATCCTACACACGTAGAGCAAGAGGCGGTATGGTCTGCATCAGACCATGAAAACAACCCATTTTCAAGCCTTGTTTCCCTGCCGTTGCCTTGGGGAGTAAAATGACTGCAAGCTCAATCCTGTGTGAGCTGCTTCCAGAACTAATTGGGCTTTGCTGGGCTATGAGCACTCAGTCTCTCATAGCTTGGGAAACTGAACCAGAACCTAACTAACCAAAGCATGATAGCCCTTCTCACTGCACTAGCGAGTTAAATGCAGCACACGCTCCAACAGGGAAAATACCGAGGACCCAGACATCGACCTGGTGGGGGCTGTGTTCATCAACACACCCACCACTGGCGATCGGGGTACGTGCACAATATATACACAAACAACAACATTCAACACGTCAGCCCCAGTAATCTCCCTTGAACAATGGCCTCCATTTGGCCCTAAAAGTAAGAGAAAATAGATGAGCCTTTCAGTAGCCCTCAAGGCCAATACGATTGGTTTGTTTTGCTAGACCAACAGGGAAAATGAATTTCACAGCAAATTGCTCTCCATCAAGACTACATTGAGTGCTCAGTCCCCCAAAGTGAAAATCTATGGCCTGTTAGCAAAAGGCTCCCTGGTCAGAATAGTATAGAAGAGAGGGAGGTGGTTGTAGTCAGCTCCTATAAGACTATATAAAAGCCAGGCCCTTGACTGCATGTTGAAAGCCAGGGGTCACATAGCCCACGCACCTAGTCGTGTTCAACCTACAACTCACACATGCATGTGTGTGTGTGTGTGTGTGTGTGTGTGTGTCAACCCCCGCCCCCCCCAAATACATGGTCTCCCCTTCTCAAGCCACTCAAAAAATGCCAATTGGTTTGGCTAAGGTGGACAATATATACCACCCTTGCATGCACAGGCAGCCTCAGACTTCCCATGAGATGAGGAGCTGGAGCTCTGATAAATTCTTTCCTTCTACTCTGAGATTTCTTTTTATCACCTGAAAGCTCCCTCCCCTTGCCCAATAACCACCGACATCCCAGCTCCCCGGTGGAAATTCCAGGAGACTCCACTGAGCTCCCCCAAGCAAGCGGTTTCTGTTAATTGAGACTGAAGGACTAGTTCCTGCAGGAATAACTGAATCCACAGGTTTCTTTTCTGTTCCAAATCTCAACTATTGGCTGCAACCCGCTGGAGACATTTCAGCTGGAGTTCCACGTAGGGCTCCCTCCTCGGCCAACAAGCACGGCGTGGGCGCCCACAGCCTGCTTATGGGTCTCGTGGAAGGTAAACACAGGTGTGAGGAACATGCCCCTCTAATTCTGGAAGCAAATCTGTGCTGTCTCTTGTGAGTACAAAAATGGGGCAGGAAGGATTAAATAATGTAAACTGCAGGCGTTCCAGTGTCGCTTGGATGGGCAGGAAGGAGATCACTGGCATCCAGCAACTCTCACTTACAAGTAGGGGAGTGATTCAGTAGTGACTTTACAGCACTCCAAGGTATTGTACAGAACCACGGCCCAGATCCTCAGCAACAGAAATAGTTCCATTGACCTCAATGGAAGGATCTCAGTTTACGCTAGCTGTGGAGCTGACCAATATACCCACTTGTGAAAGGTCTGCTGCCCCACTGCTATAGGCCAAAATGATCCTTGGGGATGCCGTGAAGTGACGTTCCACCTGGCACGCAAGGTCAGTCCACGGGTGCGATCCAGTATGCCAGCCAAACACCACGTGTGTCTGGACCCTGCACGCTGCATCTGGTTGTGTCATGGCATGACCCTGCATGCTAGATCTGGCCACACACTGAACTGATCCTGGGCACCGGCCCCACCATGTGCCAGCAGGTCTTGCATGCAGGGCCACATCATCCGGACCCTGGGGCTCTCCACAGGGCCAGAAATTTGGCAGCTGCAATTAACACTGCCTCTGCTCCCCCACTGCCAAATGTGTTGACCCATGGGGAGACCTACAGGCTGGATGACATGGCCTCGTGGGCCAAATCTGGCCCAGGGGCCACACTTTGAACACCCCTGTGTTAGCCTCAACAGTGTTACCTGCAGATTTTCTGAAACTGTTTAAACAGAGGACGGGGCAAAGCAGGCCAGCTGGTGACTACTGCTGTATTCTGTGTCCCACAGAGGACAGGATCCAACACGGTGAGTGGGGGGGCACTGCCTAGTCACAAAGGACCAGATCATCCAACCTAGTAGGTGTCTAAGTGGACTTAGGCATTGGAGGGCGATTTTATTTCACCTGGTTCAAGTCCTGAAAATCCACGAATACATCCACTTTTGTAATATGTTGTCATCACACCCTTAAGAGTGAGTCACAAAAAAGCAAGGACATGAGAACACAGGAGGAGGAGGACCCACCCACCCTTTGCATTTTGCTTATCAGGGACATGAGCAGGAACATACTGAAGCACCTAAATCCACTTATACCTCTAAAAGGTGGAATAGCTTCTGACCCATAATCTCTCAGTTTCTTAGTCCTCCATCTGTAACATGAAGATAATGGCCCTTCCTTTCTCCCACCCTCTGATGGTATCAAGGCTGCATCCCAAGCACAGCTAGTCTGGAATTTTTCAGCAAAACACATATTTTTTGCAGCCAGATGGATTTCAGAAATGGGCGACTTTGCAAAGAAGTTCTGTGTGCCAGACCTGTTAACACTGCCCAGAGAGTAAGTAGGCAAAAAGCCCTGCAGTGAAGGCCTGAATTGTACTGTCAAACATAGGCCCCGTTAGCTGGTGGAGTGACAATTTCAACTGGTAGAAATGGGGCTGCATGCTGCCATTGCTTTCAAGGATCCAGCAAGGAGACTTCTCCAGGACTGCCCTCTGACTACAGCAAACAACTCACATACTGCAGCCTCTGTTACCTACCCTGCCTGCACCGGGTGATCCAGCAGAGACCTCAGGACTGCAATAGTACTGCTGTGTAGGCAGTAATGGCTGGACATATTCTAACGTGAAGGAGCAAAGCTGGAGGCCTCCTTTAGGCTATGTACAGACATTCAAAAAGCCCGAGCCTGAATTGATTCAGTCTTTGCAGGTTAGTCTAACCTGCGTAGATTGAACTAAGAAACAAGTGAATAGGCATTCATTTTTGATTCCAGAAATGCAAGCACTTGCTCAGGCGAGAAGTTGGGAAGGGGAGGCAGGTGGGGGAAGCGGTGGGGGCGAGAGCGAGTCCTCCCTTCTCTTCCACAGTGGCCGGAGGCTGGAGGGAAGCTGAGCTGAGGAGGGTCGCGGTCAGGTCCTGGCAGCCTTGAGTATACTTTTGGAGCAGTTTAAACCCTTACCCTGGCCTGCGGGGTCTGCCTGGCTTTTCTCTGCCCCACTCACCGCTTGAGCAGCTGAGGTGGGGGAGACGTACGTCAGGGCTGCTGGTCATCTTATGTAGAGTTTAGAGTGCGGACGTGGACAGGATGGTCTGGACAGGGCTACTCCTGCCTCAGGCAGGAGCTGGGCTAGATGTGACCCCTACAGATACCTCCCAGCCCCGCTCTCTAGGAGTCCCCGATCTGATCCAGAAAGGAAGTCCCTGCAAGAACGGGGGGTTTTAGGACCTGTTCTACTGCAGAAAGAAGAGGGGGAAAGACCCAGGACGTGCATGAGGGGTGGCACGAAGCCGAGGGTCACCTCCCCACAAAGTGGAGTAAGGCCTGGTGCTGCACAGCCCCTGCTCTCTGCCTGCCCTTCCCCATGGCTTCCCGCAGCCACGAGCAGGGTTGGGGCCCTTCCCTCACACCCTCGTGTATTTTAAGGGGCTGGAGGGAGCAAGAGGGGCCTGACCCACACCCCGGATGTGCAGGGAGGAGGCAGGGACTCCTTGCCATCGAACTGCTGTCTCTTTGAGGGTGCCTGGTGCGGGGGCAGCAGGTGCCCGATCTCTGTGGCCTGGGGAGAACTGGGGGCATTCAAAAGCAGACACTGGACCCGGGGACACCTGTCAAGCGGCTTCTCCTCTCGCTGGGCTCAAGCCATGAGCAGGGCAGGTGTCCCCAAGGGAAGGAAAGGTGGTGGCACCAATCAGGAGACAAACGGGGATCTCCATCCCCTAGCCCCTGCTGCCGACTCCACCTGAGTCACTCTCACTCACCTCTGGGGAGTTGCAGCCGCCACTGGGGAATCCCGCTGGGGAAGTTGCTGGCACTTGCCCACAGAGTTACCAGGAGCTGCAACATCCTAATTGCAGCCTCCTCTTTCAGACCACCTGTCCCGGGTGACCCGGCAGGCAGTCCCCTGCTGCAAGCAGCGCTGGGGCTTGGCACGGCTGGGAGCAGCGGCAGATGCAGGCCCCCCGGGACTAGCCAGCCAGCCCCCGCGGCACCTGGGCCTGGCCACCAGCAGCTCTGCTGCCACTGTGGGGCTGCCCCAGCTGAGCAGCGTGCCTGGGTGCAGCTCCTGGAGCAGCCGTGTGGGGCCATGGGCAGCAACCAGGGCACTGCAAGCAGGGAACTGGCCCAGACCAGGTGGTTTGGAAGGGGAGGCTGTGATCAGGCACCTGAAGCACCTGGTAACTCTGTAGGCGAGTGCCGGCAACTTCCCCCGTGGTGGCTGCGGCTCCCCGGAGGTGGGCGAGAGTGACTCAGGCAGAATCAGCAGTGGGGGCTAGAGGAGGGGGATCTCCGCTTGTCTTCTGAGCACCTCCTTTCCCTCTCCTGGGGACACCCGCCTTGCACCGGGCCTGGGCCTGGGCATGGCCCCAGCAGAAGGAGAAGCTGCCTGGGGACCAGCGCCCACTTTCAAATGCCCTGCGTTCTCCCCATTGTTGCGTCACAGAGGGAGGCAGCACCAGGATCCCTCCAGGGGCATCTCTCCCCCTACTCGCCTCCCCTCTGCTTCTGCCCGTGACAGCACCAGCCCAGTCCCTCCCTACCCCCTTCACCTCAGGCCCGGGGCCGGCACCTGGCTATGCCCCCCGCTTCTGCCACTCGTCCCACCCCCACTCCCTTCTCAGCCGGCCAGAGCAGTGACCGTGCTCCGGCGAGGGAGGAGAGGGGTGGGGCCAACCTGCTCCCCCAGCCCAGGGCTGCAAAGCATCCTGGGATGCTGGGGGACTGTGAGTTAACTTAAACCAGGAAGGGGTCTGGGACAGAAGTTCTGTAAACCTGTTTGACCTAAATTAGTTCAGTCTGATACTACATTCAACCAGGTTTGTCTTAAACCAGTTTCAGCCGTTTTGAAAGCAGTTTATGTGCACTGAATTTCTGTTCCATTACAGGTTTAAACTGGTTTTTGATCACTTAAACCAGTTTATATGTAACTTCTGTCCCTAGCCTTAGGGAATTGCACCTTACTGCTGCCCTGGTGTAGATGCAGAGCCACAGGCCCACCTTGCCTACCTCTGACATGGTCCAAAACAGCAACATCCCTGTGACTCCAGCTGCCCCTGCACAGGCCTCCAAAAGGACTTCCAGCAGGGAACCAATATCTGTCCCACCATCACCCTGACCCTCACAGCCACAGAGCCTGTGGGGATGTGGGTCACCCCACCAGCGAGATCTGCCATGTCTCACTTCACTGCTCCCTGGGACAGGAGCTCTGCCCTGTCCTCTCCCTGCAGCAGGGTAGCAGTCATGGCTACTCAGTTAGGAAGTTCATTCCTTCACTTCCACGTGCTTTCATGCCGTGACCCCATTGCAGGTGTTACTGCGAGGGGACAGGGAGGGGAGGGGAGCAGGCTCGGATTCAATTTGCAGAGTGCCACTCTCTGGCGCAGTTGCAAGTCAGATTCAATTTCCTGGAGTTGCCCTTTGCATATTTTATCCCGAGGCAGATTTACATATATTTAAATACAATACAAATCTGCACTGTCGCCCGTCTGAGGAGGCTGCGGGCACATTCCTTTTTCTGAGCAAATGTAATGCTTACGTGAGAGAGTGCAGAAGAGAAGTGTGGTATACTTAGCCGCAGGGCAGATACAGCCCGGGGAAGGGGGCCCCGCAGGCACTCCCACGCTGCCCCAGAAGTGTGCTCAAACTTTGACCTGGGATTATGCTACATGCAGGCATCACGTATCTGTGACAGGGAGTAGGGAGGGGGTGCCACTGCCTCAGTCTTGGCAAGGGTGGAGCATATACACCTGGCACACACAGAGGCAGCTCCACGAGGCAGCAGAGTGGGGATTCTGGTCCTACTTGCTCTGGTGAAGGTAGCACCATGGGAGGTGGAGAGCCATTCTTACCTTCCCTGTCCTTGGGTGCCTGTCTCCTGCCCTTGTCTCTCTACAGAGTGCTAGGCCCAGTACAGAAACCCTATAAGCTCTTGGTGGCAAGTACTTCCTATTCTCCACAGCACTATGCACACCCGTGGTCGGGGTGGATCCAGAAGAGGTATGGCAGTGCAGTTGCACATCCCTCTTTGCCTGTGCTGCATGTGAGCTCTTGGTGTGGGATCTGCCTGGAGCCCCTTCCTTCACAGGATCGTGGGAAAGCAGCACGGGAAAGGACTCCACGAGGCCTAGTCCAGCCCCCGGCTCAAGGCAGGATCGTCCCTAGAATAACCATCTCGCACAGCTCCATAGCTCAAGGGGTGAGTGCTGCTCTTTCTGCTTACACCAGGTCACACATACATGGGGGATGCTGGTTTCCCCATCCCAAAGGAAGAATGACACCAGCACTTACCCCCTGAGGTCTGGAGCCATGTAAAATCAGGAGCTGTGGCCAGACCCCATCCTGATCAGCCGGAAAGCTCAGAGCTCACTGCTCATGTGGAGCCCCATAAGGAGCCCATGCTGCGAGACATGAGTACAGTGGGCATATGTGGGGGTAGGCTGCATCCTCCTTGCCCCGTTCCTGGATCCACTACTGCCCATGGTGTGGTGGGAATAGTGTTAACTCAATAGCAGTCTTGTGAAGCCAGAGAAACCAGAACTTCAGCCCCATGCCAAGCACAGGGGATCTCTCCCGATACAGGAAATCCCTTAGAGACTGCAGAGGTTTCATGGAAACCCACCCCAGATAAAAAAGAGGACATCCCAGGAGAGATCTTTGGGCGGATACAGGAGAGCAACGCAACCCTTTCAAGCATGCACTTGCCAAAGAGAAGCACTGCGTTAGATGAGCAAATCCCCCCCATGGACCTGGGGGACGTAGGAGATAGATCCTGCTCATCAGAGCTGCAAAGCACATGCACCTGTTGAAGGAATTAATCCTTTTTGCACTAACAGAGAGTGGCAGAGCTGTGCACCAGGAAATCCAGCCTGAAATGAATCCCTGATAAAGAGAAAACTGAGTTAAAAGGGGAGTTTTAACTGCCTGCTAAAGCTTTAGGTTTCTAAAAAGGTCTCCAGTGGAATTACTGTATTAGCAGGCTATTGTGGGCAAGGATTTCAGAGAAAGCACCACGCACAGCAGCCGTTGCAATCGGCAGTCTGAGATGGAGATGAACTCTGTGTTGACAATGAGAAGAGGATCAAGGAGGGAAGAGGAAGAGGGCAGGGAAAGTGGGAAAGGAGAACGGGAGACAAGAGAGAGACACCACAAGAGTTACGAGAGGGAGGTGAAGTGGGAAGAGAGATGAGGAAAGGCAGGGGACAGGGAGTGGGAGAAAGAGTTGAAGAGGAGAGGGAGAGGAGAGTAAGGCCAGGAGACGAGAAGGCAGAGACCATCTAGTTGGGTTGGATTCCTGTCCCAGGAAGGTGGGGGAAAAATCAACAGGGGCAGTATTTCCAGCCAAGCACGCCGACAGGAGATGAAAGGGAGTCATTACCGACTCCACCACCTGCCCTAAAACCCAGCACCTCCTAACGTGCACTCAGAGAGCATGCAACACAGGACACACCACATGTGATGCAACACACAACATGCGACACCATGGGTCCACAAGGCACAGCAGAGAACAGGGTTCCAGATATACAGGGGCAGCTCGGCTAATGAAAGGCAGCAACAAGAGTCAAAACCTGCGAGGAGGGTGGCAATGAAACCTGGGAGGAAGAGAAGTATCTTGACGAGCAGGGAAATGCTTTGCTTCCCTTAAGCAGATGTCATCACTAAGGCCTCCCTTCCCCCAAAGTTGATTCTTCCACCCCCAGCCTGTCCTCCTGATTTCACTTCCTATTGATTTTCAAGCCTTGAATGCCTTTTTCTTTTCTTTTTTTTTTTTTGCTTGCTTGATTCACTCATTCATTGAATAAAGGCATCATCATCATCATTATTATTATTATTATTATCCTCGTCATCGTCCTCCTCATCACACATTATATTATTTGCATTGCAGAGCTGGAAGATTTCAGGTTGAGACAGGAAATTTGTGCAAGTTGTTATTACCGCAATCAGATGAAGTGCGAATTGGATCGGCGAAGGGCTGCCAGCACGGAGTTCTCCCAGCGGGATGTGGCAGCGCCGGCCAATCATGGGAGGCCGTGGCAATGTTATGCGGGGCCTAGCATCAAATTCAGGCATGTTCTCGGCATCCTCCCTCCCTCCCACTAGCTCCGAGCAGAGAACAGAGAGTGTGTAAATACGAAGGGGGGAAGATTCAGAAAAGGCTTGGTGAAATTGTACATTTTCTGCCTTGCTGATGGTATTTATTAGGCAACAGAAAATAGCTATTTTACCATCTGCCTCGTAAAAAAAAAAATAAAAATCCTCATTCAATTAATGGAATGTGCAGCTGCTGAACACAGCGTTCTTCCTGCCACTGCCGCCTGAGGATCCCGCCTCGCAAGGGACCAGAGGATGGAGCTACTGGAAGGAGCTGAAGCGACGAGGTTGGCGTGGCGGGTGGGAGCTGCACACCCGGGCGCACGCGCACCTGGGAATCTGGATCCACAGCCCATCTCCTCCCACCCCCAAGCCACATGTCTCAGTGCCCACGAGCGAAGGAGCACTCGGGAGTGGAAGGCCCCTTACCTTCTTGCCGAGTCCAGCCACTAGATGGCAACAACACTCAGTCGCATCCAGGCCACGACCTAAAAAGTTACTGCAAGGAAAAAAGACCAGTGGCACTTTGTGTGTCAGCTGCTCTGTGCCTACCTTCTTAGCCACTGTCATGGAAGCAACGTAGCTCTCTTACCGCAGGGTACGTGCACACCCATGGGCAGATACTGCAGCTACTGACCTGATGGACAGCCATCAGTTATCAGTACCCTTGCACCAGCTCATATACCCAGTCCCACAGATACAAAAGGGCCAGCATCATCTGACTTTCACACCGTGGTAGCAACTCTGTGCAGGTGCAAACTGAAGCAAAGTGGTTATCGATTCACTTCTACTAGCCCCATGATCTGCATTTTTCAATCTCATTTCGCCACCAGAGCAGGATAAAGCAATCAGAGCAAGGCATTACTTAGAGACAATAAGCTCCTTGCAGCAGGAAATCTCTTTTGTGTTTATTCAGCTCCTAGCACAGGGGAGTCTTGGTCTGTGGGCAGCTCCAGGCACTTCAGAAGACTAATAACAATACTGCACGCTCAACACCCTCCCGCTTCCTCCAACACAAGTGTTCGCACCTGGGCCTAGGCCTGCTCATATCTATAGCAGACTAAAAAGCTCTTTTTTTAACCTGAGTTACTGAGCCTCATTTAAGTGTTTGTCTTTTAGGTATAACTCTCCCATAAGCCAACAGGAGCTGGAGGTGCACATCAGCTCCCAGCCATCAGTCTTGTCTGACTTCACCCACTCTCAGAAGTGACTGTGTGTACACTTTGTGTAGTCAGCGTTAATGTGTGTTGTATACCTTAGTGGCATAGGCATAACCACTTGGGTTTATAGACATGAGCAGGCAAACAGAGAGACTGGCTTCAAAAGGAGTCCAAAATGTCCTCCATGAACGGGCCTTCACTCTGCCTGTTGTGTCTGGGACAGTCACTTCATCCAAAGGACTTCAGACCTATTCTCACTTGCCCCACAACCCCAGAAAGACAGGATCGATGTACACCAACACCCATGGTGAGTTCCTAACAGCACTGAGCATTACCCGCACTGCTGCAACCAGTTCTACCATCAGCTATATCAACCCAGTCCTACCTGGCTCCATCCACCAGCTTTAGCACTGACAGGTATAGAACTGGCCTCTTCTTTTGACGGCCTGTGGAGCTTGAGAGAGAACAACTTTGACGATGAAGAGCAGCCTCAGAAGTCCCAAACGTCAGAGGGCTTTGGGGAACCGGTCCAGATGTCTCTGCGTCTCCAAGGTGATGTCAGAGAGGCCTCTCCGCACAAAAGAGCTTGATGTACTGAGAGGTTCAGCACCTTGCCACAAGCTGCGCACCTGGATATTAATGCTTCGTGATGCTCCTCTGGTTTCAGCTATTCATTCAGCCTGAAGGGCAGCAGCCAATTGGTTATTCTTTGCTTGAGCAAATAAGCCTAGTTTAATGTGATGCCTCAATACTGACACGATATACTCCTCACGTACGTCTCCTGGAGCTATATATTCTCTTGCTTCCTCTCCATCTCCTTGCGGATCTTCTTATGCTTGGGCTGCCCTCTCGAAGGTAGGATCAATCCCCTTGGTTTTCTTACCTTCCTATGTAAGGTTCTCTTGCACCCTTGAAGGACTTCCAGATAGGCTGTTAACCAACGTGATCCGTCATGCCTTGGCTCGGCCTCTTGGAGAGATGTTACTTCTACACAGCCACAGCAGAACTTGCGGGGAAACGGCTTCTTAAATGTCAGTGCAAGCGAATGAAGTTATAGGCCTGTGATGTGGTCCAAGCACTCTGTGTCTAAATAAATCCTGACATAATAAACCCTAATACCGCCAAAGAAACTATTACCATCTGTCACAAAAATAATTCACATTGAAAATCGGTGATAAATACCTTTCCCCAGTGGAATAACATGGCTCTGGAGGATCAGTTCCAGTCAAAGACCATAACTCATGTTTACCCAGAAGATGAGAGCAGCTTCAGAAGGCAATGCTGTATTTCCAGCTGCCTTTGTGTGTGTTTGTGTGCATGGGTTTACAACAGCCTATACATCTTTGAGGCTTGGGCATGTGCCTGTGCTCTTGTGTACATGCTCATATGTCTGGGTGTATAACGGCATATACATGTGTTACATCAGTGTCTTCCTGTCCATACATTTCTAGTAGAGCTGGTTGATATTTTTGGGGTGAAAAGTAATTTGGACAAAAATATTTTTTGATGAAAAACAGAAACCCAAAAATTCCATTTTAAAAACCAGCCATTTTCTATTTTCTTTCCATTAAAAAGCCAAACCATTTGCATGGATAATTTTGGCAAAAATAATTCATTCCACCCCCCACCCCAAGTTTGCCATTAAAGAGAATAGGTATCTTTCAACCAGCTCCCTGAGCAAGTGTTGTCTGGACTCAGAGGCATTCAGCATCTACTTCCCAATGCACAGCCCCATGCCTCCCTCAGCATCCTTCTAGGATGTACATCCATTGCAAATCTGTATGTAAGCATGCGTGTGCATGAGTACATGCACAAAGGCATATGGATCTTGGGATGGTAACATGTGTGGAAGGACATGATTCATACAGGTACATGTCAGCAGCCATGCAACTGTTTTGCATGCCTGTATTGGCATGTATTTGAGTGTGCTTGCATAAGATGAGCGTCCACAGTTAAGTGAATCCACACACATCTATAATGTGAATGTTTCTGTTTTAGAGCTAGCTTTATCGCTCTGTGTGCGTACATGACATGCGTTCTGTGCATCTATGAGTATTTACATCATGCATGAATATGTGTGTGCATGTGTGTGTTGTATGGACACCTGGCCATGGCTCTGTGGGTGAGGGGGACTCACGGAGGGCACGGATATAAAGATGCACGACTGGGCAAGCATGGCAGCATGTTCTCGCTATGTTTGCTCACACGGTGGCTGGCTGAGGAAGTGAGAGGCGAAGCGCCTCCGAAAGATTTCAGGTGACTCGCTAGTTCCAGGAGGCTTTGTGGAGTAGAGGATTTATGTAGTAGCTGGGATCCTGTCTGACACCTTCTCCATAATCAGGTCAGAGCTGCTGGGCTCTGCTCAGAAGAACTCTTCTACTCAGCATGGCAGTCACTGGGAGATGGCACCAGCCACTTTGCCAGCTTCCAGACCTTAAACTCTCTGGCTGCAAGACCCAGGTCAGGGGGGAGCGGCAGCTCCCTCCCCTTCTGTGGGCTACATCCCCCCAGGCCCAGCCTGTTCCCTGCCCCCCTCCCCACCAATTCATCTGGAACAGGTACAGAAAAAGAAAGCCAGCTGAAGGTCTCATCCTTCATGCCCACCTGCCTAGAGGAGCGATGGGCTGCAGAGGGAACAGCACTGCCTGCCCAGCCCCTGGTGCGATGCTGCCTGTAAATAACAGGCTGGTGAGGGAAGGAGCTTGTTTTATCATCAGGGGTCTGATTTAGCTTGGCTCCCATTGTGCTTGTGAATGTGTATAGGGAAATTGCACAATTCTCCACAGACTCTGCAGTGCTAACAACCTGGAGAGCCCGCCGATGATTAAAGGGAACTCTCCCTTTTAAACTGCTTTGATTGGAGTGGATGGCTCTGCAAAGTCCGACACTGGGCTCTAATGATACGTGAGCCTCCCCCTGCTGTGACCCTTCCCTTCCCGGCTGCAGTTACAAATACTGCACAGTGCACAGAGGGTCCCAGATCAGGGAGAGAAGGATGTCATGTACACTGACTGCACCATGAATTCACAGGCTCAGAGAGTGTGTGTGTGTGTGTGTGTGTGTGTGTGTGTGTGCGCGCGCACAACTGAGGAAGGAATTACAAGCCCTTGGTTTGTAATACTAATGGTGGGAGGGAAGGAAGGAGGGAGGGAGGGAGGGAGATCTTTTCCTGTTGGCTTTTTTCGCCATGCTGGAGGATGGAAGGAACGAGGCTTGCTCCCATCAGCTGCTCAGCTTGGATATTGAGAGGATCAAGGGGACTGAACGACGCCAGACCTGTCTGTCTCCAAGCAGGGAGTCACAGCTGACTTCACTCATGGCATCCTCTTCTCCTCCAGACATGTCCTGCTTGAGGGTCCTGGCATGTCCCCTGCTAGCCCACCCTTCTCAAGCACAGGGCTTGCTTGCATGATTCATCCCTGCAGTGCCACAGATGTGTCTTGGCACTTGACAACACAAATAGTACATACATTACGGCAGCTCCCAGAAGCTTCAATCATACTTGTGACTTCACTGAATGAGGCACCGAGTAAACATCTAGGAAGACACAGGCCCTGCCCTGGGGAGCTTGCTGTCGGAGCGGAGGTGGAAACGTCAGTCTACCGCTGAGCTCAGCACGAGCAGGGCGAGTTCAGCACTGAGCACTTAGGAAAACCAACTGGGCTCGGAGGGCTGGTTTGGAGCCCATTCATTCACTCGCACGGATAGAGAAACAGCGAGACGCATGTTGAAACTATCAATCCGAACCACCCAGCCACATGGACCCAATGCTGCCCCCAAGCTATTTCCCATAAAACATCCGCAGAGCCACCACACTCTCCTTCAGATCCCTTCCTTAAATGCACCTCGGCTGTGGTCCTCACAAGCAGGCGGGTGACAGCTGGGCAGCTGATGCACTGTGGGCCCTGTTAATCACACCCCTCCCAAGTACTTCATTGTGGCCATATACTCTACTGCTTTGTTGTAACCGTCTGCTCTTCCCAGTCTCACCCTGCAGGCTCCTGGGGGCAGGGACCGCTTTCTAAGCCTAAGGCAGTGAGGCCCAGGTGTTTAAATGCAACTGCAATGCAGACAGACAACGAGATCTGGCTTCCTCCTCTCCCCCAGAATAGGCTTTGTACACCCTCCAAGTCACATGCTGTTATTGATACACACTTCTTTACATTTGTTTCCATCACTTTGGCTGATAGTCTGTTCTTACTGGCAAGGCTACAGCAACACCCACCTCGTGTTAGCCTTCTGGTATGAATGAGACTTGAACTGCAACAGCTCCATTCACTGACTTCCTTATTCCCCACCTTCTCCCTGTCATTAAGTGGCTAATGAGGCCTGAATCCAGAGCATGTCTGAAATATGCCCACACCATTCAGCCTGTTTTCCCCTCCCCATCCCTCCCCCACCCTGGCATCCCCTGTCAGATAACCTTTTGAGGGCTTTTCTATCCAAGGGCTGAGATTTGACTTCTCAGTGGCGGAGTGAAAAGACCATTGCTCCCAGACGGATTGGCACTGGCTGGGATAAAGGGTATGGTTCTTCTTGCCCATGTGACTATGGGCAAGAATCAGGATGACTATGCAGCATGGGGTAGAGCCGAGGAGAGGGAAGCTCTGGATGGAGGGCCCGAAATGGCGAAGCATGACCCTCAGTGTGACATTGTTGGCTCTTAATTCTTAAGCCTGCTTTGGAAGGATTTCACCCGATCCTGTTTAAGCACTGAAGTCCCTTCCTCTCCTCGGCCTCTGCTGCATGTAATGTTAATAGTTTTCCTCTGCTCTCCCACCAGTTGGTGTGGGGCCTCCAGGCTTTCTCTAAGAATGGGACATGCCCAGAGCCCTGTTCTTCCATAGTCCTCAGTAAGCACTTAAACACACTTGTTTTTTCCCTCTGGTTCCCACCGCAGCACCCTGTTGCAGAGCAAGCATGAGAGCAGCATGAGTGCAGAGAGAGAGCAAAGCCCCCCGGTGAAACAGGAGCAACGGGCTGCAGGAACACGCTGGCAGTGTCACACACGACGCCCCGGGGGCTTGTTTACCAACGCAAAGCTCCGATATCATTTGCTTAATTTTTGCCCTGCATACACACGAGGACTCATTTCTCGTTAACAAAGGGCGCTGCTTCCTGCAGGTGTGATCTCCCAACCATTGGGCTTTACTGTGCATAACATTAAATATTTAAGTGCTTGTCAAAATGTTGTAACGATTTTTTTGTCTCGTTTCATTAGCTCCGTTTCCAAAGGCCACCACTGGAACTATTGAACATTTATTTCTATTGAATCCAGCTTAGAAGTTATGATCTGAGAAGTCAGGAGACAGGACAGTATGTTCTGCGGAGCGGGTTTTTCCTCGCTACCGCTCGGATGAGACGTGGCTGGTTTTGAAACGTTGCTTTTATTCCTCCCTTAGAAAAATAAGAAAAAGATTGATTCTGCTGTCTGCTTGATTTTCCCTTGCCTGCTAAGGACTTCACATAAATATCAGTTAGTTGGCTTCCTGGTATAAGTTTGGAGTTTGTCATTTTAGATGTGTCGCTTAATTTGTGTTACACTGTTGCTAGATCTTGTTTTTTTCTCCTGATTTGTCCTGAAGTGTGAAAATGAAGTTGTGTCCTGAAGTTTTTTGTCATGTCATCTGGGAATGTGGGTATAGCTTCTTGTGATTTTTAATGCTATAACCACAAAAGACAACACATACAAACAAAACTATGAATATATCCATCCATTCATGCTGGCAGCGGGGACAAAGTGTAGTTGGATTGGGGAAAGTCTGGGCCTCCTCAGTTTTTATGCTTGTTATTAGTATTATTTACTATTACTAGTTATTAATATTAACTAGTAATTGCTAAGATATTACCAATATATTACCAATAATATTTGGTAATATTTGTTATTATTTGGTAATAATTACTAAGATATTACCAATATATTACTTAGTAATTACTCAGATATTACCAATATTAGGATGCATACAGGCCTCAGCCAAGATCTTGGCCTGGTAGTGTAAGGTGCTGGACACAGGGTGAGAAACAACTCTTGCCCAGTGAACTAACAGTACAAATAGGCAAGACAGACGCCAAGTGCAAAGACAGCAAGTGGTCTATCCAGCATCAAACAGCAGGGCAGCAGCAGGGCAGAAACATGGTCTCCCAAATGCCAGTCCTGTACCCTACCCACTGGACACGCTACCCCTCTACACCACGCTCTGTCACCGACTCCCAACGGGACTTCACGACAGCAAGACCCACAAAGGGGGGCTTCCTACTGGCACAGTAGCAGTAGGAAGTTTAACTCTTTGCTACCTACCCTAAATCTATCAATATGCCATCCCTGGATAATATAGTGATTGGATACCTAGAAACACCAAAGACAGGTTGACAAATAGGCCAGAAACAGGCAATGCCCCAGTTTACTTCACCCGCAAAGCAGAAACGGTAATGCCTTTCCACCCTGCTGAGACAGGATTTACAGATGTTTTAAAAAGTGTTCAGCAGAAATGGGTACAGACGGGGCCCTAGAGCCCAGAAGACTTTGTCAGTCAACACTCAGGCAGCTATGTCTAGCCCTTGAGTGACAAGAGATGGATTCCTACAGCAGGGGACGTTAGTGGCTCCTCTAACAAACACTTTTATGAGCTGAACGGAGGAAAAGGGTACGTTAAAAAAGCACTTTCTTTTCCTGGGAACTTCCAGTTTCCATCTCTCTCTCTCTCTCTCTCTCACTCTGTATTTAAAAGACATCCATGTGAGAATGAGTTTCAGCCTCACCACCCCTTGCCTGATCCTCCGGCAAAGTTGTAATCCCCCGTCTGTGACATCACAGTCAGTTGCCATGGGAATGTCACAGACCCAGAATTATGACTTCACTGCTGGATTATCTAGGAGAGGATGGAGTGTACAGAAGACGGCACTTGTTTGAACACAAATATCTCTAGTAATTAGCAAAACCGGCAAGGAAAATTATGGTAAAACACAAGATAGGAACATAAATCCCCTTTTATAAGTGTGAACTCTTTCAAAGTGTTCCCCAAAGAGAAAGTAGCTCTTTAATGGATCCTACAATCTTAAGTAAGCTGCAAAAGTCAGGGAATAAAGTCAAAATGAAAGCAATTTGTTTTATTGGGCATTTCATTGGGTAATTAAGAGGACCATTATAAACTGGAACATTAAAAGGCATTCGAATGCTCAGTTCTGGTTTTCATCTTAATGAACCCACTTCTGGATTGTGCCCGATTTGCATATATAAGCACAGGGTTTACAAGGGCAAGACAGATGTGCACGTAATGTTTGCAGACGGGAAGAATCACATACAATAACAAGTGTGCAAACACACTCACTCCCGACAGGCTGATCTGTCCTGTTTGAAGGGAGATAGCTAGCAAAAGTGATCTTTCACGTTCTGTCTCATAAATGTAACAAATGGGAAGCGAGAACTGTCGCTGGGGAAGTGAAACCTGACATGGGGACATTTCACTGCATGAAGGGCATCATGCTACCTGTTGTCACTGACAGTTCATCGTGTACATTTATTTGAGAGTGGTTTTGTGGGTGGCTTAGAGATATTTAAAACCAGCTCTCTGGGTGTTTAAGATTATGCAGGGAAGCAGTGCTGTCAGGAGCACACATCATGGATAAAACATCTGTCCATGGAACAGCACTGTGCTGATGACACAGACCCACAGCCTCCCTACGTGGCTCCCTATGGAGAGCAAAGGACAAGGAGTAGATATAAGCCCCAAGCCATGGACACAGCTATCTGTTAGGAGGGAGCAATGCAATTATTCCTCTCTCTCTCTGCTGCGATTCTGCCATCTCCATCATTCACAAAGCACTCGCAGTCACACACAAGAAGTAACTTCTACAGAGCCAGGGGCCCAACACCACATGAAAAAAACCCTTATTTTAAACCTAATCTTGTAGAACAAGCAAAAAGCATACAGCAGACTTCTACCTGGGGTATATCCTTAATCCTTGAACTTCCATTGGCTCTTTTAGACAAGTTTTATCTTGGTTTCCCTTTTGATCGCCTCCTGCTCACTTTACGCTCAACACCAACTTCATATGAACTGTGGGTTTAAGGACTGGATTTCAAAGCCAAGGTCCAAACTCAAAGTTTCAGACCTATGCGGCTTCAGTCAAACATACATTGGTTAGTCTGAAACACAAGGACAGCTTCCTTTGAGGACTCCCCTAAATGCCGTGCGTCCCTCAGAGAGAGCGCTTTGTGCACTGCACCTCTGACTGCTGCTGCCACCTCCCCTCTGCAAACTGCCCTGTTCCCGCATGTGCTCCCTTTTCTGCTCTTCTTGACCTGGGCTAGCTCAGCCCCTTCACTGGGACACAGATGGGGGTGAGGTCACAGCCAGTGTCTCCTCCTGCAAACACTCAGCAAACAGCACTCACCAAACGCACAGTCCAAGAACACGGTCCAAACAACCAGGCAAGCACTCTCTCTGCGCACACAGTCACCACCACCATGCAAGCATGCAGACCAAACCCACCAAGCTCACTCACCTACCAAGAGCCAGGAATCAGAGCCAGGAACCAGGTCCTGCTCCTTTCCTCTTGCATTCCTCTTCCCCCTCAACCTGTGAGGTCCCTTGCAAACTCCCCTACTTGTGTCCCCTGTTTGCTGGCATCAGAAGATCTCGCTCAGGGGTAGGGAGTGCCATGACCAACCCTCACCTGCCAGTTTTGCCCATCTCCTCAAGAGCCCAAATCATTACACACCCAGGAATGTGTCCCGCTCCTTGCCAAGGTGCATTCAGCATCCACAGCTGGATGACTGGATGTCAAACCCCCCAGAGTTTTCCCAAACTAATTTAGTGATTTGGGTCAGAACCTTCTGCGGCCCCTTGCATGTCCAGCGATCCCGCTAAGCTGTGTGGTGGGTACAGCTGCTCAGGCGCACTTCATGCCATGCTGCCAAGCGCGCCTGTGCGGCCACACATGCCACATAACTTAGAGGGAACACTGTGCATGCCCCCAGCCGTGTTCACCCATGCTTAAAAACAGACATCCTCATCAGCAGCTAAAACCCCATGTTTGGATGCTCAGCACAGTGCTCCAGGAAGCATATGTTGCATATCTGGCCAAGTCTTGAGCATCCATATGTGGGATTTGGATGTCTTACAAAGGTGCCTGTAGCTGAAAACTGGACCCAGGGATGGGATCCACTTGGAGCAGACTTCTCAGCGTAGACTAGGCCAAAGTGAACTGCTTTAGAGAAAGGCCAAGAGCCTGCCTGTGCATTGAGCAGGTCACAATGGCTGGGAGAACGAGCCATAGCTGAAAGTGATAACATTTTGTGATAATACAGGACTTCCCTACAATCTGTGAGAAGCCCACTGCAAATGCATTCAGATGTGGAAACAGAGAACAAAAGAAAAGAAAGACGAAAGTATTTCTTATTACCTATAAACCACTCATTCAGGAAATAAAACAACCAAACACACAAGCGGCTCCTAGTCTGTCCAAGAGAAGCCCCACGCTCTTGACATCCCCGTTGGCTGGCCTGACCACTTTCTGGGAACACTTCAGTGTGTTTGGGGAAGCCCCCAGACTAGGCTAGGAAAGAGATGGGAAATGTCAAGAGGCCAAAGGCATGTTAAAAAACAAAATACTTTGTGGTTTTCAGCAGGCCCATGCGACACTAGGATGGGGCTTGAGAAAAAACAATCTCTGCTTAGGATGCTTGCTGAGCTGCCCACTGGTTTCACAATATCCTGCCTCTGGCTGATAACAGGGGTTAGAAGTGTCCTCCAAATGCCAGGGGAAGGGTGTTGTAGGAGTTAGTGGCCCAAGAAACCCAGAAGGAAACACTTGCAGTTTAGTATCTAAATCAGGGGTGGGCAATTATTTTGGGTGGAGGGCCACTTACTGGAAGCTGGAAGTGTCTCCTATGGAAGCGTCTCCATATGGAGTGGCCCAACCTGACCTCAGCATAGGCTTAGTTTTATAAGAAGATTGTAGGGAGGGGGGAAAAAATCAAAGTAGCATCGTGAGTAGATTTAGACAGTTTTCCAAAGTGCTTGGCAGTGGCCTACTAATGGGAGTCTCATGACAAACTTCAGTCTGGGTAGATGATACCCATGCAGAGCACTTTTGAAAGCTCCCCCATTAATTGCCATTGTCTGTTCAGAAGGGGCAAGCAGGATAGGAAGAGCACCTCTGCAATCATCAGAGCAGTTCTTGTTCTGTTTGGAAACATGCCAAGACATTTTGCAAGGACCCACTGTATTCCCCACAGAGTAACCGCATTTGCTTATGTGTGGTCGGAGCTGGTTTTAGAAGTCCTCCTCAGAAGCTCCTCCTGCTATGCATGCCTGCTCCCCTCCCCCACCACTACAACAAACAGACTCAGTTCAATGGATATGGGGGGAAAAAACAGGGTAGTCCAATATGCAATGCTTCGTACCTGAAGCCGCAGCCTTCCTTTTGCACCAAGCACTCGGGAGTAGATTGCTGTCTCTTGGTAAGCTTCCGACATCCTGGGCTGCAGACAGATTTATGCACTGATCATGTTTGGAGCTGCTGACCAAAAGAGAAGAGAAAAGCTGGGTTTCAGTGTCAGCTTTGGGACTGGTTTTATTCTTGTTTGGATTTTTTTCATTTTCCCTTTTTAATTCTGCTTCCATGCCTGCATAAGATTTGGGTCAGATCTGGAAAGTTTGGCTCTTTCCCTCTGGAGATGCCGTATTGAATAAAAGCAAAGTCATCTGTCTCCAATAGGTGTCATCGGGGTTCCTGAATTCTGCAAAGCCCAGTTTGCTGTGTGTCAGCAGACTACACCTAAGTAAATTTCCGAATAAATGTCCTCACTATTTTTATCTAAAAATAAATAGACTCAACTGCAACTGCTGCTCATGCTTTCCCAACTAAGGAATAGAAATAAAGTTTGCTGTTAAAAATATGTATCTGAGGTAGATCAGACTTCTCCTCTCACAGGAGTTTTTCTCCTCCTCCATGAAGCAAGATCACAGGATGTGTACTGGGACGCTGCCATGGAAGCATCCGGGATGCCCAGACCCCCTATTCTTTGAACCCCATTTTGGAACGCAATCGCTTTGTGTATGCACCTCTGGCCGCACTTTTGCCATCTCATTGCTAGAAGGGCAAAACGATGCCTTTTCCTCCTGGAGCAGCATGAACTCCTTTGCCAATAAAGAGGAAGGTGAAAGTCTGCAGCGCTGCATCTTTGCAGTGAATTGCCTATTGATGATTTTGTGGCTAATGTATACGAGAAACAGAGGAGCAAGTATAATGCAATTGTCCATGTTTAGTGCATTATTACAGTGGCTGCCTCCGCTGATTAGTTCCTATTTTTCTTGCCATCTCTTCCTGTGTAGCCCTTTTATTTTGCTCTGTTTATCTGCATACCGAGCCGTCTCTCTGTATGCCTGGTATAGCAGCAAGTCAGGCCAGAACTACAATTTCTCTTCCCTTGCGAACTTAATCTTGCAGACCTGGTATTACTATTATTTTTGGCCATACATATCTGATTTAACAGGAACCAGGCATTATTTTTTCCTTTAAAAAAATAAATAAATAAATAAAAAGGGAGGGGAGGGGGAAGGAGGAGACTCATTGGACTGAAAGATAATGATGGCTCATGCACTAATGGTTCTCATCATACCTTCTTCTAATGAATCCAGTGTTAAAACAGGGACCTTTTGTTTACCTGACTCTCCACATAATTGCACAACTCTGACCCTTCAGGCGCGTAAGGCTCCCCGCCAGTAAACAATATTGTACTGATCTCCCTCGGGATTCATTTCACTGCCAAATAGCTCAGCAGGCTCCCTCATTGTCTTAAGTTATTACCCAACTAGCGAATAAACAGGAGGAATGGAGTCGGTCGCTCTCCAGAAACGGGACTTTAAGTGATTCTGTATCAGGGTCCCCCTAACAAATCAGGCGTGGATTCCCCCATCCATCGCGATTATTAATTTAACTGCTTCTCGCAAAGACAAGCAAATACACGGCGCCTCCCAAAACAAGGAAATGCAACAGGAAATGCACCGACCCATTCTGCTAAGGTCATAGCAAGGCATTTGCCACCTCTAACTCCCACAATTTCATAGACTCAGAGTCTATGACCTAGGGAAGGGGCCTCCAGAGATCATCTAGTCCAACCCCTGCCTGCGTCCAAACCATCCTGTACAAGTCCATAATCTAAACTCTTCAGAAAACTACTGTCAACCTTGACACAACACAAGATACAACACTCTAGCCTGGCAGTGGCAGAGCAGAGGGACCATGGCAGCCAAAGTCCTACTTCTATAAAAAGTTATTGATATATGCTCAAGAGCTGCCAGGTAGAGAGGGCCATGCCCCCTGCTACAGAGGAAGGCAAAACCCCCCAGTCCATACCAGTCTGACCATGGGGTAAAACTCCTTCCTCTTTAATGGAAAAGTCCTTTCCATGTTAACACCCAGTTTCTGGCCTGTGAGCAGGGGATTTGCTCCGCTACACACCAGCCACTCCATCACCAGGTGAAACATTAGGGATGCATGCTGAACAGCAGGGCCTTAATTGTGAGGAAATCCCTTCCCCTCTACACTCTCTTTTCCCTGGCTCTCAATATATAACCATTTCCCAAGCAAAGGAATACATTTCCCCTTCCTCTGCTCTCGGTTTCCGTGGCTTGCATTAGCATCATTTGTTTAACATATCCTGACGTGCTACTTACCTCACTCTGCAGCTCAGAGCTCTGCGCCCGCCTTACGCTCCCCGTCTAGGAATTTCATAAATAAATTGCTGGGCCCCATCCTGTTCTCCCCGATGCGACTGTATATTCTGACCAACTGCACTGAAGTCTGAGGAGCTGCCTCAAGCAAACAGCATCATAGCTAGGAACAGAATCTGGCCCGCTCCTTTTAATAGGCACTGACATCAAGGAGACTTACAGAAAGCTAAAGACTATGCTCCCAAGGACACGGAGAGTCTGCTGCTCCAGGATTAGCAAAGGCAAGAGTCGTGGCTTTGGTAAATGGGGTTTGGCAGGGCCTGCGGAACCGCCGGGATCACAAAATCTTTTGCCTCCACCTGTGCGCAGGAGCCCTTTGACGTGAAAGGAGTCTCAGCACAGGAGACTTTTAGGGGTGGTGACTGCCAGCGGCCCTGTTTATACAGTGACTGGCATGATGAGGCCCCAGTACTAGTTGACTGCTAAGCACAACCACAGTCAAGATGGTTAATTACTAATGCGTTTTCTCTAGCTGCTAATAAATCAAGCACTAACTCCTTCCACTGAGCTGGGGTGTGGCAGCCTGGAAACAGCGCCTGGATCAGACGACCTAAAATCTTTGGGTCTGGTGGGATTCAGAACCTACCACTGCAGTTCATGTCCAGAGGCATATCCTTTATCAGAGAAGACCCCCTGTTCTACCTTCCTCTTATGCATATGGCAGAAGATAGACAAGGAAGGGACAGAATAAAAATGACCCTCTGTCTCGAGTCTTCTTGGAGCGAGGGGGCAGCTCTGTCCTTTACTCTGCACATCCTTACATGCGATGCAATGGCCCTTTTTAATGCCTTGTAGGGGTCAGTCTGCCATTGCACCAGCAGCTAGAAGCAACAGCCCAAAAATGCCCAGTGGTTTGGGGTGCCCCTGATCAGGGACCCCAAACACTGAAGCATCCCAAACCACCAGCCATTCTTTAAAATGAAGAATATTAAAATATATGGCATCAATGAATGAATGAGAGTCCATGTTTGCAGAAGCCCATTTAAATTAGAAAAGGGAGCATATATTCACTTCAGTGGTTGCTGTCAAGGTAAAAACAACGCTAATTAGGAGCAGTACTCCAGTAACACCAGTGGCAACCATAGGCCCACAGCCGTCATGCTCACAGTGAGAAACCATCCCTGCTTTGAGCACTCTAAACAGACAAGGAAGCGTTACCCCCATTTTTCAGGTGAGGCATAAAGGGATTAAGTTACTTGCCCAAGTTCAGACAGAGAACATGATCCAGGAATTAAATCAAGACCTCCTGAGTCCACATCCAGAGCCTTAAGCCAATCCATCCTCTCTCATAACAACACTTCTATTAATAATGCAAAAGACTCATATACACAGGGTAAAATTGAGTACTGGGAAGTCAAAGCAAAGCAGCAAAGCAAGAGGCTGACAAGCAGCATTGTGTTTGTTCACACATATTTTTTCCCCAAACACCCAAAGATCTGACCTTCCATGTAAGTACTAGTTCTCATCCTCTTTTGACCCAGTGCTCTGCAAGAGAAAAGGGAACCACAGTGAACTGGTATTTCATATGAGCTGCTTTCCGCACACCTGGAGCACGTTCAAGAGATTGGAACAATGTGAGCCAAAGGAATGATGTGCTACGGTTCAGCTGGATGTGCTTTGAAATGGTTAAAAACCCTTAAGCCTGAAAGTTAAGTGATAAGAACGCGCCGTAAAAAACACACGCAGTCAAATGGCAGAGTAACAAAAAGAATAATTAAAAACCAGGACCAGTGCCCACTGGCAGCTGCTTTTCGAATGTCAATACCACTTCATTCTTGCAGCATTTGGGTTTTCATTCAAACAGAGAAAATTCCTACTGGAAGTCAACATTAACACACGTGCACATACACAGACACGCACAGTCTCTCAAGCAGAGATCCAACCCACCTCGAACCCATATAAATAACTGCAGTGCCAACCTTCGAGTCAAACCTTATGGCTACCGACACCACGACGGTGACTGTTATCCTAAAAAACTTTCGTGTGTGTTTAGTGTTCAGGGCTGGCTCATTCCCATCCAGGCAGTTTACAATCAACCCTGAGAACTCAAAGTTTGAATGGAAATCGGAGAAGTGAGATGGAAAATACCCACTCTGCCATGCTGTCCTCTTACTACCACAGGACTACAAGGACGTGTATGTCTTCTAGTATGAGGTCCAACCTCAATGTAAAAGTCCCAAGCCCTGGGACTTCCTCCATTTCCTCTGGGACACCTGCCAGCCAAGAAAGCTCACTGGCAGGAATATCTACAGAGACTTGATGAATTCTGTGCCGTTCCACCCAGTTCTGCTCCCCTACAACTTGTGTTCTGGCATCTAAACCCTTCAAAATATTTCTCTGATTTTATCTTATGCTCCTTTGTAACCATCTCTTTGTTAAACAACAGCCATTTAGCCCTTGCGGTCTTCCTTCAGTAATCAAGGTCTCTAGTATCGCAGCCTTTCCTCTCTCAATGACCTCTTGTTCCATTTGTGTGGTTCCCAGAACTAAATGCAACAACCAAGCTCATCCCTGGTGTAGCTCCACTGATTTCAATAGAGTTACAACAGAGGCAGCTGGGCATCAAATGTGCATCGGTGGCAAAACTCCCACTGACCTCAGCTCCTTAGAGCTCAGAGAGAGAAGCTATTGCTCCATCACATGCCACCTTTAGGGAATGAGGCTGCAAATTACACTGGCCTTTTTTCCTTTCAAGTCATCCTATAAGCTCCAGTCCAGCACGCTGCCTCCTTTGGAGAACTGATGCTGCCCACACATCACCTTGTTACCACCTCCTTTTCACTAAGCAAATGTGTTTTATATCATTGTAGACCAGGTGCCCTGCACCTGGGGTTTTAAGTGGACACCCACTGCATTACTTTCTGCCCTCAGAAAGGCCAGAGTCCCTTGGCATTACTTCGCTGACCCAAGCCATATTTGCCGCTCCTTTCAGGGCTGTATCATCTGCAAATTCCTTTCAATACCCTAGTTAGTGTTTCACATCCCTAATTGGGACACTACCTCAGAGCCACTTACACCAAGCTCACCCTGGTCTTCTTGCCCTGGTCTAACTCAGAGCTCGCTCCCTTGCTATGTGTCATTAGTCTTCATTTAGGGTTATTTAGCCAGCTGCCAATCCACAAGGCAGCACACCTATCCAAGCCAATTTGGACTGATTTCTCATGTAAGATGTCATGAGCCGCAATATCAAACAGCTTACTGAAAATCCATATATAGACTGACAAATGCTCACTACGGCAGTGCCACAAAATGTTAATGGGATGACAGTTTAAGAGTGCTTGTTTCTGCTCCTCTGGGCTGAAACAACAGGGTGTGACAAGGCCGAGACAGACAGCAGCTCTCTGTCACTGAGGTCTGGACATCGAAGTACCTGCTATCAGAGAAGGGCTTAGAAGTGAAAGTTCGCTTCTGGGAAGAGTTTTAGTTGGGGAGATTCAGTTAGGCCATATTTAAAATAACTGCTAGGAAAGCCTAGCAGGTAATTTCCCTGCATAGTTCTCTCTATTCGTGTCTCCGCAAAGAAGTCGGTCTTTGTCTTTGGAGAAGGCTGCGTCTTATCCACCTCCATGCTCTGACTTTGCCCTGCTGATGTTGACCTCTACGTATTGTGGCACCAAGTGAATGCAAAATGGAACTGGCCTTGAAGCCCTTTCAGTTTGGGGATATGGATTTGAGGTTCCCAGTTCTGTATCACCCTGCTTTCCCCCTTCCTCTTCTGGCTGTGATTAGCTTTAACCTCTGCACCATTCCTGGCATAATATTCCTCTAAACCAGTGATTCTCAACCAGGGTGTTGTGGCACATTTGGGGTGCTATGAGATCCTTTTGAGGGTGTGGCGAAGTGCAACAAAATACTAGCACAGCTGGGGGTGCAATCATCTACGCACAATTCACAAGATAAACCAAGGGTCTTCAAATACGACTCCTTAGCATCAAAAACAATCTGACCTGTTGTGATCCGAGTTCTTTGCAACAGAAGAACTGCTCCGTTACTTTTCTATAGTCAAGAAATAACTAGAAGCTGGTTTTTCCTCGAGTCCAACAGGGGCACGTGGAGTCTACACAGGTTGCGAACCATTCCCCTAAACTCGTGACACATCAAAAAAAAACTCCCCTAGAAAACTGGAGGCCTTTAATGCTTCCTCTTCAGGTAATGAATCCAGCAGCCAAATTAGGCCCGCCTTACAAACTCAAGAAATGGCCGTTGAGTTTATAGAGTAAAACCACCTACCCCTTTGCTTGTCCTCCTCCTCCTCGCAACAAGCAATAGCTGTAGCGCCGTCAATCATTTCTGAAGTTGCCGAATGTTTATGAAAAGGGGCAGAGAGAGGAGAGAGACAGGGAGTGAGACCGGGGGCAAGATGGCCCAGCCAGAGCTTGCAGAGATAAAACGGAGCGATAAGCAAGTGTTTATTGCCAGAGTCAAGGAGCAGCACTTCCACTGATAAGACTGTCACAAGAGGGGAGGAAAAAAAAAGGTGGGTGGGGGGGGGGCATTTATTTTGCTTATTTATTTCGGTTTAAAATAATAAACGGTGTCTATCCACAGCTCTAGGCAGCCAAACACATCGTTAATGATCCTATAAAATCCCAGCAGCCTTAAAGTAATTATATCAACCCAGCCAGACACCTCCAGAAACTCCTCTCCACCCCTCCGTGATTATGGGACGCATACGTTCCACCGGCTCGCCCGCCCCTTGGAACAGATTGGTTTGACAGCTTGCCCACCAGAAAGCCAGGGTGGGTGCTTTTGTGGCAAAGAGGATAGCAGAGGCTCAGCGCCCAGCTCTATAAAGCTGGGCGATGCCACTTGCCTGCTCCCGATAACTTCCGCCAGGCTAGACACTGACTATTCACTGCGTGGCTCCCAGAAGGACCTGTCTGAGGAACAGGTATTTTTACAGCGTTGAACGGATGATGCCATCCATGTGACGAGTTAAGTCAGAGCCCACAGAGCCAGGAGGCCACTGACACATGGCCTGGCTTTTGTCTCCATGGGAGTCCACGTCACATGCACCTTCTCTCCCCCCGCAGTGGACTCCTGCAGAGCATCTAAACTCAACCCCAGTAAAACAGGGCACCGTGGACCAAAAAGAAAGCTGGCAAGTTTAGAAAGTCACTGGCACCTAAGGGAGTGACGATGGATGATGGCTCAGCAAAGAACACACTAGCCTAGACTCAGGCACCCCAAGTTCAGTTACTTGCTTGGACCTAGATATCCTCTGGGCATTGGAAAAATCGCCTTGTCTCTCTGTGCCTCAGTTTCCCCAGACAAATAGAGATAATAGCTCTTCTCAGAGTTGTTGCAAGGGTAACTGCATTGTATAATGTAACGGGGACCACCTTAACACCACAGGTAGTCGGTGAGGCATCCGACTCCCACAGATTGGGGGCACCTTACTTTCCAAGGCTTCTTTGAAATCCTCAGCCTTTAAAGGACTGTGGTTTTTAGAAACATCCTTCTGCACAGTGCTAAGAGGAGCTAATGGAAGCTGGGGAAATGACACTGCTGGCTCTGCAGAGGAAGCTAGAAGACGCGCAGAAATGATGGTGAAACACGAAAGCGTTCTCCTCTTCCTTTCATCTTAAGTGCCAAATTCTCAAGTTATGAAGCTCTTTGTAGAAGCAGGAGCTACTGTAAAATGTACCTAGTGCAACAGGGCAAAAAAAAAAAAAAAAAAAAAAAATGAACAGGAGGTGAAAATAAATAGGCTTCTCAGGTGCGTAGAGGCAGAAGCTGTCTTATCCATCGAAACTTCATTGCTTTATGGCATATAGGGAAAGTATTGGCATTTCATCACCCCAGACAGCTCCATAACTCTTGGAGCAGCACATTACGTCAGCAGAAGAAAAGGCTAAGAAGATTCTGGGAAAAAAAAGAAAGGCCATTTCTT
Organism: Crocodylus porosus; assembly: GCF_001723895.1. Classification (NCBI taxonomy): domain Eukaryota; kingdom Metazoa; phylum Chordata; order Crocodylia; family Crocodylidae; genus Crocodylus; species Crocodylus porosus. Next base: position 13,734,131 of record NW_017728927.1, read on the forward strand.
CCCCCTTTTGATTTACGCATATCTCTGCTTGTGCTGCCTACTGTATATTTTTCCTGGTAACATGCTGCGGAGCACAATGATATATAAACACCAACAGCCTCTCAGAAGGCTGTCAGGAGCTATGTTCTTTACGGCGGAGCCCCAATGGAATTATTTTCCAGTATAGTGCTTATTTATTATTCATTGTGTGGTAGTAGCTAGGAGTCTCATTTGTGGAGCAGGACCCCCAGTGTGCTACGTGCTGTATGAACAGCGTGAAAAGACAGCACATTCTTTGGGTCAGGGTCTATCTAAATAATTTTAAGCATCGAGTCTACATTCCTGATGCTCCTGGAGTGGATTTCAGCAGAAAGCCTCTAGTGCCCCAATAGACTCAGAGGAATTTTAATTATGTCCTATGGATTGCGGCACAGGTCTTAGCATGTTTGTATGTTTTCCAAAACCTAAAACACAGGACTGTGCGAAATGCTTATAGCCTAAGTACAACCCTGTTCCAAAAACATGATATAGTCACTGATTCCAAGGGCATCTGATCTAACCCAGAGCATTGCAATGGCTTGTTGAATATATGAAATGTCTTGGCCCAGCCCTTCAGCCCTCATTAATTGCCCTCTGTATTATTGCCTGATACAAGGGATGTGGGCAGTGGGTTTCCCAGGGGTCAGTCCTCGGGCCCGCACTGTTCAACATCTTCATCAGTGACTTGGACAAGGGGGTAAAAAGCACCCTGCTCAAATTTGCTGATGACACTAAGATGTGGGGGGATGTGGGCACGCTAGAAGGGAGGAATAGGCTGCAATTGGACCTAGACAGG
>NW_017728927.1:13735324-13751234 GCF_001723895.1 Crocodylus porosus
GACATCAGGAGGCGCTGCTTCACAGTCAGGGCGGCTAGGATCTGGAACCAACTTCCAAGAGAAGTGGTGCTGGCCCCTACCCTGGGGGTCTTGAAGAGGAGGCTGGATGAACACTTTGCTGGGGTCGTTTGACCCGAGTACTCTTCCCTGCCATGTCAGGGGGTCAGACTTGACGATCTGCTCAGGTCCCTTCTGACCCTACCAACTATGAAACAACGGGGCCTTAAATATGCTGTTAGCATCCAAGTGACGATTCTCCATATAGAGGTCCAGGTGGCTGTGTCCAGGAGGAGGTGGGTCAAGACGAAAATATACAGCACTCTCCATTATCTTCAGCCAGCAGGGGGTTTCTAAGATGCTGCTGTAATCAGTGCAACTTGAAGGGGCCGACAACCTTCTCTGAGTTTTGCATGGACGTTATCTTGGCCTTTGGTCAGGCCAGAGATAGGGAAGACAGAAATGTGCTACAGAGAACAAGTACGAGCTTAGGCAAAAGTGAGACCCATGTTGTCAAGACAGAGTTGATGCATGAAGGTACTGAGCACACATTGTCAACTGATAATGGGACAACTGATGTTCCTATATATTTAGCTGAAATCACAGCCCTGGATTTTGTGACAAGGGACAAAAAAAACTCGGATTTTTAGGGAGTTTTCATAACAACTCATCATCTCTAAAACCTACAAAGCAGGACTCCTCTGGGAATTTTTATTAGCTTCATTTAGCTTTCTGTGTACATTCTCTGTAGTTGGAGCATGAGCGTGTGACCTAGATATTTCAACAGTGTAAAACTGTTAATTATTAGAAAATATTTTAAAATATTTTTATTGCCAAAAGAAGAAGATTTACCTCCAAATCATGCGATTCCCCTAGCTACTAGTGTTTTCCCCCCTCTGTGACAAACAGCCAGCCATTGTCTTCATGTCATATTGGACATACTATGGGAGCCAGTTAATGCAACTGAATGTAAATCATGTCCTTTTCAATCCCTATTATATGGCAAGAACAGCTTTATTATGATGCATGTGTTATTATACACCACTATCTTTCCATTATGCTGCAATTTCATATCCATGAAGTTTGTAATTTGTGGCATAATGGTCATTTTTAAAGAAACATTGGTAATCAATAGCATTCAGCATCTTTGTTGGGATCGCTTGCAAAACAAATAACAACACTGATCTTGGGCAACTTTACAGAACGGATATTTAATCCCAGGAGACAGCATTATATGATATATCAACGAGGAAGCCGAGACTAGGTATCATGTGCTTTGCTAGGATTAAATATCACTTCAATCAATGTTGCTATTCATTGTACCATGTATTAGATGGTTTTACTTAGTAATGCTGAAGTACTGTCTTAATCATTAGCTATGTACAGAGCACCTGCATTTCAGAGCAATTCTGCAGTGGCAGGATTATTTACCTGCTGATACACACAGTAAAGCAGCATTGTCTGCAGTGGTGATAACATCCATGCAACCAACAGCCAGGCAGTGACTTCGAAAGACCTTGAATGCTCACTGTACACAAAAGAAGTATAACATTACACGAGGATGGACCAGAAGGGGCAGTAAACTACAGGCATTCCTGAAACGCTGTTACAATGAGATGAAGAAACTCATTATCGAAGTTCTAGAGAGTTATAAAAGGTGCTCTACTGGTAAGCAGGAAGAAGAGATGGCTGCTGGAAGAGTTTACAAACCAGGCTAGATAGATGCATGCATTATTGTATAAACAGCTGATGTCAAGATGGGCTTTTTTATTGAGCAAAGGGGGCAGGATCTCATCCCAAGTGCTCTAACCAAAAGACAAGAGTTGACATGTTGCCCTCAAACCCAGGCAGTGTTTTCATTATTAGCTGGTGGGAGAAGGCAAGATTTGAGCTGGGGACTGATGGGAGCCTCAGGATGCATGAAGGATGCTCAGCAATCGTGGGTGCAGCAGCACACTCTGTGGGTGGGCTACTGGCAGGTTACAATAAGGAGCAACAGCACTCTCAGGGCTAGGTGCACCTCAGAGGGTGCACGTTATGGAAGAGCATGGATTTATACCAGCTAGCCTCTATGTTCAGTCTATTTTACACCTGTCTACATTAGGAAGGGCTATGCCTCCCTCCCTGGCTGGAGGGCAGGAGGAGGGGTTTCAGAGGGAGGCCTAGGGAACAGGATTGAACCCTGCCTCTCTGAGCTAGCCAGGGCTCCAGCTCCATTAAAATTACATGCTGGAGTTTTATTTTACTTTCAGATTCCCCTGCTATTAGAGCATATGTTAGTAAGACATGGCACTGGCCCCAATCCACTACATTTCAAGAGTATGGCTGCAAAACAGGATGGACGGGTGTGTACACACACATGAAGGTGCCCTATGTTGTGGAGAGAGGCAGGGGGATCCAAGCAGGAAACCCAAAAAATCCTGTGTCCTCGTTCTATCCATGACACACCCTTGCTGTGCAGCCCTGGGGGTCTGTCTACACAAAAATGTGCAAAAAAAATCCTTAGTGTCAGGCTAAGTATCCAAGTAGGATACTAAATGAAAGCTCCTCCATGCAAATCTGCATAACTCAACTGAGCAAAATGGAATTGCTGTGGCTAACAGCACCTGTGGGTATGAGACTGCCTTGCCTGAAATCACAGCACACACCAGGAAGAAGTTTGTTCAGTGGAGATGCTATTCCCGTTCTGGCTCCCACTCCATTTTCTAATCGGCAGATCACCTCTAAATTCACTGACGCTGCTGGGATTGACTTGTGCAGCTTTTCCACTGTGGTAGATGTTGTGGGCACGTTCATTTAAATACAGGCCTTGCATAAAGTCACCTCTTGCTTGTCTGAGGATAGGCCTGCACCTGGAATGTCTCAGTCTATACAGGCAGGATCCTGAGGCATGAAATTCGCATTTAGATTTTGTCCACAGGTTTCTGACTTCTTATAGCTCTTGGTAAGGCCCATATCTCAGTATGTGCAGCTGGACACCTTTAACTAAATCTTCAGCTCTTACCGATCTGAAAAAGTTCATGCATTTCTACTCTCATGTAAGTACAGACCTGGTATTCAGAGCGCTTCCTACTGAAATGCAATACAGCGTGAGATAAGCCCCAAATCATACATCACTAGAAACCCTACACTTCAGTCAGAACGGACAGAATTAGGATAAAAAATACTCTTAGACCTTAACTAAACACTTTAGCTCCTGGAGATTACAGAATCCCATTTCAGTGATATCAGAGTGTATTTCCCAGAACTGAAATGGGAAGCATCTATTTAAATTTGGCTCCTGGAAGCCAGTAAAACTAAGTATCTGAGGAGCAAGAAGAAATCCTTTCAGTTGCTATGTCCATTTTGCTTTTAAAAGCAAGCATGTTTTATAAGGCAGGCTTTGATATTCAATATGTACCAACATATCCACTTCAAAAGTTACCAGCTCATCCCACTTACACTACAGTGGCCTCATTAATTCCCATTGGGTTGAGCTGGGGTAGCAGGGAAGTGGTCAGTTTGATATACCTTGGCAGTTAGCAGTGCTTTCCAAACCAACAGGGTGCTCTGGGGGAAAAAAAAAAAATGCACGTGCCTTCAAGTTGGCATCTCATTAGCCTTGCTTCCAAACTCCTCTCCCAAAACAAGTCCAGCCTGTGAGATATTTCAACATATTTGTTGAAGGTGGCCATGAAAAAGATCAAAGCTTAATTTTTGCTTGTTGAATCTCTTGATGGCAACTAATTCATTGTTTTACTTTATGTTTAAAATAGATTCAGTGCTGGCCAGCCTAGCAGCACTCTTACCCACACCTGTGGTTCATGTCATGTTTATTCTGGTTGCCTGTGGACAAATGCATCACAGACCGTCAAGACCATCAAGTGCCGACAGCAGGTTCAGTAACGTGCAAGCCACAGCGGGCGCAGCATCTGCTTCAAGGAAATTATGGGCAAAGGACTGACTCTCATGAAGTGCTGGAGACCTCCAGTAAGGTGGTGGCAACATCAGCTCCAATTGCCTTTGTGGGGTTCAGCACCTGTCAGGATTGGCACAAAGGGCTTTGTCATTTAGGAGCATGAAGCTGTGTCTGAGTATCTGCAGTCCCCAGTAAAATCAATGAACCTGAGTTGCATCATAGTCTCCTGAGTGGTGCCAAACACTGGTGACCCCCACAGCCCTTTATGGATGCTGAGGGCAGGCCGAATTTCTCAGCGGGGCACCATTGTCAGGGCTCAGGATCAGGTCCATCAGTCAGGCAAAACGCTTTGGACACATAATGGCCCAGGGGAAATGGTGACCTCACGGAGCACAACAAGTTGCTTTGTTTCATCTATTAGGTCTGTCAAAGCCTGTTTCCTGAAGCAGGCTGGCACTGATGGGTTTTGCCCAAGACAAGAATTTTAAGGAGCGGGGTTGTGGATGAAAAGAGCCTTGTAGGTCAGAGACGGGCTGGAGCCCCAAGCATAAAGGTCACAAAGGGAGGGAATAAAGTGACAAGGGGCAGCAAGAGAGGAGAGATATAGATGGGGCAGAGAACCAAAGGCCGGGGAGAAGACCCAGCAGATTGTTTGCTGAGGAGAAGTGCTGGCTGACTGCAAAAGAAACAACTCCAGAGGAGCCTTGCTGACTTACGTACAGTTATGGCTGTGGTTTCAGTGATGCATTTATGGGCATGAGGCCAACTGCATCTAACCCTCAGTGCAGAAAACCCTCTCTTCTGAATAGGATCAGCGTTCACAGGGTTGGAAGACCTCCCAGTCTGCTACAATTGCAGGCTACTTGTAGTCCAAAGCAGTCCACAAGAACGGATACCCCAGCCCGGTACTGTATCAAGCAAGTCACAAAGCTCCTCCAAACATCCCATAACAAACCAAGATCTTCAGTGCAAAAACCCGAAAGACCACAAGTCCCCTGGTCCAGGCAAAGCAACTCCTGAGGTCAGTCAGCAGAAAGGGAGCTCTCTTCTATAGCTAACTTTTCAGTTAGAAATCCTAAGGGAGTCATTACATTTCTTACTTCATGGCTTCACTTTAAGCCACCACCTCTCTATTGATTCCCAGATCTGCCTCTCTGCTCCAGACCCATCTCCTTCTGTCCAAACAAAAATCTCAGTCTCTGCCTCGGACATCTCTTGGACGTCCATCCATTAACTCAAACTCGGTGAAAGCTCTTTCTCTTCTCTTTGAAGCACTCCCTGCTACCTGCTTTCTCAGTCACAGTGGACCCCATCACCCACTAGTCACACTAAGGCCCACAAACCTAGCTCAAGCCTCTCTGGGCAGCACCTAAATCTTGGAGACCCTTCTGCATAAGATCTCTGAGACACACCCTTTCCTATCCATGCAGCTTAGCCTCTTCAGCAAGCACCATCTTGATTACAACAACCTCAGTATTGCCTGTGCAATTCAGAACACTGCTGAAAAAACCACCGTCCTACCCTGTCACCTTGGCCATGCCACCCCTCTTCACTGCTTCCCCCTTTCTCTATTGCCTCAAACATTACCTGCTTGCCTTCGCTCCCAACGCTCAAGACCTACCCCCACCCTATCCTTCGTGTCTCATTCATCTCAAGATGCCCATTCCCATACGATCAGCCCAGTTTCAGCCTCCATCACCAACTCGTTAAATTTCCAGACAAGCCCCTTGTGGTTTCTCTTGGGAAAAGTTCCCCATCAGCATCCTCAGAGCCATTCTATTATTGGTCTAATCCAGGGGCAGGCAATTATTTCGGGCAGAGGGCCGCTTACTGAGTTTTGGCAAGCCATCAAGGGCTGCATGACAGGCAGGCCAGGGCAGATAAATATTTATTTTCTAAAATTTTTAGGGGTCCCGCGGGCCAGACAGAATGGCCGGGCAGGCTGCATCCGGCCCCCGGGTCACATTTTGCCTACCCCTGGTGTAATCTCTCTTTAAAAACCAACTGCTGCTGTGATCACTACAAACTTAAACTTCTGTCTATGACACCAACCAATATTGGTTCATAGCATCTGACCTGATCCTACTCCATCTAAGTATTCACTATTTCTGGTCCTAAACCTCAGACATATGTTCATTGGAACTGAGACCCCCTTTTGTTCCATGTTTGTACAGCACCTTGCACAGCAGGTTGCTGTTCCGTGATTAGGGGCCAAGGGAGTACAAATATGTAATACACTTTTTTTGCGAATGAGTCTCACATCAACTGATGAGTGCAGCCGTGCAAACCTACATCCTTCGAGTCATTCAGAAGTGACTCGGGCAAAACACTGGAGAACATGCTGGAGGAAATCAACATACGTCAGCAAGGGAATGAACCAGATGAACAAATTCTCTCACGTATGGGCTTGCACAACCAGAAGGTTAAAAGCCCCCACAGCAGGACACATGGCCATACCAGTATATAAGCTCCAAATCAGCATGTGCTTAAGTCAACAGGATTTAAGGGCCTATTTAAAGTTAAGCACAAGCCTTGCAGCACTGCAGAATGAAGGAAGCATATCTGGGGGTCAAACGGCAGACGATTCAGCAGAGATCCAGATGCCAACTTGAGCACCATCACAGGTTTGCTGAGTAACACTGAACATGTCCCTTCTCCTCTCACTTGCCCGTCCATGTTAGGGAACAGGACTGCCCACAACCCAGGGGTGTTTCTGGGCTCCACAGAAATCCTTGAAGAGTTGAGAACAATTAATAGCTACCTCCCTGTAGCAGGCGATACGTGCACCACCTCTAGTGAATAAGCAGGCCACCCACAAAAGCAGGGGTGTCACATTCACCCTATTCCCCCACCCGAATCCAGGCCACAGAGCTCCTTGCAGGCAGGATCTGAAGCTGGCAGAGGCAGCAGTGATGGGACCAACGATGGAAGCAGCAGGGCAAAGAGCCGTGGGCCGAGCAGCTGCGGGGTGAACGACGGGAGGGCTGTGTTGGCACCCACCCCTCCTTCAACAGCCATGTCCAAGAGGGCCCCATAGCCCTGATTTCTACAGCAAACCCCATCTCCATTCACCCTACCCCCAAATTCCCTGGCCCACCAGGAGCCCTTCAGGCTGGAAGAAACAACTCCGTGGGCCATACGTTTAATGCCTCTGTGCTAGAAGAACCACCACCCCACAGACAGCATTCGGCTGCAGTTGAGTACCCGCCCTTATTTCAGTGGGGATTTACTGTAGCATTTAGGATTTTTCTTACTGAAAATAGAAGCACCAACATTTGTAAGTAACAGGGGAGGGGAGCGAGACCACAGAGAAATGTACTTAGTTCCAACTTATCCTGAACTAATTAAAATGAAAAGTGTATTACTCCACTCACCATTGCAAATTAGATTTACAGGGTACCAGAGGGTGTGTTCTCAGAGGGACTAGGGGGTTATAAACATTTTCCTATTCTTATGGCATTTTCCCTGTTATTAAGATAATAGCTAAGGGAAGAAAAAAAAAATCTGTACACACTACAATGTAACCAGCAAATCTTCACATAAACATTAATCTCCACAAAGTTTTTCTTTTCTTTTTTTTTTTTTCTTAAAGCAGTAGGGGGATTTAAATGAGCTACAAATGATGTTTGCATTGAAAAAGGAGAAGTGAGGTTAATGTGAGTGACCTCCCCCCAAAATTAGCATGATTCAGGTTCCGTAAATCAATCCAAACAGCAAACAATGCACAAAACACTTACAGAGCTGGGTCCCCAAGGTGCCACTTGGTGGGTTTTTTGGCGTGAAAAGAACCACATCCTGCTCAGATTATTTTTCACCGTGCATCAGTTATGCAAACTCCATGTTACTCTGTGGGTTGGGATGGCTGACGATGATTGACTGAAGTTTGTTCCTCCCTGGCTTAATGCCATCTTCAGGACAGTTTTCCCCCTGCCTCCAGAGATGTCCATCCCTGGGCCTGATTATATAGCAGGTATAAACAGAGCCACTGAAGGACACTGCCCCTATCCAGTGACAAGGATACTAACTTGTGGAAACTTCACTGTGGCATGTGACTATGGCTAAGCACAAATTGCCAGGTTCAGCCTTTATCTGTGTGCCCGAGTCTCTAACAGCCCCCACTTACATCAGGTGAGAAACCAGAGCTCCTGGATGTCAGATACAGAACAGGACACAGGTCAGGCCAAGAATGGGGAGCAGCAACCAGATGAATGCTTCCTGTAGCATCATCTCAACCCTGCTAGGAGCCCAAGGGGAAGGCTGATGCTAAAGCTGTATTTTCTTTATTGGATTTAAGCCAAACCTGCAATGCTACATCTCAGGCCTGAGAGAGCATTCCCACCTCTTTGACTTCACACTGGACTTGGTAGCTGCGCAGCTTTCCCTGACAGGAGGCGTAGTACATAGAGGCATCGTCCCAACGGCTTCCTCCCTGGCTCCCCCTCAAGTTAATCAGTTCAGCGACAGCGGCATTGGTAGCTCAATTCCTCTGACCTTTGCTGGGTGCCCTACCAGCGTGCCACACCAGAGCCGGCGGTGACTTTCATACATAATGCTCTGCCTTGGCTTTGGGGTAGGAGGGAGATGGAGGGAAGAAGCACATGATTTTTAAGCAGTGTCATCGGGCTTTTGATGCAGGCGTAATAGGTGCCTTCCTAACCCAGATTATCTGTTCAGAAATGCCAGGAAGCAGCAAACCGAGTTGCTCTCTTGGATGTCAACATCTTTCTCCACATGCTCAGACCTACGTGGATGAGGTTTACCCAACTTCAGGGACTGCTGCTTTTGTTCTCCAAAAAGAGACGGTCCCGTTCCCTTAGGGGCTGATTTCGAATCTCTCCTCTGAAGTTCGCCACACTGTGGACACCCTAAACCAGTGCAGTGCACAGACTTCTCTACACTGTGGCTGGCAATGTGAAACGAACTGCAACTACTCCCAAAACATGCAAAGCCGGTACTTGTGGACGTGCACCAGAAAAGGGCTGGAACATTTGGAATCAGACTTCGCTGCCTGCCCGGCTAGGAGACGGCGCAGTTAAGCAGCAATGTCAATGGAGTGGAATATGGGTCAGAGGATTACAGTCGCCTGCTACACATCATGGTGAACTAGCAGCATTTAATGGGAACCAACACCGCAGTGAAGCAGAGACATTTATCCTGTGACAATGTTCTATTGCAGTGACTTTATTTTGATGATACCAGTTGATTAATGAATATAGCTGCTGTCATTTGGTTTGATAGATTTTGGGGCTGTGGAGTGACATTTGCTCAACGTACCATTCTTAAAAAGCCATATTCTCATTAGCATACAGAGAATTGCTCTGAGCTGCGGCCAGTCGGAAACCGACTCAGTCGTAAAACATATAGAATGAAGAGTGTGTCTAGACTGCGAAGAAATGCAGGGGGAGGGACCAGATCCGGTTCGCAGACGTCAAGATGTAGTCTTTAACCACTGTTGCAGGGATTGCCCCTTTGCTGGCGGAGAAAAAAAATGGAGCGTTGGTTTTACCGCACGGGTCAGGAGACCCAGGTTTTCTTCCTAACTCTGCCTCAGGTTTGTGAAAGCCCGTGGCTACCCCAGCGTTTGAATGCTCCGTTGGTGGCACCATGGGGCTAATTTTCCAGACGTCCCGAGCACCCACAACTCCTGCCGAAATCAGCACGTCCAAAAAGGAGCCTAAGCCCTACACAGATGCCTTCATTTGGGCTGCCACTAATAGCAGCAGCTTGAACACAATGGCCTTGAATCTCTGGGCGTCTAAGTGAGGCTAGCAATTATGTAGCTCACCCGGGTGTTGTAAGGCTTTCTTAATCAATCAGCTCATTAATGAATGTAAAGTGGTGTGAGATTGTCAGATAGAAGACTTTATTGGCTCTCAGAAGTGGCATCCTGGAAAAAAACCTCTGTAATTCTCCCTAGCTGCCCCATCAGGGAGCACCACCACTCTACTGGTGGTAATCTCTCTCTTCCTCCCCTACATCTGCAGAAATATGTCCAAAACTATATCAAGGTGACTGACCCTTCTTTGGGAGGGACAGAGTCACCAGACCCTACAAATGTAGCATGGTCCCAAATGGGATTTCCTACCTGCTGCCGGTTGGATCCATAGCTCCACAACTCTTATAATAGATTTGATTTTCATCTCTCCATATTTAAAAGCTGTCTCATGAGTTTAATGATTTTAAATTCACTCACCACTGCAGTCAGTCAATTGAGTCACTGCTGCTGCTAGTTTCTACCAGTAGCATGCTGTGAGGAATTGGCCCTTCGCAGATGGCCTTTCTTTCCTGACTGACAATTGGACAAGTGTAAGAGGCGGGGGGAGAAAGAAAACCAAAGCAGGAAGAGAGGAGGTGATGGGGGGAATACACAAGGTTATTTGGAACTAAGCAACAATCTTCTCAGAGCTGAGCTGAGCATTTATACTCAAGCAGGGCAAATATTTATTTGGTTATATTGTACATGTGTCAGTTTTCTAGCTCTCTCAAGGTATTTTTCCCCTCTCAGAAGGGATATAAAGAGCAAATACATGATAGCAGGTCTCTGGAGGACATTTTTCTTCAGGACTGAGTGAGTAAAGAACAATTCTGGAGTGGCGGAGACACTCGCAAGTTATCCCTTCTCTCCTCCTAAGTGGAGATAAATCTTGCAGCCACTGTATATTGCATACATACAGCGCACTGTGCTCTTTTTATTCCTACTCCTTCTTTTTCTTAAGACTTGAAAACGGCTGCTGGTGACAGGAACAGAGAGAGAAACATTTCTGGATGCAGTTAGAATAAAAGGTTCTGCTAAGCTGAAAAGGAAGCAAACGTCTCCAGGAGGCTGCGGCAGGTAGGCGAGTGCCCATGTTGGAAAGCAAGCCAGAGTTGGAGACGTTACGCTGGGCGTTTCTTTTCAGGAAACAACATCAGTCATCTCGATGTTCAGCTGAGTCCACCCCTGCAAGTCACAGACGCTCCGTCTGTACATGTAAAAAATGTGGCGGCGCCACCACGGCACCCGCAGCCACAGCCAAAAGTTTGGCCCAAGGTACTCGCTCACGAAGTGGTCGTCAGCAGTAGGGGCACGTGGAAGCAGGGGTGAAAAAGCAGCATGGGAAAATAGCTCCAGCAGAGGATCTGACCCACAACGTTTCATCTCTCTGTGACTCACTCTCTAAACTCAATCCCGCAAGGTGCCATGCGTCTTCAGGGAGCAGCTGGGCACCCTCTACCTCTCCCTGATCTCAGTGGGAGTAGAGGGGGGAAATCAGCCCCTTAAAAGGCAATGCTATGAGTTTTGGAGGTCTGGGCTTTCTCTAATTACTGGAGTTGATCCATGCTGTACAGCCTGCTCGCCTAAAAAATATTCATAATACATAACTCAGATATTATCAAAGAGCCTGCCATTCTTGTTTTGAACATCACAGCTGTGTATTTTGAGTCCCGCTAAGCGGGGAGAAAAACTGGAGATGAAACCCACAAAATAAACATGCAAAATAAAAATCAGAGGCAGTAAAAAAAATAAATAAATAAATGGACGATGTTGCTCTAATTTGAATGAGCCTTAATTAAAGAATGTGTAATTGGATTAATGCAATATTAAGGGGGAAAAAGCAGATTCTGAACACAGATATAAAGGGTTCCTTTGACATCACATCACTCTCATGCTTCACTACTCACAATTTATTTTAATGTCACCAGAATCCCAAGATATATTTATGTCCTTGTCACTCACGGTTGTTTTTTATTTATCCTGTATATCTATATCCTTTCTCCTCAATTACACACGCCCACGCACACCATATGTGGAAGCCATGTCCATGCAATAAATTACCAAGCTGTGTAATAAATTAATTTAGTGTACCTATGACGGCCTAGCCCGTACTATGCCAGCTAACTCAGCTCCACGGGCCCAATTTCAACAATCCACCTCTCAGAACAGCATCAAACGCCTCATTAAAAAAATTAATCAAGCTAGGCTAAATGGCTTTCCTAGTTTTCACATCACAATGTGAATTCCCTCCATAATACTCTGGGCCAGGACGGGCACTGCGGGGGCCTTGCTGAGAAAAGTTTAAGGTCCGGGATCTCCTGACTCTACAATCAGAAAAACTCAGGAGCTGGATGCCAGCGGAGTGGGAGAGCTGCAGCTACCCAGGGAGCCACAGCAGATGCTTCCACCTTGTCCTTACATTTGAGATGTACTACTTCAAAATCACCTTGAATTATTTATGGGGGGGGGGGGGAAGTGTAACACATACCAGTCCTCCCTCTCCGAGATTTGTGCGGTTCAGCTCATGGTGGTAAGTACACCTAGTTTTCCAGAAGGAGAGATACCAAATAAAAATTAATGGCTAGGTAAATTTGTTTAAGGAGAACCGTGTAAAACTCCTTAAGATGCTCACAAGCTACTGTGACAGCAACCTATTAAAGAAAGGGCATGTTCATTCATACAAGCACCCACCCACAGAAAGTAGATGAAAGAATGAAGGCATGGCCTACGGTTATGTTATGGATGGCATATGCTACACCAAAATATATATAGTATATAAAGCATATTGAAAACCGTTTCCATAGAAGATGCCACATAAAGTGTAAAATTTCATTATCACTGCCTGTCCGTTTTACAAAGATATACACAGAACCAGTTGCCAAATGTGCCTGTGGTTTGACTCCATTAAATTCAATGAATGCATGAATTTGGCCCAAGAAATCTATGCACTTACTGTAATAAAGCTAAAAGCTGATAGCAGCTGATACAGTAAAGCAGTAAAACACATACATTTCCATATACTTATTATTACCAACCTAAAAAAAAAAAAAGCAAAGACACAGCTACAGAAGAATACACTTGTCCGACTCCTAGCTAAATGCCATTAAGACGACTCACACTATGAGAATATCTTTTTCAGCTCTGTTGTATCAGATCAGCTCCCCAGCAGGTGTAAATTAGCATAACGGCATTGAATTCAGTGGAGCTGTGCTGATTTATGCTTGCTGAGGGTTTGTCTGTTAGGAATGCTAGACAAATTTGAGTGCCTGTGCTCACAATGCATTCTGGATCATAGATCCTGACCCTCTTTTTGATGTCACATCCCCATTGATCTCTGTAGGATCATGCATGATATTCACTGATGGCTCTATGTATGGGGAAAGGCTGCAGATATGGCCTGTTATATGGAAATACAGACATATTCTGCAGAGGATAAACCTGATCTATGCCAAAACTGCTACTTCTCCATCTTCTGCAACCAGTACTGCAGACCATTGATATCTCTTCACACCTCCGTTCTCCACCCAAGCTAGAGATATCATTCATGGAAGGAAGACAAGGAGCTACTCTGCCAATCGTGGCTCACCATAATTTCATTCCCACAAAGGGCTTTCATAATAATATTTTTAGGCTGCTGTATCATCTTGAACGATACATTTAACTCCCATGTTGGGGATCGTGCCAGGCTGTACAGAGGCCAAATGGCAGATTGAAAACTTCCTGCTGATGGATAGATTTTTTTATGCATGTGGATTTTTCTTAGTCGTCTCCTATCGTAATTACACAAAGTCCCGTCTCTGCTTTCCATCCCCTCCTCCTCCGCCTCCCCTTCCCTTGCCAACTCCCTGTCACGGATGGATTCCTCCGTGCTACCTCCGCTGGCCCCATCTTCCCCTGATCTCACTGCCCGATTCCCATTCCTCCATTTCCTACCGACCCTCTCACTTTTTACTTGCTCCTTTCCTGGCATGACACAAACTCGAGATTTCCCACCAAAGGTCAAAAAGGTAAAAAAGTTAACCTTTGACCCCCACCTACATCTCCAGTTGCTACAGCTCTGCATTTGTATTGTGGTGGTGCTTAGGGAAGCAGTGAGACCCCGTTGTCCTGAGGGCCGTGCATGTATTCACCTGTTGATTCAGACCAAGCCATCACCTGCCACACTGAGTCCCTCGCACTCTGCTCCAGCCTGGCTCACACGTTCCCTCCTCCCCTGCCACTGCTTCCACCGAGATCTGGCACAAGCTCTTCGAGACTCAGTCTCAGGCTCTGTGCACCAGCCACTTTCTCCTTGATTTCTCAGCTCCTCTGACCACTGCTGGGGAGGCTCAAAACCTTGCCCTTCATTAGCTGCCCCAACCTTTCCGCTTCGTGGGGTGGGCTGCCTGCCTCCTACTTTCCGAAGCAGTCCGGCTGGGTTGCGATCTCAGCCCTCTGCTCCTCCCGTACGCTTCTCTGGGTGATCTGATCTGCTTACCCAGCTCCAGCCCCTTCAGTCTCTGGCTGACATCACCTCCTGGATGTTTCACCATCAGCTTGAACGTGACACAGATCTGGAACCCCAGTGCTTCCCGCTCCGCCGGTACTATTAAACACACCCTGCGACAGGTTTCTAACCAAGGGGTCCGCTCTGACCCCACCCAGCACATTGCTCCTCATCTCTGGGTGGTGTCCAAATCCTGCTGCTTTCGTCACCAAACCCAAGCAGATACAACCCTTCTTCTTCCTCTCCTGGACTGATCACAGCTGGTTCCACTCTCTGGCCCTCTCCCAGGCTGTCCATGGGATGGTCCACCCCTGCCAGCCCCCTCCCTGGTGTCTCCTGCCCTGCAGCAAGTTCAGGTCCTTGCCCTCAGCCCAACCTCACCCTTGATCACCTAACGCATCCTGCATCCTATATCCTTCCCCTCCAGCCACCCAGGAAACTCTCACGGATCTGCTTTGCTCGGGGGTTTCTCCCATTCCACTCCACTTCCTGAGCATCGTCTTCACTGAAATCCCTCCCCAGGACCCGCTCCTGCCACGAAACCTACCAGACCCGGTCTGTTCAGACCTTCACATACAGCATCCTTTGCTCTGCCGTGCTGCACGATAGCCTCTGCTGAGTAACCGTATAATCTCCAGCTTTAGCTTCCCTCGGGATTAGCCTCAATTCAGCACTCCGTGGCCAGCAACCAGGCTGGCTACTTGGGCAGGTTACAAAAGCAGAGGAAAAGGAGCAGCTGGGGTGTCCCTCCTCTTTGCCCAACGGTGAAATCCCAGCTCTCTTGAAGTCAGTGGCCACACTCCTTCCGAGAGTGATGGATTTCACCCTGGGAGCCTGCACGGATGCAGCTGTCCTGGTCGCTGGCCACCAGTCTCTGAGTCCCACGGCAAGACAAGGCTCTATTGATGTCCCTGGGGCTGTTCTCACACACCCACACTGCAAGGCTTAGGTCTGGAAAGCGATGCTAAGCCCTTTGGACCAGCCTCCGGGTCTAGCAGGCCGAGCCCAGGAGAGAGTTGGGTGAACAGTACAGTACCTGCCCCTTATCCTCGCACTCTGCGCACCTAAACAGGAGCCCCACGCCTGAGCTTCCCCTGCTCATCCTTCCTGGCGGGAGCTAGACCTTGTTTCCTGCCGTTCAGACAGGGAAGCCTAAGCCAGACAGGCAGGCGGCTCTCATCTGGACCTCATTTCCTTCCCCTCCAGGGGACCCTGTAGGATATTTCGGTTCTCTCCGTAGGAGTCCCTTCTCTCCCCTCCCCGCCTTGAAATCAGCCAGATCCACAATCTAATCTGCCTGGGATTGGAAGGTGGAAGAAATCAAGGACTCAAGCCGAGCAGGAAAGCATCATCCATCCCTTCTCATTCAGAAAGCAAGGAGGGAGGTGCAGGCAACCGCAGTGCTCCTCGCCCGCCACCAGCACGCCGGGCTGGGCGAGGAGCTGGCGCTGCGGGGACAGGCGGCCCGATCCGGGGCAAGAGCCGGGCGGCGGCGGCGGCGGCGGGTGCGGACCCGGGTGGGGGGACGCCGGCTCCAGGGGCCGTGGGGTCCCAGGCCCGCAGACTTTCTCCCCGGCTGAACCAAAACAGCTGCTCCGCCGGGCCGGGAGGGGGGACGGCGGGCAGCCCCCGGGCGGAGGGCGGCGGTCGCCCCCCGCCCGGCTCCTCGCTCCGCCCGAGCAGCGTCGCGCGGGGAAACTTCCCGGGAAGTTGCGCGGGCCCGATCCCCTTCCCCAGCCGGGCGTGCTCCGCACCCGCAGCCCCGGGCTCCTCC
>NW_017728927.1:13751624-13814360 GCF_001723895.1 Crocodylus porosus
GACCCGCCCCCGGGGCCCCGGGATCAGCCAGGCAGGGGGCGGACAAACCCCAGGGACGGCGGCTTCACACTCAGCACAGAGCCTGCTGGCCGGGGCTAGGAATCAAAGGGCTTTTCTTTCCTCTCCATTAGTCTTCTCGTTTGAGGAAATTAATGATCTGCAGGCCCCCCTCCTATTTCAGAGGGGCTCCGCCGGCATCGCGAACAGCTCCCGCTTCGGCCGCAGGCGCTCCGCGGTGCCGGCCCTGGGGACGCATGGGAGTGGGCGAGAGGCAGGGAAGAGCTGGGGCTTTTTTTTCCACCCCCCTCCCCGCCCCTCAGGCACCATAATCCTAATGCCAAGAAATGAAGCAAGATGTAATAAAGCGGGGAGACAGCCTGGGAAGGAGCGAGATGGTGGCACTTCTCCACATGACAGCTGGCAACCTGGCTTCGTACTCGGTTATGTCAGAAACGCAGGCCCCCGGAAGGAAGCATCCAAAGAGCCCGAGTAAATGCAGTCGAGCTCGCAGATATGCACCCTGGCTGCTGCTGGGCCTGGGAGAGGGCTGGAGGGCCCTGGCTTGACCCTTCTGAGCCAGCCGGAAGGCTGCTCGCCGCAGTCTGCCGTGAGCATTTCCTTACAGGTCATCGTCGTTCCTAGAAGAAAGTGCTGTTGCACAGAGGCAGCCTCTGCAAGCCCAGGGCCCCGTTCATTTTCCTATCATCTCCTGGCACCTTCCCTGCAGACGGGGCACGAAGCACCGGGCAGGTTAAGGTTTCAAACTGCAAAGGGACCTAGCAGCAGCATGGCTGAGATCCTCCCGCTCCTCCACCCAGCCCTGGAGACACTTAAGCCCGCAAATTCTGCCGGTGACATCCCGTGGGCAGCTCCTTCTCTGCCACTGGGCACAGACAAAACCAGTTGCCAAACAGGTCAGTGCTGAGCTGACACCTGGATGGCAGTGGGACCTCCCGCAGGGCCCAGCCAGGGAGGTGGCAGGCAGGAGGCGGACGTAACCCCTGCCCCTGGCCAGAGCACTGGAGCACCCTGAGCGAAGACGGCTGCCTCCCTCCAGCCTGAAGCGAAACCTGGGGAGACCAGGCTGACTCCCTGTCCTCTCTTCTCTGCACGTTTTACTGGCCACCTTCCACGGCTCCTTGCTGGGTTTGCTGGCTTCTATGAATCCAATCTTCTTCCCGGTGCAATCAATAGGGGAAAAAAAAAATCCAATTAACTTCAGTGGGAGACGGCTCTATCCCCTCAGTGACTTGCCCATAAACTTTCTTCCACATAATGGATAGTTAAGCTATTTTTGGCCTTTTGCTTGGATCCACAGATCTTTGAGGCATTTGATGAATGCGTTGGTCAGGGACCAGGGGGAGGTTAAGTGAAGCAGAGTGAAGCCTGTTAATAATTGTTACTACTGGGATCCCATCTGGCTTCATTGCCCTAGCAGACAGCAGCCCGATCTCCTGTTAAGTAAATCGCCTTTCTGAGGCAAGCGCGATGTTCAGCCGTCCAGGGTTTCCCGGGTTTGTCTGCAAGCTGCAGGTGCACGGGGGCATAGGAGCCAGGTTTTAGGCCTGGTGGATAAATAGGCTTAGGTGCCCTGCCACCTAGTGGAATCCACTTCTCGAGCCAGGCACCGAGGTTCCCTGCACAGTGCGTAGCAAGAGTACGGTTGGAAACACAAACGCCAGCCTGCTGAGCCAGCCGGAGCCTAAACCAGTCAATGGGAAACACTGGGGGAGGTCTGATGCTGCCCTCCCGCTCTGTGATTTAGGCCCCTGGCTCAGGGCTTCAGAGAGAGACTCATGTGGGATGGAGAGCTGCTGTGCCGGGCCCTTCCCCAAGTTCAGTGCTGGAGGAGGCAAGGGCTGTCTCCACTTCCATTCCCCATCCAAATCCTTCTCCTGCCTGGGTAAGGAGCAAAGTGTGTGCTTGGGTGGGGGGGTGTTTAACCTGCCGTTCTCTGGCCGTACGTTTGCAGGCAGGGAGCGCTCAAGCTGTCTTCCACTTTGTATGTCACAGGTAAATATTTAGATAAAGGGGATCTGAGCATCACTCCAGGGGTCAGGGATCTTCTCTGAGAAAAGGCAGGCATGGGTCCCAGCTTCTGCTCCATACAGCATTCATGTAAAACATCCACCAGGGACGGGGGTGAACTCCCTGGAAGTTATGATCTTGTGCTGGGTCTGGCCCAGTGAATATGTGATTATGCTGCGCAGAGTGGAAGGGCTTTGGTGTGAAAGGCTGGGACCAGCTCACCCCAGAGACCCGGGGCTTGGAGCATTCACGGCAGAGGGGAGGACCCCAGCTTCACTGCCCACCAGCACAGCTCAGACTTGAACCACCTCCTGGATGAGAGCTGCAAGTACGGTACTGCTGCCTCCAGCTCTTTGAACATGGGCCCTGATTCAGTAGGTAGGGCCCTGACACTGTTTCCTAAACCAGCCCCTGCAGGTAAAATAGGCAGATGAATGTCTCAGCTGTAGACCCTGAAGTAGGTGAGCAGTGCTGGGGCCCAAACTGCTCAGCACTGTCAATACTAAGGCACTTTGGGGCACATCCAGAACAGGCCCTTAGTATGGCGAAGCAGCAAAACCATATGAGAAGGGTGACTGGAAGCTGCTACCGGGAGATGACATAAGCGCTGGTATCCTTGATTGCCACACTGCCTCAGGGCCCATCTTTTTCCCCAATCCTTTGAAAAGTAGGCTGCATGAGAAAGCTGGGGAGTTTCATCTGGGCTGAGTGCTTCTCTCTGCTCTTTGTGCCTGGACATGATCAGTCTGCACAGGTGGGGATTTCCAAAAGGCTGACCAAAAGCCCAACGCCCAATGGCTTTCAATGCCTTGGGCATCCCTTGGGGTGGGACTGATAGCTCCTTGTCACAGTGCTCAGGCTGCCTTCAGTAACATTAGCGGTGCAGGCAAGACTGGCCAAAGTAATTGGCAAGAAATGTACTTGATAGACCACTGGCTAATCAGTGGCCCATTTAACTGTGCAGAAGAGGCAAGATATTAAACAAGATGGGATAATAAATTAAATTGAAATGCCGTGTGTCCTTGGGCAAGTCACTAAACCTCCCTGTGCTTGTTTCCTTTCCCATCCTTTCTCTGTCTGCTCTGCTTAGACTGTGAGCAGCATAAGGCAGGGAACATTTCTTCCTATGTATTTATGCAGCACCTAGCATGACAGAACCCCCATCTAGATTGGTTGAGATTTTGAGGTCCTACCATAATAATGAACAAGGCCCCTCCCATTTTCAAAGCAATTAAACCCAGAAAGGAGATTGTTTTGCATTCATTACATTTGGTCTGTTTGGAGCATGATGTGTTCAAATCTCACGTGCTCCCAAGCTGGAGCTAATGAGGCCCACTCAATAGCTTTGCAGGGTCCCAGAAATTCACACACTGTTACAATAGGGGTTTCCCCCAAAAGCATATTCTTTAAACAACTTAAAAATAATACATGTTAGAAACCAGCCACGGTGAAACCCCTCCCAACAAACCACACTCATGCCATTCAGTAGATGAAAGTCAAGCTGGCCTTGGCAAAGATTTTAGTTTCAAGAGGTTCATGTGTAAAGCTACTATAGTCTCTTTTTATGTATACACACACAGAGTTTCTTGATAGGCCTTCAACAGAAAAATGGAAACAGCTGATGACATAACAGCATGCAACACCTTGGCATGGAACAGAACAAGCCAGGCCAGCATCCCAGTTCTTGCAAATCAACATAGCTCCAGCAGTGGAGCTCTGCAGACCAGCGATTCTCAACCAGGGGTTGCAGCACCTTGGTGTGCTTTGAGATCCTTTCAAGGGTGCCATGGAGTGCCGAACAGTGTTAATACTGTTAGGTGTGCAAACATGATTCACAAGATAAACCCAGAGATTTCAACAGGAATCCATAATGCTAAAACCATTCTGACTTGCTGTGTGTTTTCTGAGATCGTTGCAACAGGAAAAAAAGGTTCCACTATTTTTTCTGCAGGCAAAAAAAACTAAGTGAAAACTAAGAGCTGGAATTTTTCAAGGGGTCTCTTGAGTTTAGCAAGGGATGCCTCGAGTCTAGAAAGGTCAGGAACCACGGCTGTAGACACAGACACTGTGCCTGTTTGTCCCAGCGGAGAATTCACCTTGAATCTCCAATGGTACCTTTCTTCTCGGAAAAACTGGGAACCGAGTGCTCTTTCCTTCAGGTAGAGTTAATGAGCCCTGTTCCCAGGTCAGTACTGCTTTACCAAGAGGAGGCACTGTGACTTCATGAGCCATTCCAAAGGCATCGTGGAGGGCATGAATTATTCGACATCCAGAAAAAGTGCTCTCAACTTTGGATGCTATATTTTTTTTTGTTAAGCTCTATTCTAAAACCATCAGCCTAATTAGAAAACAAACAATGACATTTTACAGGCTGTTAGTCTTGCGGGTGGACGAGGGCCTTATGGTATTTAGAAATGTTTGGAAAACAGCCGCGGTATTTACGTTGAGGGCGAGTGCTACCCAGCTTGCGTGCACGCCACATCTCGGAACGCTTGGATTTTAACACCCTCGGTCTCCACGCTGAAAAATGTGACTGCACGTCATTACCCCAATTTTCCTGGGTGCTAATATCTCATCCGTTGCAAATCGCTTCTCCTGGAGACTTGGCAGCAGGGGTGCATTTTGATAGATTTTAATTTGTGTCGATTTCCTTTCCTGTTTTGTCTTTAAAACTTGCTCAGAGTCAGTCGGGTGCAAGGGAGAGATGTTGGCTGTGCACACGGAGGCCTGCTCGATGCTACATGGTTCTGCCGATGAAGCCGCGAGTGCGTCCACATTCACGGCTCTTCAGCTTTTCTGTCCTGCGCGCAACAGAAGGCATCTGCACCACAAGGAGGATGCCACAAGGTAGACACCTGTGATGTCTGCGAGCTGCCAGCCAGGGCCCTTAACAGTTGGTGCCTCCCAGAGTGCAGTTGCCATGTGAAGCTGCGAGAAGCCATGCTGCTACGTGTGTGTACCACACTAGTGGCTTTCCTGTACTGGCTGCTATCTGCCAGCAGAAAGCTTGCAATATAGAAGCCAGGCAATGGCAGGACATACTTCAGCATACAGTCTGGACTATCTGTCCCTCCCTTGACTTGACAGGATAGTTTAGTGCCCAGGTAAATTCTCCCAGTCTATTTGCTGGGCTCACCAGCTGGAGTGCCAGCAGTGGTTTTGGTGTGGGGATACCTGTTCACTAGGAACTGGACTGAAACCACCCAATCTCTTGTACCACAGCCAAAGAACAACCATCTGATCTTAAAAACTGTCCATCACTGCCAGCCCAAACTCTGTAGGGGGAAGTATCCTACCACTAAGCTTGAGCTAGCCAGGCTCCCTTCTTCCCATTCCATGTCACAAACCCTTCAAAGCTTGGCAATGAAGCATCATTGGGCTTGATTTGGTCTTGTTCCCGCTGTCCAGTGTTGACTGCCATCTCCTCACCAAGCCCATCATCTTCTAGAGCACGGGGCAGCCTGGTTCTGCTCCCTTTCTTCAGACTGTATGCAAAAGGAATGTCAGTTCTGTCCACCATAATATCACTATGGCTGTAGGAGATTTATCCTGCTCAAACAGAAGTCAAGACAAAGGCTTCTGTTGGCTTTAATGAACTTCCCATGAGGTCCTAGGATGAGGGTCTATTAGATAACAAACCCGCTGCTGACTTAGTAGCTCTCAATAACAAAGAACAGTCAGCACTTGCAACAGAAACCATAGCTTGGAATTTTGTTTTCCTGAAGTGTCTGGGGAACCGGATGCTGAATGACAAAAGTAAAAGAAATTCTGACTCTAGGACACAGAGTCAGCTAATGTATTACATTGTGAGCCTAAACAATATGCTAATGTTGCACAGATTGTATAGCGCCTTCCATCTGAGGACCTCCAAGCAAGCAGCTGAGTGAATAATTCACAATGAATAATTTATTCAATGAATTTGGTCTTTTTCCCCCCTCTTTGCAAATTGCCTGTGAAAAGAATGCAAAATTCTTGAATGTATCTCTTCAGAATTACTCACAAATTTCTTCAGTCAGTAATTCTTTGCTTGCTAGAGCTTTTGAGCTGTGAATATTACAATCAAATATACGATACCCAATTTGTGCCGTAACCCAACAGAGCACACATTTCAAATTGGGTATTTGGTTGCAATGTTTGCAGTTTACTTGGTGTTGATTAGTAATGCACTATACGTCAGCCAACGGGGAACAGAACGATTGAGTGCATTTCCCTTTGGTCAACTAGAGAAACTGAGGCCTGGTGATATTAATATCCGTGATTTCAAAAGCAACTGCTGATTTGGGGTGCTCATTTTGATCCACCAAGGACGAACACGTGGCTGAATGCTTCTGGTTAGCCTTTGGTGGGACTAAGGACATCCATGATCTGTGAGAATCAGGGATCTTAAACCTGATCCGCAGACATTGTGCACTTCTTGACTGCATAGCCTAGATGATCTGTGCCCAGGTCTGAGCACCTGAGCTAGCCTGGTGTGGGTATTAACATCCCCAGAGGATGCTCTGTTACTGCGTCCTCAGTACTTCTGCCCTCACCTGCTTGCATCTGGATGCATATCTGGGGTGCATCCTTTCAACTACAGAGCTCTAGGACTCTCTCAGTCGGCTGAGAAACATGGCCCTGTTCTTCAGGGGTAATGGTAAGAGGAGACAAGAGGACTAGCACAACTGAAGTGGTTTTGCCTCCATCTCATTGCAAAGTAAGCAGATTCCAAACCAAGCAGTGTTTGGACTATTGCTAACACTCATCTGCAAGTCAGCTAACGCAGGCGAGAGTCATTTCCAAAGCCCACTCTCAGACCTAGTTTGGAGTAACCCCCCTGGTGAGATGTGGGGTGAATCCTGCAGAGAAGACTGAGCCCCCTGGAATTAGCAGCAGCTTATGGAGGTTCAAAGCTAGGAAAGCTGACCAAGGTCCTGCAGCAAGTTAGCAGCTGCAAAGGAACCCCCACCCCTGTGGCATGGCACTGTCTTCTCAAATAATGCCTCTCTGCTATCTGCTGTCACCCAGCAAAGGCCAAACCCTGGGAAGAAAACTGCCAGGCAAGAGCTGCATTTTCTTTGTAGACGGGCTGACATAAAGGGATTATTTCTTATTATTTACAGAGCATCAAATTCAACATTTTGAAGGCACTTGGATTCATCCCTCCCCAGAACTCGGAACAAACACTCTAGGAACTGGCAAAAGGGCGCGCGTAGGCTTTTCTTCTCATCCTCTGTGCTTTGAAAGAGAGCGGGGAAAGCCATTACCCTCACTTTGCATAGTAAAAATGATATGCATAACACTGCATAGAACAAGCCTGCAATGCTCACAGGAAACAAATGGTTCCTTTACACCATGAATTTCAATGGGACTATGGGCACTCAGGATAATAGCCAGGAAGACAGTGAAATATTACAGAGGGAGATACTGAGTAGTAAAACAGTGATGCTCACTAATGCAGTGCAATATTGCGCAACGCTGGTGAGGAAGAGATTGCACAGCAATCATGCAGTGGCAGCTGGAGAAGCCTGCAAGATAGGGCTCTCTCCATGCAACAGGCTGGGGCACGCCGTAGTAATAACCGAGGTATTTTGTTTTGTTTTGTTTTTTAAATAGGAGGAATTACCCTATAAATTCACATTGAACTGCCCTCAGTGGCAAGAGCATCCATTTATCCGGGGAAACCTGGCCAAGAGGCAGCACCTGTTTTTCCAGGAGTCTCTCCCCACTTTTTCAGCTGTGTTTGCTGAAGTACAAAGAGGCCACCTGTCTTGCCTGAGGCTGAGCTGCGAATAAAGTAGCTCTTCTGGGATTAGAACCCAAGGCCCAGAGTGAAAACTATAGCCACCATGCTTATTCTTCCTAAGAGTTGCCTTCAGACTGCATCCCCGGCTACAAACCCAGGGCAAAAAGAGAAAAGAAAACAATCCTGCTTCAGTTTCTCATTGAAGAGCAACCACAAACTAAGGACAAATGCACCCGATTATGTCACTGCCTGGCCTGAGACAAGGTCTGAGGAACATGTTGGCACCCCCCTCACCTGCACACGCTCTCATCCCAGGCCCATGTATACAGCCCTTCATGTCTTCTTTCACCCAGCTCTAAATAAATCCAGAGCCGCACCTGTTCTCTTCCCCTACCTCATAGTCGCTTGCAGCTGGCTTCACGAAGGCCACAGGACACGTCACACAACACCTCCTGCCCCGAAGCTCTTCGTTCCAGCCAGCCTCATAATGAGGGATAAATGATCACAGCTCAGAGACAGTCCCAAAGGAGTCCAGTGCCACAACAGCATCCTCCCTCAAAACACCCACCTTTCCTTTCCATGGCCATTCCTAACATACCCACGCCCCTGACAGTCCCTGCTGTCTTGAAGCACTCATCCTTCTCCCCACCACCCACACAAATGCTCTTACTCAGAGACAGGAAAGGGTCTTGGCTCCTGGCAGTTGTTCTAATGAAGACAGTCTGGACATGGCACTTAGACGGTACGTGATTGGCACAATAGCACAAAGTAGGATAGATCAAAACAACATGGAAATTGCAACTGCTCCGTTGTGTGCATTTTGCAATGCAAATCCCAGCTCTGCTCAGTTGCTTCACTCTCCTGTCTTGACTTCTCTATGTATTTTCAAAAAAACTCAAAAGTGAAATGGAAAGATTATTTGTGAACCAGTCAACATTGGCCTTAAATGTCTCCTCCAAGGATATGGCTGGAGGACAAGTGTCATTCTGACAGTGAGGGATGGGATCCTTGCCTCCCTAGTGTTGTGTTGTCTGTCATGTTATCTGGTAGCGTTGTTGGTAGAATGGAAGCTCAGAGGGCCCCAGAGGGAAGTGTGTATGCTCAGGGCTTGTCTACATTTAAAAGGTCTGCTGGTGAACTTATACCAGCAAACTTGCTAGTGAAGATGCAGTTTATAGCTACAAAAAGAGCTCTTTTGCCAGGATAGCTAAAACTGATTCCTCGCTATAGCCAATTTAATTGTGAGCACCAGGGGTTGTGGGCTGAGTGGGTCAGTGATGTGATTTTTTTCACATTTTCACACCTGCATCAGTGTAAATCGCATCAGTGTCCCAAGCCAGCTGGGGTTTTCTACATGGTGGCTCATTGGGGAAAGTCTGCATTACTGAAACATCACAAAAGAGGAGAGAGGGAGCTAAAGTGATCCGTGTTTCTGCCCATTTTCTGAGCAGCTCTGTTTATGAAGCCTCATGCTGGCTCTAACCAGCCCCTAGTTTGCACGTGGTGTCTTAGAAGGTCATTTTCTCTCATCCCTGAGGTTCAATGACCTGAATTCAAGAGTTCCCTCCTTTGGTAACTATCCTAGCTTGAATGCCGATGGCTACCACTGGGCTTATTCTGCAGGGAAGAGACGTCTGTGGAAGGCTGGTGGGGAGCAATACGCTCATGCACTCAGGGCACAGAGATCCCACGTTGATGTGTGCAGTGAACGCTGGCACAAAAACAACTTGTTTGCCCCAGGAACATGCCAGGGGAGGTGTTGGAGAACCGGACTCCCCCACAGACAGGTCTCAGCTGCTCTGCCTCCACCCCTTGCGTTTGCTAGATAGCAATCCCATGGCTTTGCTCCCTGATGATACCCCAACCTCACCCCTACCCTGCAGCTAGTTGAACAGTGTCAATAGGTGAGACTGGAGAAGAAGGTGGGCAGACAGTAGATATCTTAGAGAAATGAGACCAAATGGATATTCAAATGCCAAAAGAAAGCTCCCAGAGGGACACGCTGACCAAGAGCAACTCACACGCAAATGCTCTGGCCTCATTTATCTTCCCTGCCTTGCTGCTACCTAGCTCTTTCTTTAGGGAGCTCTACACAACCTCAAAATCCTTGAATTCCAACCTGTGGCGACGTCAGTATAATCACTGTCACGGGGAGGAATGCCTGTTGGCAAGGTTAAAGAGGAATCGTCTCACCCTCCCCACACTAGACAGACTTTCTACGCCTCAGAAATGCCACACAGTGCTGGAGGTGCATCCTCACAGGTTAATTAAAGGGAAGAATCAAATCAGTTAATTTGCTAATGCTTCCTGGATTGGGAAGGGGGGGTGGGGTGGGGGAGCTCTGACGCTGGCAATTAGTGCCTGCTGCCAGAGGCATATGGCGAGAAACTGGCTTCCATCACAACAGTGTAAGCCACTCATGAGAGGTGGGTGCAAAGAGCAACTAGGTCCCAGGAGAGAGGGGAGGAGAGCTGTGCTAAGCTGCAAGGTGGGTGCAGCAGTGCAACAGGCCGGTGATGTGCAGGCTTGGGGAGGGGAGTGTGGAAGGTGCCGGACAGGAGCCAGGTGAGCAGCACTGCCATTGAATCCAAAGGGTGGCAGCAGCAGGGATGTTTTGGAAGGCCCTGCAAGGTGATACCTGCTGTGCCGAGAGCCTCATTTACCCCTATGTGCTGACACGCCTTCTCTGCCCTGTCCCTTCCTCCTCCTCATGTTGCTGTGGGAATAGTGATGATGGTCTCTGCTCCGAGCCCCAGAGACACCTCTGTGTTGTGCTAGCTGGTACTAGCTGTGCTGACACTGTATTGTGCTTTCTGAACTTTCTGTGCTTTCTGCATTACTGAAACATTGCAAAAGAAGAGAGAGGGACCCAAAGTGATCCGTGTTTCCGCCCATTTTCTGAGCAGCTCTGTTCATGAGGCCTCATACTGGCTGTAACCAGCCCCTAGTTTGCACATGATGTCTTAGAGGCTTCTTCTGAGCCCTCCTCCCCACCACCCCTTCTCTGCCCAAGAGCAAGCCAGCTCCAACCCATGTCAGCAGCTGTCTGTGGGGCCCTCCTTCCCCATCCCCCAAGACTTTCATTGTCTTCAGGTAGTGGCAACAGTTGCCCGCCCTTTGTCTTGCTAAGCAATCTGTGAAATATCCCCTTGAAACACTGACCCTACCCCGCACTGGAGCGACTCTGGTTCTAGTCCCACCTACAAGCCCTCTGATAAAGCCTTCAAGCACCATTTGGTAGAGCTTGTGTACCTCCACCTTCTCCTCCTGCAAAGTCATCCACTACAGGCACGGAAAAATGAACACTTAGCACAGTGTAATTTGCAGCACCTTTTTCTTCACTGCTGTAAATTATGCCAGGATCAGGAAGGGGCAGCTGTCCAGCAATCTCGCTGCACAATATGTGGCTATTACCACTGGTATTAGTAAGCAACAGCCTCTAGCAAACAGCTTCCCCATGAGGGATGTGGACAGACAGACCCTAAACAGGTGCAACTTAGGCCAGAAGAAGTTTGCCCCTCCATTGTGCTGGGCTAAATTATGCCAGTTTAGGGGTTTACATTATCTCTGCTACTTTTTTTTTTTACACCGCTGTAATTCTGCAAGCATCCCATCTATCCAGACCCTCCCTCTCTGCATGACATCTCCACATCATACACATCCCAGTTCCTTCTCCATGGTAGTGTTAACAGCCTCAGGTGCAGGGGCCTCCTTCCTTTTCTAGTCTTAGGAAGGATGAACCGATGGCACTTGGGTTCCTCACTTGGGCCTCCCGGGTTTTGTCCTTAGCTACCATCGCTTGCTTCACTGAATGACTCTGCTCCAGCTGCAGCTTGCCAGGCTTCTATTTTCTCCTCTGCGGTATGCTATAATGACAGTACGTGCCCATTTCGGGGCTCGTTAAATGCTTAGCGATCCTTGGGAAAAAAGGTGCTATGTAAACACAATGTGTAATAGAAATAGATTGCACCTCCATAGCACCTTCCCACTTCAAACGGCTTCAATATATATTAGCTAAGAGCAGGGCATTCCCCTCCTCCTCCTCATCCCCTCTGCACAGATGGGGAAAAGAGGGCAGTAAAGCATGTAACCAACTCTTCCAGGGCCACATGGGGACTCTGAGTATGAGGTGGATTTAGGGCCAAGGAATGCTTGTTTCCTAACTGTAGATGGAAACACCTCTCCAAGAACGACCCTTATATTCCGTCAACAGATAAATTAGTTGCTTGTTAATCATTGTGGTGAGGAAAAAGGAGAAGTTAAAGCCACCCACCCCAAAAAGTATACCTTTCAGACAAGGGAACAAAACCAAAGCAGCCAACGCATACCAGCAATAAGAACAACGATGCTCCTACATATGCAAACACTGCAGACCTAGCAATTCCCGTAGGTACACTGAACATTTATAGATTGCTGATTATAAAAGCAGTAAATGAAAGGACATCTTTGAGTGAGCATTCCTGAATTAAACTGTCTCCAAGTTTATCCCCGTGCAAGATAAAGTAGAACACCACCATTAAAAGATATGGAACTGTATAACTAAGCAATGATGCACTAAAACCTGGAGAGGAAGTCCTTCATGTGGCCTTTGGACTTGATTTTCAAAGAGTTTGAAAGCTACCAGCCAGGTAGAAAAATACACTCACAATGCTTTTGTGATGGCCACAAGTGTGCAAGCAGGTTAATACCTATGTGTGAAAGTGGACGGTTGGGAGTCTAATGTCCATTTGCACATACAGTTGTGGAAATTTTGTGCCATGTGCAAAATGGCTGTGCAGTCATGGGCAGATTTCTGCCCATCGTCACAACTGAGTGATGACCTGATAAAGAAAAATCCTTTTGGGTCTACAAAGCAGGAGATTGCTACAGTGGGAAGCAACGTGCACCACTTACAGATCTTAAGTGAAGAGGAGCAGAACTCATGTGGGAATTTAGATTTCCAATACCATAAACTTTGGAATAATGTGTTTGTTTCTCCAGCCAGTCTTAAAATAAGAAATGGAGCCAAACCAATCTAAACACTTGTATGTCCAGGAAGGTTAGTAGGAAATCTATATTAAACTCGATCCATGCAACAGGCCGTTTATTCCCAACCTTCTTCCCAACCTCCCCCAAGCACTGCAGTTCAGAGACCTCCAAAACTTTAATCTTTTTCATCTTACTTAAACCAATTTGACTGCAGCTTTTAAATAAGAGTATGGGGAGTAACTCTCCTTCATCGACATAAAAACAAAGCACTGAGCCTCCAAGCACATTGCTTTGGTAATTTTCTTTTTATTGACGCAGCGTTCAAAACAGTGAGGTGCGGTGTGGTACAAAGCGTGGCTGTCTCCAATAAGCGCATCCCACTCCTTCCAATAAAAGAAAGTGGATGCTAGCTCATCTGGTGTTGTCGAGAACGCAGGGGACCAAATTCATATAACGCTATGCACCCCGAGCAAACCGGCACCGACAACAAATCACGCGAGCAGCGCGTCAGCCTTCCCGCTGAGGCCCGTGAATCAGACATTGGGAAGGGAGTCACCAGGGCTCCCAGAGGTAGCACTGGAGGAACGTTCCTCCGGCAGTACAATCATGCCTCTGAAGAACGCTGCTTAAATCATAGGGCTCGGGAGGATTTGTGTAACCTCACTTCCAACACCGGATTTACCTGCCCAGAGTCGAATGGGTGTGGGACAAAAGAGAAACAACGTGGGAGAAATAAACCACTCGGAACGCATTGCTCCTGGTAACTGAGATGCAGGATTGTCCCTGGGGATTGCTGAATCCCTCGCATCCAACTTTCCCTGCTGGAAGTTGTGACAAGAGTCATCATCAACATAGCAATGTCATAGTCATGCAAGGCTGAGCAATTTGGGACCCTGGATCAGCCCAAAGATTCATATTGATGGTGACAGTCTCACCAAGGGGTAAGCTCTGGATAGGCCCTAAGTGTCAATGTCATGAATCATGATACATTGGAAAACTCCTTATTTATACAGCCTAATCCATCTCAGGTGTTTATAGGCTAGTGTAAGTACTCTGTATAGTTTACGAGATGCGGTTAAGGAAAGATCCCACGTCCCATTAAAATTTATCTGTTAAGCCGTGGTGGCTATAGATACGTAGCTGGAGCCAGTGATGAGCCCCACCCCCTCCCCACCAAACCTGCACAATCGATCTCCAAGCTCAGAAAAGGCTCTTGTTAATTCACAGTCAGTGCCCAGTCCATCCTGTCTCCCCCAGACAAAGCCAGGGCAGCTGTTATATTTATTAGCCTCCCGGGTATCCAAATCCCGCCTTGAGTGCCAAAATTTATTCATTACAGCACATTCCCAAATCACTGGGGGCAACCACCTCTAAAGACATGCCAGTGTCCTGCCTGGAAGCATCTCTGCCCATGGGCTGGGAGCCATGAATAGAGGAATGCCCAGGAGTCTTACAGTCTGGCAGATGAGGATAAATGTTTGTGTCGGAGGCTGCCAAAGAAGGACGCCCCATCTCACGGGATCATGCAGGCCCTCTTTCTTTGGGGGCACATTTCTTCTGGCCGAAGGAGGGAGGAAGGACCATGCATTTCAGGCACATCCAGAGATGAACACAGCACCCCTCTCTTTGGGACAGGAACAGTTCCAAGTCGTAGGATGAAGACCTTGCAATAACATACCCAGGTGACAAAAGAAATCCTGTTTGGGTTATGAAGCTCAGTTTAATTATCTAGCAGAGAAGCCAGGGACTGACATGCAAAAGAGAAAAAAGAGTTGCTTTCACCCTTAAAGGTGGCCCCTACAGGTGAAGTTTGAGGCTAGCTGGCAGGGCACTTTTGTAGGGACGCCTACACCTACTTTGTGGATAAAATAAGAGAACTTCGGTTCCCACGGTTGCTAGAGCAGCCACTTGCAATAACACTGGAATTCCCTTACAGAGCCGTGACCCAGATCCTCCACTCTCAGTAGGGTCCAGCAGTAACTCCACTGAAGCCAACAGAGGTATGCTGGATGGAAGAGAAGCATGCCCTTTGAGCCCATACCAGCAGGACAGCACGGCATTGCCCACTGCTGAGGAAAAGGGGAAGAGGGAGAGAACTAAATTGATTTTTATCCATAGGCAAAGAGACCTACAAAGGGATCCGGCTGCCAGGTGGGGATCTATTGCACTGATCACTTTGGAAACGCTCTTTGGGATAAAATTAAATGTCCTTAATTGAATTCTCTCAGAGGAAGAAACAGAACATTTTACGATCAGCTGTCAAATGGTCTGCAGCTAAGATATCAACAATGTATGACAGAAGCATGGCATAAAAAGCCTCTGAGGTTTCCTTTTATTGACTGGAAATTCTGTGTTTCATGTCCTATTATCTTTCAAACTAACCAGCTACAAGCTATACAATAAGGGAATTGAATATGATCATTGGCAAAGAGCATCCGCTGGCTAAATAAAAGATAGTGATGGATACCTGAAAAGACCTGTGGCCCCCCACCCGCCCAAAAAAGGCGGGGGGGGAAGGATGGGATTTAACCAAGCAGAATGCCTGATGTCAGATCTCATAACCCACTTGGCTAGAGGTGAGTGAGATCCAAACATGCTGCATTGCTAAATGAATTATCTTGCTATAATCTAATGCTGGGGTCACATGAAGCCAGGCCTCTGATTTAGAATCACATACTTGAGGATCACAGGCTACAAAAATTATTGCTGCGCCGGCAGGAATAAATTATGCAAAGCAACGAGTTATCTGGAAGCTCGCACTGCGCACACCTCGGTGATCTATCGCTCTCTGTGCAGATGTTCCACCGCAAAGACAGTTTAATTAATACATTGAAAATACATTTCCTGCCTTGTCTGAGATGGAGATGAGCAGGGAAATGACACAGAGTTTAAAAAAAAAAAGCCTCCCCCTCCCAAAATCTAGGGAAAAGTGGTCTAAATCCAGTGGTTTCTCAATGGGAGGAACAGCACTTGCACTGTACTATGTGCGGTGGTTGGAACGAGCAGGGGCTGGTGAGGGAAGGTGGCTCAGCTCTCCCACTAATAGGACAAAATCCATACATCTAGGAAGGGTTTATCTCATTTCCTCTAGCCACAACCTGCAAGCTGCCATGGCCCTCAGCCCTGGAGGCAGGCACATGCAGATGGAAGAAAGAAGAGCTTAAAAATGTCCTTAGGATCAAGATGCTCTCAAAGTGCAGAGTGTTTGGATCCAGAGGTTTCATCCCGAACCACTTCTCTTTTGGGGGAAGAGCTTGATCTCTGAGCCATGCTGTCAGCAGAGCTATGAAAATCTGCACTAGTGAATCAAGTTTCTTATGTCCTAACACTCTGCTTCTTGCAGAGATGCTGGGAACAGTTTTGGGCTCCATGAATTGCCATTGACAGCAGAAACCCGAACCTTAATCACACAGATTTATTTGGAGAAGGATCTTCTGGAGTTCTGATTCAATGGGAAGCCCAGTACATGCCATCTTCTTGGCCGACATCTGGGGGAAAAAAATTTCTTTTCTTCCGAGTTAATTTGCGAAAACAATCATCGAGTTTCAAAGCAAATGCGAAGGAATGGGACATTCCACTTAATTAAGAGAAGGTTTTCTTTCATTCCGTTTTTCTTTTCTTTCTTTTTTTTTTTTGACAGAATAGCTAAAACTTCTACTTTACATGTGAGAGCCTCCCATACGGACCAATCAAAGACTGTAGAGGCAGTAATTAATAAAAATGGGTAATGATCGACCATCTGTCCGCAGTGTTTGTTCTCTAGAGCAGGACCATGTCTGAGTCCTCATTAGGTATGCATCCTCCAAGCCTCTACAGATGTTAGAGGTGGTGCAGCCCATTGGGTCAGGAAGAGAAAGATGAAATTACCCCAGCAGAAGGCAGTTTAATAGCCGGACGGAGGTGGGGAGGGAGATGGCAAGAGGGGTCATAGACCAAAATACTGGTGTTAATTAGAGTTTACAGTAATAATGCTCAGGTCAGCTTAATCAGTTATTTGGAAAGGGAAGAACAGTGGGAGGAGGGAGATGGAAGACAGGAGCGATAAAGAGGAGGAGTGAGACAGCAGACAGACTCCCACAGGATTACAGAGAGCTGCTGATGACAAACTCCAACCAGACTCTTCTCTTGCTCACTGCCAGTTTAAATGTCAGCAGCCCCCCTGCAGTCAAAGTAGTCACCTTGGTGTGAGCATGTGGAAAATCATTTGGAGACCCCCTTCTCCTCACTAAGCTGCTCTGTGCCTTTTAGAAGGAATATGTCTCTTCTCACCTCCTCTAGAGGAGGCAGAGAAAGGTCCCGCTTTCCAGCCAGCAATGCAGATCCCCTTTGTTCTTGATCTCAAAGCCTGGCAGAAATGCTTTGTGCAGGTGAAGGATTCTGGGTTTGGCAGGGGCCTTTTAAAGCTAAGCTTCCCTTGACTAGAGGAAAGGGCAGAAGACTGATTGAATGCAATAGCTCTTCAGCTAGAGAAAACAAAAGGCGAGTCGGTTTGTGGCCTGTCTGTCTAGGCACGTCTATCTCTGCAGCGTCCGGGCACCTAGATCAAAACTGAGACTCCTCTCCTGCTGTGTCCCTGCAAGGCTCAGTTCATCGCCACTCCTCCCTCCCTCCCTCCGCAGCATCAATGAGGTGAGTTTGACAGGCCTCTCCCAGTGCACTCCAAAAAGGACAGTTGTTCCCAGCAGAAAGCAACCAAGTATTTGGTTCAGTTTTGCATGACTGGAAATTTGGGCAGAGAGAGACATGCCCGGGCCATCATGTGGAAGTAGGACTCACTGATGAAACCAAGGGGGACGTTCTGGGGAGTCAAATAGCACAGGATACGGTAGGTTGGAGCTGCATGGACCACAGCAAGAAGTGCTGCTGCTGGCTAGGGGTGAGCTGCCCCCTCAGAGCTGTGTGATGAGAGGTAACCTGGAAAGGAAGAAACACCAGCAGAGTTTGACCCTCCTTTTCTTCCCTGGCGAGGCATTCGCTTCCAGGCACCGACTCTCTGCCTACAGCCAGAAGGCCTGTGAATACCTCGCTGGCACCAAACTGTGAAGGGAGGCCTATCTGATTAGACAGCAAGAGAGCAGGCTCTCTCTGCTGATATGCTCTGGAGAGCATCAGGCAGTGGAGCTAGGGGATGTGGGGTTGCAGACAGCGAAACAACGAGCGGACAAGAAAAGTCCCTTTCTGCTGACCCCTTCTCCGCCATCAGGAATCCCCAGTGACCAAGAAGCAGTGTCGAAATCAGGGGAGCCCCTTGTCTCCATCTGTCATTTCTACTTCGGGGCACGAAGCAAAAAAAAAAATAAAAAAAATGAAGTGCTTTGAAAACCTTTTTGGCTCAGTAGTCCAAAAAACCTTGATGGGTTTCCTTTGTGAGAGTCCAAGCCCAATTTAGCAGCCTCCTGATGTGATCATAACCCAGTGAGGAACATTGTGAAAAATCAGTAGTTATGCACCTACCAGCCTTCTGCTGTGAATTGCCCAGAGAGCTCCCACCTCCCACCCTAGAGAGGCCCCCCTCCAACTACATGGGCTGAGCGACCCTGGCACTGCTGTGTATGGAGAACGATTTCACATGGTTGTGCTTGATGATGTCAGTGACTAACCCAAGATGAATTTCAAGAGTCCAGATTGGAGTGAGCTGGCAAGTGTATGGACAGAGTCCAATTAATGCAGGAACAAGACAGCAAGAAAATGTCATGTGGTGCTCCCAACCCTGGGGCTGATGTTCAAGAAGCAGTCAGCGGGGGATTTGGATGGCGTCCATCCTGATTAAGGAAATGATGACTCATGCAACATTTTCCACAAAGCACTTACCAGAGGATACTTGAATTGCACGATCCTGCAGCTCTGTCCCAGGTCAATGGCAGCCTGCTTGATGGGGCTGCCTGGGAGTGGCTGTGAAGGAAGGAATTCCCTAACATTTCTTTTTTCATTAGGAATTTTTTTTAGGGAATACACATTCCTGTTTTAATGAGGACAAGATTTCCAATCCCAACAAGCAAGCAGCACTCCCTGAAGATAGGCCATAGCCTAGTCATTAGGGCACTCACCTAGGAGGTGGCCAACCGGGGATCAAGTCTATGCTCCACTTGATTTAGAGCAAGGCATCATATCACTCTTCTGTATCCCAAGTGATAGCCTGGGCCACAAGCCTATTGCCTAGGTTGGGTCAGGTCTCTCTCAGCCCCTCTCACTGGAGCAGTTCCACTTTGTATCACTGAACAAACTCACGTGGGACGTGGGAGATCTCAGTTCAAGCCCTGGAATGAAACAAGAAGAAGAAAGTCTTGAGTCTCATTTTCCAACCTCCCAAATATGTGGCATTAACTCCTGGGCTATTGGCTTGTCTAGAGTGGGCAAGTCCATCTCTCCCCCTTCATAATTTTTTTAAATGTAAAGGTCTTTGTCTCGTCCTCCTATAGAACAGGATTTGTTTTTTTTTTAAAGAAATAAGCTTTCCCTATCTGCGATCTCCCTGGGAGCTAGCTGAGGTTGGGGAAAGCTATGACCTGATTCAGCACCAGTTGGCACCTGCTAGGCTGTGATGGACGTTGATGCCACTTGGCTCCAGGAGACATTTGCACGGTCAGTGTGGTATGGGTGAGAGCAGGAATGATTTGAAAGACACTATTCAGAGCATAAGAGGCCACCACTGGGCTGTGACTTGAAGTTCATTAATGAGCTGAGTGGGTCCTAATCTGTCCCCAGGAGGAGTCATGCTGGAATACTGTTGTTACCTGTTTTCTTTGGAGGAAAAGAAAAGAAAAATGAGTTACAGGGCCTACTTAGTGCTTCAAGTCCAGGCTCGCTCTCTACAGGAAGGGAAGCCTCTAGTGTTGGAGGCTGAGATGCCACAACCTGCAGTTAAATGGTTAATATTCAGCAGGGGTTCATCTACAGACCCAGACCCTTCACTGCTGATAGCTGGTTATGACAGAGGCTCCTTTCCTCAAATCTTACCGTGTGACATCTGGCTATGAAAAACTAGTTCCTATATCAAGCCCAGGCTTGGACTTCCACTTGTGAATACACACCTCTGTCTATTTAATACGGGGGATGAAGACATCTCTGCAAAGGAAAGTCATGCTCCAAGAGAAGCATAATAAGATGAAATGAGAGAAGTTGCCACCTTGTCTTAAAGTCCTGGACAAGATGATATATACTCAGGTATCCAGGAGGAATACAGGACAACTTGCCTCTCTGATCACAAAACGCTGTACTGAAGTATAATGCACCAAACCGGCAAACGAACCAAATCGTCTAAATCTCCGCCTCCAAACAGGAGCCCTGCTGCCTGGCCCTGGGGGAAGTATAACTCGAATCCATGTTGCAACCTGCCAAGATATCGCTTCCAAATTATAATAGAAGAGCTTGAGAGCAAGTTGTATTCTCCGCTGCTCTTGCAATTAGCATGTTCATCATCCTACCACCTTTAATAATGGAGCATAATGGTGTTGTCTATATGGCGCCTTTCTTCTCAAAGGATTCCAGTGATGATTTACAGCCGCGAGCCATTGTCACAGAGCCGCCTCTGGGAGGATGGCTGTGAATCAGCAAACAGCACAGACTTCACCACTGGCAGGGGTGTGTGGAGGGGAGGAAACTGGGTAGACGAAACACTGTTCTGGGATTTATCTTCACACAAAGCAGAGAGGACTTTGGGTGTGTTTAGTCTTATCCAAAAGGCTTGCCCATGGCTGACTAAGCTCCATTCAGTTGCTGCTAAACTTGGGGAATTTAGAAAGATTCAGGGGTTAACTGACCCGAGTAGGATCTGAATCTTGGGCCTTTCTGGCTTGAAGCAGAAATCCTGAAGTGTCCTCAGAAAGCACAACCTAAATTCACCTCCAGGCCCAATGGGTATCACCTTTGCCCCGAAGTGACACCTGAAGATGCATTTTTCCAGCCCAGCAACCTGAGCCTGGCAGAAAGCAGCTCGTGTTATGCAGCTCTGGGGTTTTTCCTCTACTCTCTGTTCAAAAACCTGCCTTACCTTTCAATGTTAGATCCCGTGCGTTGGAAAAGCTATGGTAGAGGGAGAGAGAGACGATAAAAAATAGAGATACAGCTAGGAGGGAGGAGAGGATGAGTGGGGAGGGCTGAAACAGGCAGCGGTAAAGATTTACCCTTGGAGAATAAAGGACAGGGAAGATAGTGAAAGGCCAGAAATTCATTTCACCCGTGACTGTCCCCAGCTACAAGCACATTGGACTAGGCCAAGGCTGGTGCGTGTGGCTGTAGGAGCGTGAGCAAGATGTATCTCTCTCCTGGGATCTTTTTCATCGCAAAAGCTGCAGTCTAGATCCGTGCCGCTGATAGCGGTGGCAGGAGGATGAAATGAAATGAAAGGCCCTCCGCCAGTTGGGGAAACGTCTGTGATTCTCGCTGAAATTGAGTCCACGAGGCTCAGGTGTTTGTATCCGTTCTCCGGCTCCTGGCTCAAAAAGAAGATTAATCAGAGTAAAGAACTCTGCATTTTCAGTGATGAAAAGCAGAGTCTCATTATAGTGTTTAGACACAAGATTGATCAGCCTTCTCCTGGAATAATTGATGGCACAATAGTCAGGGGGCTGGGGGAGGTGGGGGGGCAAGGAAGGGATTTGCAGCCAGCAGAAAAGGGAATTCATTCCACCCCCACCCCCCCCAGAAAGAGCAGAGAAAAACAAATTGGGAGGCCTTGGAGTGATCTTCAGACTCCTCCTGGTGTTACAGATGCCAGGGGGGCTCGCGAGAGTACAACAGGAGAAGAGAAAGCCACCGCTTCAATTCGGGCTTCCACCCAAAGGTCTTGGGTCTCAGCCCCACAGACACTTAGGGTCTGTCTTCACAGCAGAGTTCGCGTTAGTTCGGACTCAGGGTTTGCCTGTGACACCTCTGCTGCATCCATACACAAAGCCTGTCATCTTGCCTAGCAGTCTGTCGGACCCAGGCCTGCCTGGGATTCAGGGTTCGACCTCAGGTTCTGCGTCGTTCACACGGGCTTGTCATGCCCCGGCATGGCAGTGGGGATACACAGGCTAAATTACACAAGAGCTTAGTCCTCTGATGCCTTCCCACACTTCCCTCCTTATGTCCAGGAGAACAGAAAAGTTCTCCAACACTGGGAAAGAGCAATGGAGGGTCTCAGCTTATCGCAGCACAAAAGGACCATGCCACAGAGCCCCCGCGGTGTGAGATGCACATGGCAGGGCGGGGAAGCACAGCACCAACGTATGACTTTGGTGCTGCTAACCAAAGTTCAGAAAAGCCAAGCGTCCAGGGCCCAGTGCCAGTCCTCTGAGCTAACCTTCCAGGGAAAGCCCACCCTCAAGTACATGCATTACTCGCTGTACTTGTCCAACTAGCTTCATGGAAACCAGCGGTGTCTACCTGGATGAGTAATGCTTCTTCAGAGCCAACAGGGAGGGGGGAAGATTGGTGTAGCGAGGTAAAAACAGGGCAAGGCAAGCCGCTCTGAAAGGTTCACCCCAAGCCACCGAAAGCAGGGTGCAGGGACAGCGAGCCAGGAGATCACGCGCAAGCACAGACACAGGCTTGCTTCTGCACAGAGCAACCGCATGGGCTGCAGCTGAACACACGAGCCGCTTCAGGCCAAAGGTCAGCGATGCACTCCTCCGGCTGCCTGGAGGCAGCCGTGAACTCCTCTGGTGATGTATGAGGACCAGCATTTGTGTGTGCGTTTGGCCATGAGATACGATTAATTCCCTTCTCCCTGCCTCTTATCTCGCTCTCTCAAATTACTTTTGGTAAAGCCCGTTCCTACCTATCCAGCAGGATGGGAGATAACTATTATTTTAATGCTGGTTCGGAGAGTCCACTTTCTTTTGAATCGCTCGCTTCGCAGAGCGATTGCCTTCTGTAAGAAAAAACCTTGCAGGTGCTTTGCACATTTATTCCTTCTGGGGCTGCTTTGTAATCAGATCCGCTGGGAACACGCACACGCAGACCTTGCAGAATGCGGCACCGCGAAGGGAGCTGGGCGCTTCGTGCTGGGAACATCACTGGAAGAGCAGAGAGATCTTATTTGCAGCTACCCCATCTGCTGATTGATGCTCCATAATAATAAAGAGATTTGCCACATAATTACCGTGCAGTTGGGACGCGGTTCCATTACTACTTTAACCCAGTGACAGCTTTAAACAGCGGTGAAAAGAAGTGTTTATACAACTGTCATTCGTTATTTGCATGAATGGAACTGAACAGGCTTTTCCATGATGCAGCGAGAGCCCAAACAGCAGCTCCGGTGTCCTCTGGAGTGACCTCTGCCTGCACTTTTACTAGGAGGGATGTCAGTATATTGGCAGGGGGCAGGGGCCGAGTGTCTGATCCTACATGAGGCAAGTAGGCTTGTTGGCTTCGTTGGGGATGATGATGGAAAGAAGAGATGCAAGTTGAGGCCCTACTGACTTAAAGGTTAGATGCTTCATCGTGTGCTACGGCACAGGGGTGGAGTCCATCTGAGAACTGCAAGCAGGAGGATGCGGGGGCCCCTGGTAGGTAACAAACTGTGTACTTGTGCACAGTTTTTAGGACTGTAAAGGCAAGGGGTGAACGCAGTTTCTGGCAGCGCAGCTCAGTTTCCACATGAATCGCTCGTGATGCTCCTGCCCGCAGCCTCCCACGAGGCTCTACGAAAGCATCAGGGTCCCGACTGACAGCATCCCCCACGTCTGGTGTGAGAAGCGACCCGGAGCCGTCTTCTGGGAACCGGGACAGCAATGCCTCATGGCTCACTTGTAGAGTCACCATCACCAAGCACCTTGCTATGGGTGGGAGAAGGGGGTGAATAGCCCAAATGTTTGAAAGCACTGGAGAGTTTAGACTCGCAGTCTAATCTAGACACAGCTGATTTTACAGCAGCCATATTCCCTGCTAACACACACCACAGAGCCAAGCCACCCTTAGTCCCATCGGTCTGTGCCTCGCCCCGCAACCCTCCTTCTCTACCTGCATTGCTGCCCTTCTCTTCCAGCCCCTGGCCCCCCAGGTCTGTTGGAGGGGGAGTCACCAGAGCAGTCACAGATTTCTGGGGTGGGGGCGGC
Organism: Crocodylus porosus; assembly: GCF_001723895.1. Taxonomy (NCBI): domain Eukaryota; kingdom Metazoa; phylum Chordata; order Crocodylia; family Crocodylidae; genus Crocodylus; species Crocodylus porosus. The sequence continues at coordinate 13,775,385 of NW_017728927.1, forward strand.
TGAGACAAGACAACCCAACAGGGAGAGGCTGAGTTGTGGGCTTGTGAATAGACGGGGGGGGGGGGTAGAAGCCAATGGAGGCTGAAAGGAGAATTGAAAAAGGCCCTTCAAGACTGAAGGCCAAGCTAGTTGTGTCAAAATTAGGTGTCGAACAGGACCATCAAGAGCACAAGTAACACAGGGGCAGGAACAATCCAACCATGCCAGAGATGGACTAAGAGACCTAATAAATATTTTCCATTTCTAAGCTGCTGCCGTGCGAGCACAGAGCTGGGAGCCGTCACCTATTGCGCTGCTACGGTCCGTGCAGAGGGCTGCTTTAAGCAGGGGTCTCACCTCAGAGAGCACAAACACAATTACAACTACAGCCAACCCTGGAATATATCCTCCCTCATATTCAAATCCCATCCCTAGCCAATGCCAGGAAAGGCATTAAACTAGGTTTATAAGAAATTAGACAAGGAGCCTGACATTTAGTGGCAAAGAAAAATAATCATAAATGATGTTTTTTTATTAAAAAAAAATTACTTGGAAAGTTTATATTTATTCCAAAAGGCCCCCAAAATGCAATAAGGGGGGGGGAGGGGGAAGACACAGATATGAAAATTAAAATAATGAAAAAGGCCAAATAAAAGTATAAATATGTGCCTTAAGTCAATAACAGCCAGATTTCACGCTTGGCTTTGGGTTTTATTATAATGAAAGAACGTCCGCATTTTGTAAACCAATATGTATTATTCGGGAATCAAAATGAAAACTGGAAAGAGAGATGAGGTGAAATATTATCAGTCAAGAATGGCAAAGTGGGCTGTTCCATCAATGTCACAGGAAGCTCCCTGAGGCCTCCTTGTGGGACCCCTTCCTCAGATGCGGGTTTTTTCCTAGACCCAAAATAAGACAAAAGCATTGCGTGGGGAGCTGGGACCCCCAGCCTTGGGAGGCTAGCTTTGAACCCTTTTTGAGACCCATCCCTGGTGAAAGGCAATCACTGTTATCTTAGAGGAGGCCTGAACGGTCGGGCGAAATCGCGTCCTCAAAACGAGCGCATACCACACCCGTGGACTCCCACCATTTCTGGGGGCAGAACATGGCCCGTGGGTTGGCTGGTCTGTAGGGACAGGGCCAAACTCCCTACAAACTTTCACACCCATGTTGAAGGTGAGGTTGGAAGCTGGACTCAAACAGCAGAACGAACAGGACTTCCTACCCTGACTACCACACCTGGATTTGAATGAGCTGGACCCATGTTTTATTTGAGTGCAAATCCTCCTCCCCCCCACAACACCAAAGCATGGTTCACGGCCCGCTTTGCCATTCTTGACTGGTACTATTTTACCTCATCTCTCCTTCCTATGTTCATTGTGATTCCAGAATAATACCTATTGACTTACAAGGCCCATGTAGATGTAGCTAAAGCCACCCTAACCCTAACCCGTACTAGGCACCTGCCACGGTGCACCTGAACTCAACAGGAGCCCTTGCTAGAGGGCTCCACAGTGAGTGAAAAACCAGTCAGCCTAGTCATGCCATCCTCCATCCCCATCCCCAAAATCCACCTGCTCTGATCTGCTCCAAGTCATCCGAGATTAATGCACTGACAAAGGCAAGGGGAGGAGACCAGATCCGCTCTCCTTCTTTACTGCCAGGCTGGACCTTTGATGTCTGCCTGCTCCAGCCTGCCTTTTTCCTAATGTGATTCCCCACTGGACTGGATCCCTCCAGCATCATCTCTCCAGCCGCATGCAGCATCCAAGATCTCCATCCTGCTGTGGGGTCTACAGAGGGAGAGTCCACTGACCTTCAAAGGGAGGTGACACCAGGTCATGATAGAAATCCCTGAAGTTTGGGCTCCTGTGTGAGGATCCCGTTACTGCAAAGACAGAGAGATTAGAGATGGTCTTTGAGGGTAAACTGGGAGTTTGTTGTGTCGGACTGTCTCTGAGAGATGCGCAGCAAGGGAAGCAGAACAGACGGCGGGGCCATTTCCTTCTGCAGAGGAAGCAGAGAAAGAATCAAATAAATAAATATGCCTTAAAGAGCCAGAGAAACAAAGGGATGGATTTAGCTGGCTTCTGCAGGCTCTGCTCCAGGCAGGAGAAAGAGAGAAGGGGATTACTGCATGACAGCGCGCAGCGTCAGCCTGCCTGACAAGCAGCACACAGCCCCAGGATAGGCAGAGGAGGAGACCAGGCTGCAGTTCACATTGAGTTTTGAGAGTGGCAGCCAAAAGTGCCCCCAAATGCTATGCTCAGGGGTCAAGGCCGGCCTGGGTTCCAATAGCAGCGCGGCAGCCCATAGACCCCCAGCTTCCCAGTGCCAGGATGGAGTAAATTGGAAGATAAAGCAAGGCCACAGAAAAAAATCAGCCCTACTCCCTCCAGACCCAGGAGCCCCAGGCTTCCCTGGCTTGCAACTGTATCAGGTGGAGATCCTCTCTGGATGGGAAAAGAAAGCATTTCTTTTTTTTCTGTTTTTTTTGCACCGGTCCTGGAAGCACTGTAATACCAGGTCAATGCATGGAGTGGATGGAGCAAGCTCCGGTTCCACCACCCAACACCAAAAAGAATCTGCTCAATATAGACCTCCGATGGAGGACATATCAGAGACATTCACCTGCCCTGGGGAGCCCGCCTACGTGGTCACGGTGCTTCCCCTGCCAGGTAAGTATGTTCAGTTAAGGAAGCCAAAAGAAAGCATCCTCAGCAAAGCCACAAGAGCCTCTCCTGAGCTACCTCAGGGTAGATCTATAGCATCTGACCCACGAGGACATCTGAGAGATCTTTTCTAGCTATGGAGAAGTCAGCTCCTTTACAATCCCACAATATATAGAGTGCTCCACAATACACACAGTGTGCGTGTGTGCAGTCACCTGGTGGGCGCTGGCACAATGACATGGGGATGGGTGGGGACCACCATCCTTGTTTCCTTTCCTTCCAGGACTATGTTCTGCAGCAGCAGAAGCCCAAGCTGCAAGAGCCAGATTTTCCTTTCTGATGACATTCCCGTCCTGCTCACGCAGCTCTGCCCAGGACCAGGACACTGGTTTGTTAGTCATGATACAGAGGAGAGCCTGGTGCCCGCCCCAAATTCTTACACGCAAGAGCAGGAGAAGACAGCAAGAAAGATCTTGCTATTATTTTCCATGATGACCAATACAAAAAAATATACCAGACCATGCCTTTCCTGTTGGCTTATTTCCAAAGAGACTGCAATTTCTCTGCCACTGCACTGCACCACAGATAACTTAATCTTGGCTTGTCTTCATCACACAGCTCATCATTTGCATGGCTCCTTCATCAACACACAACCTCCATGCTTCCTGTCTTTACCTGCCGGCTTCCTAACACACACCCTGGTAAGCAGCTCATCTGCAAGGGCTTCAAACCTCTGACAACAGCCCTCTTGCTTGGGGTTAACCCTCCATGTACCACATGGAGCTGAACAGTCAGATAATGAGTTTAATGGTATAATCAGCTGCAGCTTTGCAGAGGTAAGCAGCAGGCTTCTCCCTGCTCAGGCTAGGTGAGAGCACAATGAATTCTGCTTCTAAGTGAAGCATTTTAAAGATGCCATTAAGGGTTCTTTTTTCAATCACGCTCCCCTGGAAATCCAGCCAGCAGGCTGCACTCAGGACTGTGATCCTTCCCCTGAATCACTCCTCACTCCAGATGAGCGTGAAGGAATCAGAAAGTGCTTCTAAAAGCTTCTCCACACATGAAAAGCTACTTTAATTGTGCCGGTATAACTAGCACAGCACAACACCCCCTCATTCACACACAGCTTTATTAGCAGAAAGATGCATTACCCCATAGAAACACTTCTATTTCCATATAAGAAGGGAGTAGGCTACGTCAATATAAAGCACTTCACCCACACTGGGGGTGTTACGGATATGGCAATTTCAATTAATGCTCCCCCCCCCCCCAAAAAAAACCCCCCACCTACTCAACATATGGTTTTGGGTATGACCATAAACTGCATTGGACTGGAGGGCCCGATGGCAACATGGTGGGGCTACTCGCGGCAGGGTAGCTCCTATAAAATACCACCATGTTGCAACCTGCAGAGTAAGAGGAGCATAGGGCACCTCAAAACGCTAGCCCCCAATGCCTTATGAGTACTCCTTGGTTAGAGAAAGGCTAAGAGTCATTTAACCAGACAGCAGTAGTTCTTCTCTGTTGCTCTCTGCCAGAAGCTACAACCACTGAGGCACTCAACATCTGATTTGGTCTGGCCTTTGGAGTCTGCCTCAGTGGGTCTAAAGGGGGGATGGCAGGTCTCGGACAGCCTCCACTCCTCCATACTCCTGCCTAGGCGTTATGCATCACAGGCCTTGGTGTGATGGTCACAGGACTCCACACAAGTGGATTCATCAGGCACCTGACTAGACCTCATACACGCACACCATGATCCAGGTTGCCTATTCCTCAACATGGGTGCACCAGCACATAAACAGGGCAACATCCAAGCCTAAGAAACAGAGCTCCCAAAAAGGGGGCTACTAATATGAGCTAGTGGATAAATGTCTTGCCCATGGCTGAGAAGTCCCCAGTGATACAGAAGAGTCATGAGATCTGTTTACCAGAGTCTGTGCCAGGAGACTTCATCTGGAAACCGGACGTCTCCTCCAAGGTATCTTCAGCCAGAGCTCAACCACCATTCTGGCATCACAAGGTGAGATTCTTGGGTCTGTATTATGCAGGAGGTCAGACAAGATGCTCATATTTCCCACTGGCCTGAAACTCCATGACCCTATGGAGGCATGGCCATTAGCACCACAGCCATCTCCATGCCCTGCTGCGCTGTGCTGTGTGTCTATGTTCCTTGATCCTGCAGATATTTCCTCTCATGACACAAAGAACGGCCCTTCCCTGAGCCCAGTGGGACTGCTTGCAGTGGGAGGATCAAACTGGATGGACACTGGTTATTCCACCCCCACCCCACACAGTGCTGTGACCTTCTGCATATCTGCCTCTCTCCTGCAATTAATGCACCCCTTAATGTGTTGCCTTTCGCTATAGTTCTTCCTATATTCTCCTTCTGAGTAGGTTTCAGAGACAACATCAGTGGCGGACCAGCCTTTTTGGCCGGCACGCCGCGATTTAAGGCCCACCCCCTCCCCAAGGGTGACTCTGATCCCCTTGCACTGTCCAGTCTGCTGATGTACTTTCAGCTCCCTGCCAAAGCTGCTGCTCTGCTTTCGGCTCCCTGTCAGCTCTTGGGCTGCTTCACCACTCCTTAATCTGCTGCATGCACGGAGGCTCCCCATGCATGTCTGGCACATGTGTCACAGGCTGGCTACCCCTGGATTAGAGCCAGTGATGCTAATGCAGTTTTTTCTTGCATGGCATAAGAGCTAGTAAGCAAGTGTTGCCCAGGGCAATTCAGCACGTAGTTTTCAATAGGTGTGCTCTGCTCTCCTGATGTTTCCTCCCTCCCCTACTGCTATTGGAGAGCTATTCTTTTCTCAACCAGCTGGAACTTTGTAGCCAGGGCACTCTGAGTCCCTTGGGCAACTTCTCATACCAGGCTGGCAGCCTTTCCTTTAGCCTCTGGCCTGAGGAGCCTGGCTCTGCCCAAGCTCTCAGGCTTTTTGCATCTTTGCCAGACTTCTCCCAGTGCACAACGGACCCCACTTTTTGGTATTAAAAAAAAAACCCCAAATGAAAAACTAAGAGGAACATTTAACGAATTTGCATGTCATCTTTGCAGAGGGGCTGTGCTAATCTTCTCTGTATGGCTCCAATTTTAGTATGTGTGCTGCTATTGAAGAGCAGATGAGCAACCTACTTTGAATTGCCAGCTTAAATTTATTCATGGCCAGTTTATACCCATTTGTTCTCATGTCAACATTGTCCTTTAGCTTAAATAGCTTTTCTTCCTCCCTGGTGCTTTCCCTCCTGATGTATTTTATAGACAGCAGTCAGATTCCCTCCCCACCTTTCTGATAGCCTGAACAAGCCAAATTCTTCTATCTCCTCTCATGAAACAGGCTCTCCACTCCACTGATCAGCCTACAAACCTTTTTCTGCATCTGTTCCAAGTTGAACTCATTTTTCATGAAGACAGGGGATCAAAACTATACACATTATTTCCAGAAGAGGCACCTCCAGTGCTTTATATCATGGCCCTAACACCTCCCTCTCTACTGGAAATGCCTCACGTGGTGTGTCCTTGCTTATTTCAGGGCTGCATCACACCTGTGGCTCCAAGTCATGCTGTGGTCACCCAGGTCCTCCCCCTGCCTGCTATAAACTGAGAGTTTGGCAGTCAGAAATTCTCATGAATCCCCAAGACTGCAGTACATTGCACTTTATACTATTACACACCATGCCATTTCTATCATTTCAGTTGTCAACATCATCCAGTTCTTCCTGAAAGATATTCTGGTCCTCCTTGGGTTTGACCATGCTCCCAGCAACCTGTCATCAGCAAATTTTTGCACATTCTATGTTTGGTGCCAGGGGCTTTAAACAAAAATATTAAATAAGAATTTCTGACATAGGTTCTTGAACTCGTAGCTTTTCCTAACCTCCCTTTTCACCGCCCTCTGCCACATTCTAGTCTATTAAATACCATCTTCTCCAACTTAAGTAGGCAGGTGCAGACACCTGGCTTGGAAGCCTTGAAGATAGTGCTCAGAGCCCAAATATGCTAAGGAAACAGTGCAAAACTCTCCTTGGGGGGGGAAGCCCTTTCATTATAAGAGTGACCCTCAACATTGACATATCCTTTAACCTGTAAGCCCCTGCCCCAAACCCACTGTGTTGGCTTTTCAGGTTCAAGCTCTACAACATTAAGCCCACTAGGAACATATTGGGCTTACTAATGAGTTTACATGAAGGTATTCAGATACTACAGTGATGGGCAAACTTACAATACCCAAAAACAGACAGTTAGATAAAGACAACAAAGAGTAACACATGGAGAAGAACTAGCCCTGCCATACAGAAGTAGCTGCTGAAAGGTGAAAAAACAGTGGCTGGACAACATGTTCCTCTACTAGGCTGATCATGCCAGTCTTCACTTAAGTTAGGGGATGTTCCTGCCATGTGAGATGTTTAGTCACTACGGCTTCTTTAGCATTTCTTTGTGTGACCCCATCTAAAACTTTCAGCATCAGATAAACAACTCCCAAGGGTCAATTAACATGTCTTGAGATGATTAGAGCATGACACTGATGAAACCCAGCAGTAATTAGCAAATTAAAAAAAAAAAACTTTTGATTAGTACTCAGCATAATTCCCTCCAATTATTCAAAGTTCATGACTACGGGGGGTGGAATATCTCCAGGAATATATATTTATATCCCTATTTTTTTCCAATCAACTTTGTGAATCTAGTTAATCATCAAGGCTTGAACTTGTTAACTTGGAGAGGTCTGCAGAGCTGTCACTCCATCTGATTACTGGAGGCAGCTTGGTGAAGAATTTGGGGAGTGAAGAGAATCCAAATGTGGGTCACGATATGCCAGAATCCAAATGTGGGTCCCAGAATGTAAAAACAAAAGCAGCCACCCAATTGTTTCCACAACCTTGGTTCATAGCTTTGATTCAAAACATGCAGGCTTCCAACTGTCAGGCAGCACTTTGCAAAGTTGCCAGCACATAGCATCTACTGCAACAGAGATGAAATCACTCATTTCAGAAGAGATGCTTGTGTCTAAGAAGTCCAATTATCTGGGCAGAAACAACGCACCCAGGCAATGAGAATCCAGCTGAAGAAATATAGGCTCCAAAACCATGCAACCGAAGGAAGTCCTCAGACAAACAAGCTCTGTCATTGGCTCTGGAGCAATGAGCCAGTCCTCCAGGCTGGAACAACCCTCTTTAAACAATTTGGGACCTCCATGGACTGCAAGTCATGGTAACTCACGAAGCCCCAAGCATAGATCCCAAATGAGGGGCTGTGGCACTTATGGTGTGGGGTCATTCAGTTATTGCAAGTGGGTTTGGACCAGAAGCCTACTAGAAGTGGGGTGAACAGATGCGAGCCAACCAGGAGTTGGTCATGAGCCAGGAGTTTGGGGAAGTATCCCAAAGAAGCTCAGCTGCTCTAGAAGAGATTGCTGCAAGTGTGTCAGCATCACAAATGGGTTTCACTCCAGTTCTCCAGAGTAAGACAACTCTGCTCCCCTCGATCACTCAGGGCTGTGTAGCATGAGGATGTGTAACTTCTGCCTTCACCAGAACATCATTCAGCCACAACAGCCAGCAAGCTCACAGCTGCTTAAGACGCAACTGTGAGAGAGTTACTTCAACACTGCCCAAATCCAGAGATGCTCTATGCAGCTGCCCGTAATAATCTGTGCTAGCTGTGTCCATCAAACACCCCCTGCGCACAAAGCTTGCTTGACTGTGTCCACTCACATTTGTCCTGCAAGACAGCTGGGTTTGGGTCTTATTCATCAGTGGCTTTCATCAAGCTGCACCAAGTCCAACTGCCTTTGAACAGCCTCAGTCATGTACAGGAGGAAGCCATGAAGTGCCATCAGCAGGAGGGGATGGTGTTCAGCACCTGGGAAGGTAAGACCCTCCCTGCGGGACTTCCCGTGGGCAAAACTGACCCTGAAGTCAATGCAAATGCTTCCTGAGTGGAGACAGATGGACTCATCTCACCATTTGGCCCTATAGTGTTAATCATTAGTCACCAGTAACTTTTTGTGGAAGACTGTATTGTGCTATCATCTCCATAAACAGGCTCTTCGAAGGGCCTGCTCTGCCAATATTTTGTCTGCTGGAAGAGGCGTTGCTAGATGTCCCTTCTGTTTGGTAATCCTTTCCCACATGATTAAGGAAAAAGGAGGTTTTCCCTAGGTTAGGAGCTGCAAGTTCAGGGATGGAAACTCCGCCTTTCATTTCATTAAAACATTGTACCAGCCTCTTGAGCAAACCTGGGGGGAGCGGCGGGCAAGGAAATCTCATTCCAGTTCACAAGATACACGTTTAAACCTTTCAAAGCCATTTTTCATTGGACTTTTCTATATTCATCACTGCAGACTAACCAAGATTTCCCTTCTAGTTTAGATGATTTTTTTTTAATTTAATCCTACCCAGCTAAAGCCCTCTAGGGAGCTCCTAACCCTGCTTTAATAACATGCTCATTAGTGAGGTTATTCAGGGAGTGGTTTCTATTTGACACTCCAGCATCTTTCCAATTAATGTTGCTTTAAAACAAGCAAACCTTAAAAAAAAAAAAAAAAGGAGAGAGAATATCAAACAGCTCAGAGTCAGCACTGCGGGAAGCCAGCAATTTCCCCAGGATTTTCATCTGCCTTCACTCCAAAATTTCGTTCTTTGTTGTTCAGCCATATGCTAAATGAGAGGATGCAGGGCTTTGGTGTCCTGGTCATTTAGGGACCCCAAACCACCATCCACAGCAACCAGGTGCTGACTGGATGTGCTGGTGAGTCTACTTTTCAGTCAAGCAGTAACTCATCTCCGCTTCTCAGCCACTTAAAGCTGGATCCAGGAGAGGAGAGGAGAGACATCACCAGCATTCACAGGGGATAGTGACACACCAGACCTCTTCGCTGGATCCTCCGAAACAGGATCTTTCACCCAACACTGCCCATTGGCTTTTCCAAGGAGCTCTGGGACAAACAGTACCATTCCTCTAGGCTGCAGCCCAGGAGAAGATCTGTGGGCTGAGGAATAAATCCTGGGAGGGCTGATGTCTACAACTTTGCTAGGCTGTGTTGACTGGATAATTGGGGGTAATCGGGCTCCCCCCCATGGACTGGATCTACTGCAAAACATTAACTCAACCCATCAGACAGAGTTGCTGCACCCCTTTTCTCAATGGCCTGCTACTCTATTAGAAGGCAGGCTGCCGTATGATCCTTTGTGCTACTTTCAGGAAGAAGATGTTGCTTTAAAGCCTTGTAGGTTCCCTTAATGAGCCACATCCATTGAAGATGTTAGCTTAATTGTTTTCATTCAATAGCCTGGCTCCAGGAGGCAATTAGTCTAAATATTTTAAATTCAAACTGACCTTATTTACCTCTCTATATCCATGGTCTCCTCCCTCCCTCCTCATTATTCAAATGGAGTTTGGTAATGGATATCATTTAGGATTTTAATAATAAGCTACTCTCCCTTCAGGTGGCATTGGCAGCATTGACCGCCAGGTTAAAGCTGCTTAATAGTTTCCCTTGACAAATAAGTAAACCTACATCTCGGGGATCCCATGTACCTTCTCTCTGTGTGGGACCAAAAAGGGGAGTCTGTGTATAAAAGAAGGGAAACAGATGACAGTACGACCTGGGGGATCAGACTCTTCCACCTATAGGAACGATGAAGAAAAGATTCCCTCCTGATAATGTCCTTTACTGTGGTCCTTCCCCTATACTTCATCCAACACTCGGCACGGCATGTCGGGATCTTGCTGTGCTAGACTCCTCAGGCAGGCCTGCCTCCAACCCCTTGGGAAGTGTCGCCTCATCCAGACTCTCCACCTAACCCAGTGACTGTGGTTTCAGCTGGCTAGGACAGGCTTCAGCAGAGTTCATCCAGGTCTGTTCCCATCCTCTCAGGCTCTGACAAAGAGGTCTCTATTTGCACCAAACCCATCAAGCAGCCCACTCCCTGTTATCCCTATCAAAGGCTATGTCTACATTGCTAATAAGGATTGACATTATGGCCACCCTCAAGCTCACATTGCTTGCACAACCCTCCCCTCCCCCTTTTGCTCAAACTGCAGCAGCTCAACCCTAGAAGCTGTGTTGACCTTCAGGGTCCAGGCTGGCTATTAGCCTGATCCTGACTGTAGAGTTTGGTATTCACCCAGAACCACAGGCTGCAAGTACCCAGAGACTCCACCAACAGCAATGCCAAAACTCCCAATTCCTGACTTCTGGCCCTTCTGTCCCCCGCACTTCTTGTCTCTCCTGGCCAAGCACATGGGGGGAAGGACAAGATGCATCCTGAGAATGGTTCCAGTCAAGGAGCAGGAAACACAGTATGTCTGGATGCTGGTGGCAAGACAGAGGGGAAGGGTCAGCTCACATGGCTTGGGCTGGGGGAGGGCAACACTCATGGCTGATTCCAGCTATTCAGCTAGACATGCTCCAAAAATCTCCTCTGCATTGTCTCCTTCCACCAAGCACCCTGCAATCACGGTCACAGAGAAGTCCTCCGTGAGAGTTGTCTCCTACCAAGAAGTCCTGTTCCTCTTCACAGCGCAGGACTCCAAGGGGAATAGCAGCAGCAGTGCACAGGACTCTAGAGCACAGACCTTACTACGGGAGAGTGGGGGGCACTTTGCACCCCCACTTTATTGTTTCTGTCATGGGCTAGCGCAAGGCCTGAAGAATTCAGAGACTTGGGTCTGCTCCCACCTCCAGCACAGGCTTCTGGTGCGTCTTCGGGCAAGTTATGTCCCAGGGATGTGCCTTGGTTTTCATCTGCCAAACTGGGATATAGATGTCACCATCACAGGGGGGTTCTGAGACTTCATCCATCTGTGTCTGTGAAGCCCTGTAGGATGCTTGGACTGAAGCCTCTCCAAAGCACAAGCATTAGTGCACCAGGAAACTAGTTCCTGAAAAGTCTCAAAACAGACACAGCCCATGTCCCAGCTCAGGCAGGACCACAGTGCTGCTTCCTACTTCCCTGCTGCAGAAAGGGGGCCCTGCGAGCTTCATTCACGCTTTAGACCCCTTTGGGCAGGGGGCTGGACTCGATGATCTCCCGAGGTCCCTTCCAGCCCTAATGTCTATGAAATCTATGAAAAATCAGAGTTGAAAGCAATGAATGAGGAGGCGCTTGGCCTTCTCAGCCCAAATGAGAAGAAATGGCAAGTGGGCAGCAGCAGAGGGAGGGCACATGGGCCAAATTCGCCACGCCTGCTAGAAGCTGGTGCTCCTCAGTCTGAACAGATGGCGCTTCAGCCCTTTTCACCAGGTCTGAGCTCGGTCCTGCAGGTTCTGTGTGAGCCGTAATTAAATTGAAGATAAGGGAGCATAAAAAGCATAGTAAGAGGCAGAGAACCTCCAACCCTGGTAACAGGAAAGGCAGGTTGCTTTGGGCTGTGCTCTGCAGGCAGGCTCCTCACCTTCGTGCCCACGGTTTGCGTGGAACCAAGTGACCACTTGTGCCGTCTGTCACTGGCCCCATCTACCCAACAAACTCAGCCCGTCTTAGCCTAGCTCAGGTGAGCAAATGAGTGATGGGGCCAACGACCCTGCTCTAACGACCTGAGCTAACTAGCTCAGACATGGCTGCCCGGCTGCCAGGTTTGGAGGCAGTCTGTGCAGTGTGGCCTGCTGCTGCCTAGCACAGTCTGCCGGCTGCGTAGAAACGGCTACGGCTGTGTAATGTGTGGCATAGCCTGTGACGTTGAGAACAACGCCTGCATAATGGCTCGTGTGATTAGCTAAACACTGAATAACTCTTCAGCTGTAGTCATCGTTTTATTACAACGACGAGCTTTCTCTGGGCTTTTTCCTTTTCCTTCTGTCTTATGCAGAATTTTGGCTCCTTCCTTGTTAATTAAATGACAACTGTCTGCAGCCAGAGCTTGAATTACCCAATAACACCTGCCTAAAGCGATCAACATTGATTGGAAGAGCCGCATCATTTCAAATGCAAAGATTTCCATCCAAGGCAAAACAGGCAGGGAGCAGAGGCATAGTCTAAGCGTGATGACCGGCCCTGGGGTGGTATGTTCCCTGTCCTGACACGTACACCGCCTCCGCCCACAGCTCCCTGCTGCAAGGGCTTGACAACAAGGCTGGAGTGGAATGAGCTCTTTCCTAAGCCCTTATTTTTCAGTGTCGCAAAATGAAATTAGTTTGCAATGTGTGCAGAGGGAGACCCTGGCACTGGCCCTGTCATATTTGTGGGACCCCAGGTGGTACTGGGAAATGAGACATGGCCTCCCCCAAACCCAGCTCAGCCATTCAATGATTATATCTTTACTTTAGGCTCTCAGTGCCAGGCATTTTGGTCCCCCTCCCGCCCCCCACCTTATCTGATGGCTATATTGAAACAATAAAAGGAACAAGACAAAAACAGTGTCATTTACAGGCAGACACATAGAGCAGTGAGCGTGCAACACACCAAAGCTTTATTGAAGCAATGGTCAGGCTGAAGTTTCTTGCGCATCCTGAACAGCAGTGCTAAATGAGTTCTCTAAGTAAGCAGCCCTCGAGGATCAAGGCTCACATGACCGAGGCAAGATGAGAGAAGGTTAACAGAGACTTTGTGTAAATCTCCACACCTTGTTTTAGTGCACAGAAGGAGGGCAAACAAGGATGCGGAAATGGATAGAGGAAGATTAGTGAGCATGCGGGTGGACAGCGAGGGGAGGGAAAGTGTTAATACATACAAGAGCAGCAAGGTAGTAATAGAGTTGTGCCTGATCTCACGAGGGAGAAGTGCGTGTGTTCAAGAAGAACAAATCTGAGATGTTTGCACACAAATGCAAGGAGCCTGGACAACAAAAGCGGAGGAATTCAGACGGCCAGGCAGGACATGACACTAGATACTGTAGGAGTATCAGAAACGTGATGGAACGGCAACCAGAACTGGGAGAATGGCTGTTTGGGAATGAGGGATAGATGGTAAGAGAGCAGAGACTAGAGTAGTGAGAAAGCAGAGCATGGATAAAACCAAATCTGCTTGACTTGGTCATTTTGGGGACAAAAAGAGAGGCCCTGCTGGGATATACTGGAAGCTGCTCTAGACCCCTCTCCCTCTCCCCCTCAGTGATCAGATTTAGGTTTGCACAGAGATTTCTGTTATGTTGTTACAGAGATAAACACTACCAGGAATGGATTTGACTTCCCAAATATAGACTGGATAACAAATGCAAGAAGGGACCAGATATTCCTGGATGTGACAGACACTTCTTCGAACTGTTGCTGAACCAAGAAGAGGAGATGCTTTTTTTAATTTTTAAACTGGCTTTTATAAGCAGTTAAGACACTAGAACAACTTACAAAACAACCTTGGAGTGAGCAATCACAAGTAGATTGGGTTTAAGATTAAAAGGAGAAAAAGTGGGCCTGTAACTAAGGGAAAATATTAATGAGCTAGCTCACCTTTTGGGCAGGTGTGCCACAAATTAGCCCTTCTCTCTCCCCTCCCCACGTGCCACTCACCTCTGATCCCTTTCCCCTGCTGGCTCTGCTGCTCTGCTTTCTGCTCCCTGGATGCCAGTGCTACTGTGGCTCCCATGCTTCAGGCTGGCCTCCCTGAACTATCTAACGAAGTCAGCTAGACTGAAGAGCACAGGGACTGAAGCGCGGAGGGGTCCTGGATTTAAACTCAAAGATGCTAAAAGTATCCCAGACAAAGAAGGAAGAGAGAGAGAACAAACCTTCCTAGAAGGGGCTCAAGACCTCACTGGACATAGTCAGCTCAGGAAGAATAGGAGGAATAAGCAGGAAGCCCACAAGAAATGGGAGAGAGGGTTGATCAGTAAAGAAAGCTCTGTCTTGGGGCCAGGAAGAGTATGGAGGAAGGAGAGACCTGCCGAAGCCAAGCCAAGTTAGACCTTTCAGAATGAGTCAAGACAAATAGTCTAAGGCTCTTTAGCTATAGATAAGAGAACAAACAAAGCAGTTGCAGGGCTGCTATCTAGTGAAAATCCAGTAGGAATGAAGGATCATCAAGATATGGCCCAAATCCTTTACTTAAGTTTTCAATAAGAAAGATGATGCTGGGCATGGGGGGCAAAGGCAGGACTGATAATGGGAGCAGGAGTATGGAAATGGAGCTTGCCATATCCGAGATAAAAAACAAAAAACCAAGGAGTTTCTAGCACTCGTGTCAAAGGAATCAGATAATCTGCAGTTCAGGATTCCAGAAGAATTGGCACATTATAATATAAAGTCCAGTAGCAAATATTTTGAATGAATTTATCAAGTCAGGGGCGATGCCACAAGTAAAGAGCAGTAAACATACCTACATTTAAGAGGAATTGATTCCTGGATATGACAGACAACATTTCTTTCAACTGTCGCTAAACAAATAAAGCCGGATGCAATTTTTTTAAAGATCCCTTTTATAAGCAGAAAGGACACCAGAGCAATATTAGAAAACAACTTTGGAGTGAGCAACCACAAATAGATTTGGTTTAAAATTAACTGGCTGTAGGCCTGACTTCAATCGTATGAAAGGCTTTTGAATAGGTCTTGAAGGAAAGTAAATTTAAATAGTTGGAAATTTACTGTGGGGGAGAGGGAATTGAAGAAACAAAAGCTATTTGTGAAATTGGGGAAATTCAACAAAGTTTTGCCAAACAAACACACACAAGAGAGAAAATAGATATAAGCAGGCACATTTTTTTTTAAAAAAAGCATCAAACCATTTCGTTTTGGCATTTCCTAAATGCAGTGTTTTTGAAAAATGCTGAAGTCTTTGTTTTGACCTTTTCAAAAGGAAACGTTTCAACTTGGTTTTCAAAACAGCATTTTTCTATTAAAAGCCAACCTAAATTAGAAAAAGGATTAAAATCAAGCCCCTGCCTCCTCCTTCCCTGCCCAAAAAATAAAATAACGTGCTTCACTTTTGGCCAAATGATTAAATTTCAGATCGACTCCAGATGTTTTGTTGAAAAATTTAGGAAGAAACGTTCTTTGGTTTGCTAGGCAACTGGAAACATTCGATATTCACCCAGTTCCACTCTTCAGTTCAGGAATATGCACGCAGCTCAGCTTTGGTGTTAGGCTCGCTTCAACTGCAGGAGTGTCAGGATGCTATATTTACTGTAACCCTTTCTGTTGCCACAGAAACAGCTGTGATGTCATCCATGACAGATTAGGGTTTAGCTGCAGGATCAAATGGGAAGAATTGGCAGGTCATAAGGAAGCAAGTTCTTCTTCCAAAACCAGATCCTTTCTCTTGGGAGGGGGGAAGAAAAAAAAAATCAGACAGAGGTGCAAAGAAAGGACCTACGAACCGGACGGACTGGTCTGGTTCATCCTAATGAGATGCACAGGAAGCTTTCCCCAGCGAACACAGAAAAGTTACATTTTTGATGTCAGAAACACTCTGGGCTGCCTTTGTTTGGAGCAACAATGACATCCAGTGGCTGGTTCCTTTACTCCTCAGGGTGAATTCTGCATGCACGTCCCTGGGGACTTGGTGCCCCGTCCCATTTAAGGGTGCTGAGAAGATGGATGGGGTGGCTATTCCAAGCCTTGTTTTGGAACTGAGAAGCCCCTAGTCAGGATTAGCCCAGACCATCTCCCTACAGCTGAGATGCATAGAGGATGCGTTTCTGATGAACATCCGCTGGGAAGACACTCGCTTAAAGGGCCTACCCCTGTTCCTACTGACCTCACTGACTGTGGCACGGGAGCGGGATCAGAACTGAAGGCTGCGCTTCCTCCGGCTGCCCGAGGGTGCATCTCTCCGAGGAACACGCACGATTACTGCATTCCCATAGAGAAATGAGTCACGCCAATTTTTCACACGTAACAAATTGTTCTCAGGTTAAGTGTGTGGCATAAATGGGCAAGAGCCAAGCAGCTCAGAGCCTGGACTCATGCTCTGTCCTCGGCTCACTCGCTGGATGCGTTTGGAAACCAGGCATGTAAATCAGGGGGCCAAGGAAAGTAATAATGGCGCTAATCAGAAACAGGTAGGACTGATGTGAGGCCCCAGTTAGTCTTGAGAAGAACAAAGTGATTTTGTGGGCTTTCCAGCCCGAAGGGGTTTTGACTTTTGCCTCACAGTGAAACCAAGCAAAGGGGAAGGACCTGTGTGGGGGACGCTTGTTGGGGCTGACACACTGGCTTCCAGGGGACTAAGGGTGTCTGTCCTGCCTTCCCCTTGCTGGAGATCACACATACACCCCTAAACCCGCTATCCAGCCTAACCAGCCAAGAATGGGCTCTGTGCCACTGACAGGACCTGAAATGAAGCAACCGCAGTGTAGACATGCCCCACGGTAGTTCTACCTACTTCCAACCTGTGTTTTCAGGCCTGACTTTCAGATTTTCCAGGCACAAAATTATTGCCATCACCCACAGGTGCACCTCAACTCAGTCCACAACTATTGTTGAAGTCAAAGCAGTCATAAGGAAGGAGAGCTGGGCCATGCGAAGTACTCTGTGCGATCAACCCAGGAAGCTAAGATCCTTATTTGTTCTGCAAATGAAGCAGGTCAGGATCGGCTCATATTATCCAGCACTCTGAAGACACGTCAGCAGCTCAGCCCATGGCAAGCCCACAAACCAAAGGGAAAGGAAGCCTTTTGGCAGCAGCATCTCCACAGCCTCGTACTACACGGTCCCTTCTCAGGGTTGGCAGCACCTGGGTGCATTCGAGGAGACTTCCCTTTGCTGTCTTCTTGCACTGCAGTGGCAACAATGGCCCTGAGTGTTACAAAAGGGGGTACCCAAGGACCAAATCTACTAGCTTTGACACGATAAAAGCATTCAGGAAAGTGGGTCCCATATATAAACAGCTGGGGTTGTCTGCATATTCATGAGGCAAGCTGGGCTGGCTGGGACAGCATCTGTGTGACAGGCAAATTGCCTGTTTCCTAAATAAGAGGTAGACAAGTCCTGGTGAAGAATGTCCTTGTCGGGCCCAAACCTGTGACCTCTTTAAATGCACAGGAGCTGGGAACATGGACCGGCTACAGGGCTTGGTGCACAGGGCTGGTGGCCTGGTCGTCTGCGGCACTTCCTATTGCAGAGATGTCCCCTTACAAGAGCCCTTAGGTGCACGCTAGGGAAGGAAGGCTTTGGCTACAGCCCTCCTATAGCACAGCTCTTGCTAGCTGCCAAAGCAGCCTTGAGGGATGCAGGGCTGAGCAGCAGCCGGGCTCCTCTGCTCTGTGTTCGAGGCTGCATTTGCATTGGCAGCTTCAGTACAGACACGGTGCAGAACGCCTGGCCTGTACTCCGTGCCTTCCTCCAAGATTTGTATCAGGCTCCACTTAGGTGTGGGGCTGACTTGGCCTCATAATATCTAAACCACCTTGCTGCCTCCTTCACACGCTCCAGACAGACTGTGTGGCCTGTGCAGAGCCAGACACGGGGCTGCCGTCTGCCTCCCTTCCTTCTGCATGGCATCAGGTGCATTAAGCAGAGGCTCACCCACGCAGGGCCAGCTGCAGCACAGGGACGTTGGCAATACACGTGGGCCAGATTCTGACCCCATTTACACTGGCGTAAAGCTGGGCCGCATCTGCCGAGGCCACTGGTCCTCAGTGACGTTTACACCAGTGTAACCGCGGCGAGGTGCCGCCCTTTGCTTCCAAAATGCTCCTGGCATCAGGAAACATTTATTTCCAGCAGGTTGTAGGGCACGTCCCATTACCACAATTTGTAGGCAGCTGCAGATGATGCTGAGGCCTTGGTAGTTGGGAACCAACCAATGCAAAACCAGCGCCTTGAGCACATCCTAGATCAAAACCGACAGAGTCCGCACAATTCATTTAAAAGCAGTGACTAGAGCAGTTGGCCTAGTCTTTTCTAAGGGCTCCGGACGCCCTCCCCCCTTCAGTGTGCAATGGATCTCAGACACTGTCATGAGCGGATGCTCTGGCTCACCCCTGCCAACAGGGACTGGGGCAGGAGGAGGTTTTGCTGTGGAACGGAAGGATTTACATGCATGGATGTCCCTGCTTCCCCTAAGGGCCCTACTCCAAGTGCGGCTCAGCTCAGATGGGTTTGTTAGCCACAGGGTGGGGGGGAAGGGGAAACAAAGAGAATGCCAGACCCTGCGCAGGGCACTGAGATGTGAAGAATGCGATTATGCCACACGAGCAGTGGGTATTGGCACTTCTGCCCTGGCAGCTCATGTGACAAGCTGGCCTGCTAAGGGAATAAGGAGCGCCCCGGCTGCTAGAGCATGCGCTTGAGTAGTAGGAAGTCTTCCAGACAGCGAATGGATCCAATTTGAGGGTGCCAAACATAGTGATCAGGGACATAACCCCAAGACATGCCTAAACCTGTGACTGCTGGGAACTAACTGGGAGAGAATGGCAGGGAAAGGATTGCTTTACATATGCCCTGTGTTTTTACTGCGTTCCTCTAAAGCAGAGGGGTCAGAGAGACAGCCCAGGGAGCCCTATCACATGGCCTGTAGTGCTGCCATGCGTTTCAACATAGCACGTACTGGAGCTGCCAGCATGCAGAGCCAGTCTGGCGGGCACACGATGCTCATGCTGGATGGGCATCTGCGGAGTTTCACATCGCTGCTCTAAAGCAGCCACTACTCACCTAGGCAGGCTACTGGGCTGGGCGCATCCTTGGTCTGACACCTCACAGTAGCTAGAGAGCTTCCTCCCACTAGTTTCCTCTGTAGAATACTGTAGCAACAATCTCAAGGTAGTAATCCAATTTCTCCTCGAATGGCATCTGACCAAGCAGATTGCTGCCCGCAAGACCTCATGCCTCTGAGCCAGTTAGTCACTAAGGTCACTGTGCTCCTCCTTCTAGCAGCTCTTCAAACTGCTGCACTGGTACCAATATACTCAGGACTAATGCTGTAGTTTATGGACGAGGACATGACAGCAGAGTGACAAGCTCCTCCATTCCTGGAGCATCCTGAACTCCCTCCGATGGACACATGAGACTCACGGTTGAAGGCAGGCACCCTCCAGCTCCAGGAGAGAAAAAATCAGGACAAATTGTAGATCAAGAAGTTCCTGCTTCAATGAAAACAGTAGAAAGGACGTTCAAGAGGAAGCGGTTTTTTTTATTCTCCTGGCAAACTGCTACTGCAGGCCTCCTCAGGTCCTAAAAAGGGACCTTATTTTCCAGCCCCCTGGCAGCTTCTCTGCTGTTCAGCAGTCCCCACCCCCACAAGTACGAGCATGCACAGCAGCTCTCTCCTCACCACTAGATCAGATGTGCCCAGGACCTGGCCTGAACCAGAGATGACAAAGGAACAAATGAAAACCAGCAATGGTAATTGCAGAGGGCCAAAATGCACCTCTTGTGGCCCCAGAAGGTTTGCAAGGGACCTCAACTGGGATGGTCCCTTTGGATGAAGAGGGAGTTTAGGGAACTGGTTGTTTAAACAGCTGCTCTGTAAACATCCTCGTGCACTTAGTCTAAAACGAAGGTCAACTGCCTTATCACTCCATCTCTGTTCTCTGTGTTGGCTTACACTCCCTGTAGGGCTGATTTTAAAGGTTTCTATTTCAGTTCACAAGGCTTTGAGCAGTCATACACCTTCATATTTCACCAAGCTGATTACCCCCCTGATGCCCTTGCTCACGCTCCTCATTCTTCAGAGGCCGGATTGCTGCAGGTGCCAAGGATCCAATTATGATTGTGTGGAGAAAGCGCAGTCTGCCATTATGCTGGCGGATGAAGTCCATGGTTTAGCAATCGTATCAGACCTAGAATCTGTTTTGATTTCCCTGGCTTGCCTGGGAAAGTCACAGTCTGTCGATACGGCAGCTTTTGCGTGTACGTTTCATCTAGGTTGATTAATGGGCTTGTTGGATTTTTTTTTTTGGTTAAATTAATATAAAGTGCTCAGAGATGCATCTGCACAAAGGATGCCCTGTAGACCTAAATGAGTCTTGCTCTTGCTGCATTTAACAAGTCTTCAATATTTTAGCACCTCAGAGCTTACAGGAGCCAATTATTTTCACCTTGAAGCACTGTAAACAGGAGAAGGGTGGGGAACCCCCCCAGTGAAATAAGGGCCATTTAGGTATTCTCTGCCATCTCTGCCCAGGAGCTTGGTCCATCCTTCTAGTGGGAGTTTTGAGAGATGCCCCATACACTGGTTCATTCTGTTGACTTGACCCACGTATCACAATCCAGCTGAAGGGCACTCTCCTTTTCAGACTTTTCCCTACAGAAACACGGGCTCTGCAGAGCTGACATTTTCAGCCCATTCTTCTTTGGTGGCCCCCAGGGACTAGAAGGCGAGTTGTGGTGTTCTGGGGCCAGAAGATTGAGGCTGTTGCCTTGTAGGAACATTTCTTGGAAAACTCTGTAGAAATTGGGAAGTTTTAGGGGGAAGAATGAACAACAATGGGGGAGAACACGCTTTCCATGCAGCCTAGTGGACGCTGCACTAAGCGACCGCTCAGGAGCTGAGGTCAGTCACAACTCTGCTAAATAGTTTTATGCCTCTCTGTGCCTCCCTCTCCCAGACTTGCCTTCTTAAAGGCTTGGGGGGTAGCACCCTTCTGCACCTGCTTCTGCCCTCCCAGCCATGCTGCCCAGCGGATGAGAGATGATCTGCAGTCCTAACTATCTGCAACCAAGGTCCTTGTGGCAATTCCTCCCTCTCCTTGGAGGGCAAGAACCCCAGGCTCCCAGATCAACTTGCACATATCCTGCCTACTTACATTCCCCCGCTTGCTTCCTTGAATCAGTTACTTGCTTTCATTTTGCTTCCTGAGGTGTGGTGGTGCTGCCAACTGCTATGAAAAAGCTGCCACTTCCCGCCTTGGAGAAATCTCTCTTCCGCCACTGAAGTGAAACCCCACGTATAGCCTGCTCAGTGCCCTGGGAGGATCTACAAAACACAACAGAAGCATCGGTCAATAATCATCAGCATCCTCTTTTGATGGTCTCCAATGTGCCGAACAAGCCACGAGTGGTTTATTTCTAGCAATTCCAACTGTGCTGCCCATTTCCATGCTTTTGTGTTATTTAACTGGAGTTTTTCCGCTTCTGTGCTAAGCCCATTAGCAACCGATGAAGCTAGGGATAATTAACAAGAATCATTTCTCCCTTTCTTCATTGCATTATCCCTTTTGATGCTTGCATCCGAGGACTGCACTTCTCCCAGGCTCCCCCTCCTCCTGCCCCCAGGCTACACATGCAATGTCACTAATCTCTCCACCTTCTTCGGGTTTTCTTGCTCTGTATGTATCAATGCATCCCCAACAGTTCAGCTGTGATCTACCAGGTGCTGGGTAAGGGAGGAAAAGATACCTCCTCAGGCTTGCAGGCAATAGCTTTATTTGTACATCCCAGGACCAAATCTGCCTTTTACTAACATGATTGCATTGGACATTTGAGCTCTACTTGCATTCATTATTTCTTCTCTCTTGAGTGTCTTCTTGGTCTTCATACAGGGAGTTGAATTCTTCTAACACATTCAGATCAAGTTACATCACTGAAGGGGTGGAAGGGAGGGGAATTGTCTTTGTGGTTAAGACAAATGTGCTCTGGAGATATGGGTTTAAAATTCATGGTGCTGCTCCATCTAGTTTATACAGCAAGATGATTAGGTACTATGGCAATAAGTGCCAGAGAAAAGCCTTCAGACTTATTTATAGACTTGTATGACTGAAGTATCCTGGAGGTTAGGAACACGCACAGTTCCTGATGCCCACAGATGCTGGAACGAACAACCCTGCCTCCCCCAGAGGAAAAAGCCACAGGAGCTAGGAGAAGTGTTCCCCAGTGCCACGCTTCTACCCTATACACTCATCCTAATTACTGCCTTCCATGGCTACAGCTGGGGATTTTAATGGGTTTTCAATATTACACAAGTATTTTTATCCAAAGCACTGGGAAAGGCGAACAGAGGGAAGTCAATATTTTATTATTTAAGCTAGATGATGTGGCAGTTTAAAGACACATCAGATTATACATGGGTATACGTGATAAAGAAATTGGCTAGTAGAAAGAATATTTATAACGAGAGTCCTTCCCCAGCCTTGGAATTAAAGAAACTAATCCTGCTAAATTAAACACAAGTGGTACTAATATAAGAAACTACTACTTATACATAGGAGCTCTCTGTTACCAAAAATATGGAACATGATGTTTCCCACACATGCATTATTCATTGTTAATGTAAACAGCAGGAGGCATAATTCCAGCATATTATGTGCTCTTGTAAAAAAAAAAGTAGTTGTTCTGGAAGAGAACAGGGGAAAAAAAAACAAGCAATACTATGCACCAAATGAAAAACTTTCGCTAAATCCCAAGCCCTGTCTGCAGGGCATTACAACATCAATACCATTATCACCACACACCACGGGCAGCTTACTGCTATTAATTATGTTAGCAAAATAAAGGATCCTTTCTGGCTGGCCGGGATGGACCACGTTAAGCCATGCTGGTAAAGCTGGATAAACCTCATTAGAGGGAATTTGGCAATGGGACAGATAACAGCATAGTGCTGTCAGGATTCAGACCATTTAGAAGGAACTATGGTCCAAAACCACTGATTTTTCAGAGATCAGGAGATGACATTGTACCTTCCTCCTACTGAGGCCAGTTGATAGTAGACGAGGTGAACGCACAGACCCAGATAAATCTGTTCGCATCCTTATTAGTCATGCTCAGCACAAGCTGCTGTGCTAGGACTTTAATACTTCAAGCCAACCTTGTGACCGAGACCCTTGAGATAGTCCCCTGGCTGCAAGTTGTTGGCCTGTGACCTTTGTCCTCTGTCCTGACCAGCAAAGAGGAGAGCTTTAGCTCCAGCCAAATGCCAGGCCTCGTACTGCCCCTGTTGAAGGAAAAGGGAAGACACCAGTGGAAGCAGAAGTGGGTCCAGTTGAAGGGTCCTTGGTAGGCGTGCGGGCTTCTTGGTGACAAACGGTGTGATACGTACAGTGTGGTAGCCCTGAGTGCAATCAGGGGATGGCGTGTAGGAGGCTGGATGTTGGTAGAACCCAACCAACACTAGCGTTCGAGACCAAGCAACACAAGACGTTCACAAAGTTAAATCAGAAAAGAGCGTGAGGTCTTAAACCACTGCAAAACTATCTAGCAAAGAAAGTCCCGGGAGTTTCAGACACGCTGTTCTCCCCTGTAAGTGGGCAGGTTGCGGACCTTACATTTACAGACCTTGTAAGGCAGCAACAGGCTACATCCAATGAACCGGCAGTTTCCCAGTCCTAGTTCTCAGTCTCTTGGACGTCTTTCCACAAGTACCCTCAAGGCAATGCTGGCTTCCTGTCTCACTGTAACGAACGCTGCTCTGAACACTGGACAGAGATGTAAGCAATGTTATTTTTGAATACAATATCCAACATAAATAGAAGTGGCAAAGTTCCAGCCTCAAAATATAACAGTTTCCAATAGAGCAGGGAGAAGCGTTCAAAGAATCTTTTGAACAATCCATTAAGGCTCCTATCAAGACAAAGGGCTTTTTACGGCGACACGGACATAGCAGCCTCTTTAAACTCATTCACAGAAATAGACGAGGCAAGCATTTTCCTCCTCATTTCCTTCGCTTAGATTCAGCCCCTCCAGAAAAAGAAAAAAGGAAAAAGAAAAAAAAAAGAACTGTTGCAGTTTCCACAGCCTGTGGGAGCCTCAGAAAAATGCCGCAGTTTTTAAAGTTTTGACAAATCCCTCATTGAAGACTCCCAAATCTGCTGCACGTGCCCTTCAGTCAGTTCACAGCTCAAGCGACGCGGCTGCTGCTGTCATACACCCGCAGTACTCAAGCTAAGAGCAGCCAGCTCCCTGACCCTCATTCAGGCATGCTAGAGCCTGAACGTCAGCAAGCCTTTTCGGTGGTTAAAAGTCTGTACTTTTGCCTCTCTGCTCATCAGCCTTTAAACACCTCTAGCCTTTGTAACAGCAGCATCCGCTTCAGATCTTTCATTGCAATTTCTGCATAAGTTACAGCTTCCCTAGTACACCCTTCCTTTCCACTCTGCCTTACAGATACGATTTCGTAGCATCCCACAGCAGGGGCTGAGACACCTCAGGCAACAGATTCGTGTCCAGGAGGAAACAAGGAAAAAAGAAAAAAAAGGGGCAGAAAGAAATGAGCTGGGCCCTGTGATGAGATTGTGTGCTGGTTAATCTGCACTTTACGTTCAAGGGCTCCTTACAGAACTACCGATTTGATCTCTTAGCAGTCTGAAATACGAATGGGCCAAGTTCCTGACTCAGCCTTCAGCACAACAGAAGAGTCGTATTCAAGCCAAGAACAGAGGCAGCCAGCTGAAGAGGGAAAAGGAAAGCATTTCAGATGCATCTGAAGCGTCTCCAGACACCAGCAGAGGATGATAGGAGGAGGAAGGAAAATCAAGGCCGTGGAAGTAGTACACATCCCCCACAACCAGGAACTCAGCATGCCAGGTAGAGGCACGTGGAAAGAGGCCCTAACATAAGTTTTCTTTATCTTAAATCTGGCAACTTCTCCAGAGTCTGGAGGAGAAGTCTTACTTCGTACACTAGTCACAGTCACCACTTCTAGAGTGCCTTTATCTGAGGATTCTCACACATTTACACACTTCTATTAAGTCTCTCCATGACTCTGGAGAGGGGATTTTTATCCCATCTTACTGAAAGATTGAATGAATGCACAAGTTAAGTCTCAGTTTCCATGAAAATGAGTCTGAGATGCAAAAACAAGCCCCCAGAATTTCAGAAAGGCTTCCTCTGTTGGGCGATGATGAGCACTTCTGAGCACCTGGCCTGAAGGGTCACTGCAGGGGCTCCTGGACAGAGAGCTCCCTTGGAGCTATGGAGGGTGTTCAAGGCCTGCAGGAAGCCGAGAACCTAGGCCTGTAAGTGAGTGCCAAGAACTAGAAGGTCTGGCTCCCTGTGTCACCTAAGCTCACACAAGCAGGGTGGCATTGGCACCAGAGCCCTGGCTGGAAGTGTTACTGTTCTGTACCCAGGACAGTTTGTGCACAGGACAAACTAGCGACTTGCAGGCTATTCTATGTTTATTGCATCAGTGCAATCAGATCTGTCAAATGGGAACAGGAATTCAGTTGTCATCGTCGGCTCCCCAAGGAGGGCTGGGCTGACTCAATTAGAAGAGGTACACGAGTATTGATTAATGCCAAATCTAAATTGTCTCTCAACTACATAGTGCACTGATGGGTTTTCACCCCCTCTGGGTTAGTCTTAATTTCAAACAAACATGATCCTTGTTGTTCCAAATGCACAATACAAATTGACTATATATTAGAGCTTGTATTATCTCAGTCCCCACTGGCCACTGATGAGCTAGTAATTCTGAAGTCTGACTTGTTCGCTTTATTTTCTTAGCACTCACAGCTTTCCCAATCCTTCCCAAAAATGCAGTGTTATTTTTAGTTGCACCCCTCTTCCTGCCCTGTGCACCTTTGGGCTGCATTGCCAAAATGGCTGGCTCAGCTCCAGTGATTCCCCCTACCCACACACACACACTCTTCAGGAGAGCTGCATGCATTTATATTATTTGCAAGCCTGTGTGCACTGTTTAGGCACCAGGCTCTGCTTAGGGCTGCAGAGAGAGATACAGCATCCCCAGAGAGCGCTTGGAAGGATAATACTGAAGGCAGATCTGCTGCTCTCTGGTGGAAAGGGAAGGGCTGGCATATGCTGCATTCTTCAGGTGGTGCTACCTGGACATCAGGTGGAGAGCAGGATGGGATGCAACTCCAAATCCATTTGTTCATCCACCCCCACTTTGGGCAGCTTTATACCCTGGGAGAGCCATCTGCTATTGCTTCATACCAGTCAGTCCCCTTGACTCGAGTTTTGGGTGTTCACCATCCTTGGAAGTCAGGCTGATTATTTAGGTACCTCATTCCAGACTTCAGCATATGTCTAGAGCAGTGGTTTTCAACCTGTGGCCTGCAGACCCCTGAGGGTCCACAGACTATGTCTAAGGGATCCATGAAAGATGACCACGACGAATCAAAAGTATGTGAATACCCACACTGAAAATTCAAAGGGGTCCACATCTCCATTCAAAGTTTCCAAAGGAATCTACAGGTGAAGCAGGGTTGAAAGCTACTGGTCTAGACAGCTGTGACAGATCTACCTGATCGAGCTTCAACACTTCCAGGGGCTCAGGAATCCTCAATTCCGATGGGTGGAGCCAATCCACCAATCAGGAACAAGCTGGGGAAAGCAGGCACCACCCCTTTCCTGAAGGATTGTGGAACGCAGCATGGCAGGTCTGCTGGACTTCAGGGGCAGAGCCCCTAAAGCATATAAAAGGAGAGCATGCTCGGCACGCTGTACAGAGAGACGCTCCAGACAAGACCGTCATCAAGACCCCACGTGAGCCTCCACAATGCAGGGGTTGGCGTACAGCCCTCAGGTGCTGGGAGCTGCTCAAAGTGGCTTGAGCCTATGAACCCGACAAGCGGCTGGGTGGGGCAGTATGCGGATCAGCGCACGGAGAGCTGGCCCTGGGAGCAGCTTGAGGCTGCTCAGGCTCCACATGGTGCGCAGGTCAGTGCACAGAGGGTCGACCTTGAGAGCAGCTCAAGGCTGCTCAAGTTAGCCCCGGCTCTAGGCCTGGTAACTGAAGCCCCGCAGTGTGCCTCAGCATTAAACTAAGAGAGCCCCAGTGCCCAGAGCAGGGCCCGAGAAAGGGAAAGACCCCCGGTGGGAAGCCAGGAGGGCCCAGAGCAGGGTACCAGGCCATCCAGAGGAGCCAGAGGTACAGCCGGAGAGGGGACGAGCCTTGTCTGCTTCAGAGTGGGAATGCGAGTTGCTGGGAAAGCGGGTCCCACTGGGGAGCTGGGCTTGGGAGAGGAGGGTCTACAGCAGCCACCCTCCTCCCTTTTGGCGGGGGGGTGTCCATGTCCAGGGGCCTAATGGGGAGGAACTCCAGGGAACACCCTGCGGAGGTGCTGAGCATACCTCATATTTTGTGATTGGTTTGCTTTGTCTTGTTGAGATTAATATAGTTCTGCGTGCTCCTTAAGGGAGTTCATATTAGTTTACCTGTTTTCATTACCTATACATGTTTACGGTCTATTATCAGAACTTACCTATATTGTTGCCTGTGTCCATCTGTTTCATTGCCGCCTCAACTTACCTGGGCTTATCCGAGTTGATGCTCTTGTGTTTACTGTGTTGATGTCTTAACTTACCTGTTCCAGGCTGTTAATGTTCATCGGTGCAGGGAGGGGGGCGTAATTAGTGCCTGCACTGTAGATCCCCTGTACTGAGTTCCCAGTTACCTGTTCTGTTCTGCAGTCCCTCGAAGTGGTACAATGTGTTGGTTGCAGGTTACTGAATATAGTGTCACATACCAATTCTACTGTAAATATTTAATGTCTCTTATTCATATTTATATTGTATAGCAATAAATTTGTATATAGTTGAGTGCTTTATCCCAGCCTGGCTCTATAGAGAAAAGGGGGAACTTCTCCCCAGTGGCATGCTGCTCTCACAGCACTTTTGCTTGACCCCCCACCATCCCTTCCACTTGCGGGCAGGGCACACCCCTGGGTGTACCCAGGCTACACAGCTAAAGTGCTAACCTAACCACATGGAGACTGCCTTGCAGAAGCAGGTGGACAGGGACAATATTGGACTCTCTGCAGCTTCCACTCACGTATTGCCCCGTCCCACTGTCCATTCACACAAGTTTTCCCCCTCCTCACCCCTGCAATAGCTTCTATGAATCTTGAAACGCTCGAATACTCCCTGCTTGTGCAGAATAAGATTTGGGACTTGGAAGCTTCACGAAATGCCTAAAGATATTAAAATCCTCCATCTTCCCCTTGGCCGAGGAAGGAGGAAGGTCAAAGTGTTTGTGTGTAACAGCTAGATATTAAATCATTTCAGATTTACAGCCTCCATTGACCTCTTTTTGAAAAGCAGGGTCTAAGTTTGTCCCAGTTCATGCTGTGGAACTCCATGGGGGCTGTGCTAGTTCATAGGTCAGGAGCAAGTTCTTCACCATTTAGGATGTCAGTTGCTGCTATTGGAAAGAGATTGTGCATCCTTCCCTTGGGAGGATCCTACTGAATTTTACAGTTCAGCTGAACTCTCTTCCCAGTCTACAGTTAGCATTTTTCACTGAGACAACTCTATTAAGTACATTATTATAGAGATGTTTGCAGCAAGATTGTCAAAAATGGCAGAGCGGGGGGTGGGTGCTAAATATTTCCCCATCTCAACAACTGACCCACCCTGAATGCACTTATAACCTCGGCAGGAAGCTGTATGTATATCTGTTTCCAGTCAAACTCACCCCCACTCCCGCCCCTCAACCCAGATGTCACCTGTCCCTCTACCTAGCCATTTAGGATGTCATCTTAGTGTTCAGCTCTTTCCAATGCCAATAGCTTTCAGTCATTTGAGAGCTGTTGTGCTTTAAGCCTGTTGTGCTTATTTCCCTTGCTGGAAGGACTATCATCCAGAAGTGCTGGCTTCCTTTCCCCTTGGGAAGCACTTTAAGGTCTTTCCTATAAGGCAGCCTCTGGGAAAGGAGTGTGTTAATACTAAATGGGCATTTAAGAGTAGGCAGAGAAAAGCATGAAGCAACTTGTGCAATGGTGTCCTGTGGACACAGAGTCAGGTAAGTACCCAGGGAGTCCCACAGAAATGGAGCTTAGTGTTCAGGGAGTGGGATAAAGGGGGCTTATTATCTGGCAGAAGGGCCAAGGTAACTGGCTCTCACTTCCCTTTCTCTGAAGGCAAATTGCAAAGAGCTTGCTTTCCACAAAGGCCATCTGCCAAGAAAGTTTCCTCTGCAGGCTACCTGCCAAGATATGTTTCTTCATCCCTTGAAGCCACCTGTCAAGGACACCTGCCTGCCTTCCCCAAGGGCTAGTTGCAAAGGGTGCTAGATCCACCTATGGCTACGTGCCAAGGTGTTTTGTTTCTCTAAGGCACCTCTGCCAAGGATTAAGTTTTATATTTCTAAGGGTACAAAGGCTTCCAAACACTTCTCCCTGAGACCACCTGCAAGGACTTTGGCACACCTTTCCCTAGGGGACTGGGTGTTTCAGTGATGTTGGAAAATGCGAGTGGGTAGCTGGACATCCAAGCACAGCCTGGCAGGATAAGACACCCATTTCTGTTCCGAGGAAAAGATGCTGAGCCAGCTTCTAAGGTGTGGGGCCTGCAGTTTGCATTGCCCTGCCAGGGCTGATGGCAAAGTGAATTCTCTAGCCTGCAAAAAATTGGCATTTAAAGGGGTTTGTCCTAAGTCAGGAGTTAAAATAAATCCCCAAGAACCTTTTGGGTCAAATTTGAACCCCTTTTATAAAAAATAGTTTCAAAATGGGAAGGGGAGGGGGAAGTGTTACAAGTGTATACAACATGCCAGGGACTAGGAAAAGTGGCAACATGTGCTTTTCGTACAGCCCTTGGACCACATCTCCCATGAAAGGAATTTGACCCATTGCAGCAAATGCGAGGGTGGGGAGGATGTGTAGCAAATAACATGCCCAGCCCTCTCTGCAAGTCCATCTCTTTCCATTTACAGAGAAGCGATCATTCCCATATGTGTTGTCTTTTAGAAATCCAGCATTATTAAAATAACTCTCAAATTGGAAAAGAAGTGAAAATATTTCAATTTTCAAGCATGGATGGTCAAAGTAAAAGTCAAGGGAGGCTTTAAGAATCCCAGGTGTTGCTTAACCTGTAAGCGGAAAGAAAATGTATAAAGTAGTGCAGGGAAGAGGAATACTAAATGAGGGAAATTCTTAGGGGAATCAAAATTTGGCTCATCCGCAAGTCAAAGCTGCTGCAGTAGAGGAAGGGGAGGCTGGGCTCAAGAAGATGGGAAAATTGGTGGCTTGCACAGCAAGAGGAAAATCTGAGAAGTCTTTGGGTCCAGCCTGGAGGGAGAATAGCTCCATTTACTAAACAGCCTTGGCTACATTTGCCTGTAATACGGGAGCAGTGACGTCAGTGGGGTTTTGACAGGGATAGATTTCTCTCTCTGTATTTCTGAGATGGGCAATAAAATAAGCTTCATCCACAGGCTCCCTAGTGGAATTTTACAGACTCACGGAGGAGCAGCATGCCCTGCCTGCGAGCTTCTTTTGCATAAATACTCAATGCCACCTTCATTAGCCCAGGCTCCTTTCCTACTCTCCCCTTTATCTTACTGAGAAAAAAGCAGCTGGATCATGGAAGCTTAAGGCAAGCTGCTGAGCTCAGGGGTGTAACAGAATCACTGCACAGCCCTTTCCCCCACCAGAGACCTGGCTTCGGAGCAGGAGCTGGTGGCAGCCGCAGTTTAGTTTGTACTGGTCACAACAGAACGCAAGTCACCTCGCACACGGATGTGATTAACAGGGAGTAAGGCATCCTGACCCTGCTACTATGAAAGACAAGGGCAGGTCTCACAAGAGAAGCATTTGGAAGGACTTGGACCTAGACTGGGCAGTGGCCTATTACTAGAACAGCAGGCAACAGCACCATCAGGGCTGAGATGTGTTACCAGAACGGAGCAGCAAACTCATATATGCAGGGGGTCTCCGGGTACAGGAGGTGGACAATTTGGGACCAATAATGGGAAACAACTTTGCACCTTTTGAGCACCGCATCAAGTCCAGCACACCAGCAACTAAAAGTTATTTCTCTCCAAGGACCTCAATGAAATGGATGGAAAACGCACTCCGACAGCAGCTCACAAACAAGTGTCTCCCTTTCGCAAGTCTGCCCCTCATCCCCCAATTTCGGTGCAGGCTGGGTGTAACCTTACCAGAAAAGCAGCACTGAAAATGGAGACTGGCACATGGACTCACCATCCAGGCTGCAGGCCCATACGCTGCCTCCATACCCCCTTGCTTCTAGCTTTACTGCCAAGCTCACCATCCTCCAGCAGGGCTCTAACCAGAGCTTCAGCTCCCAAGTTTCTTCCCAGGAGCTCTGGAGTCACCATCAGCCGTCTTATGCAGTCTCAAGTCCTTTGGCTTTGACCAATGAAGAGGCCACGCATAGACTACCTGCTACTGCTCTGGTAAGCCTCATTCTGTATCACCCACTCCCAGCCCAGGATCCCTGGCCTCATTCCTTTCACCTGGGAACAAGGCCAAGTCTGGCACAGGTGCAATTTAGCTCCCAGCTCCTTAAAGGACCAGTTTACCCTGTGACAAATACAAGACGCTTACTGTGCCATCTCAAGGACACCTGCCCCGCAGAGGCCTAAGCTCTCTGTGTTTGGTGGATAAGCAGAAGCTCTAATTTGGCTTCCAGATCATTAAGGGCATGGCCATGGTGCCTCCAAACTGCACTAGGGAGCACTGCTGGAATACACAGCACGCCAACCCCCTGCACATTACACCGTGAGGCAGATGTAACGTCCCCGTCTTCTAGCGCTGCTGGACATGTGCCTAGAAGCATGTCTAAGACAGCAAGCTTCTTGGCATGCTCCCAGCGTCACCTGCAAGTGGCTACACCTCGACCATTCTGGGGTGTCATGCACGCAGGTGGGGAGGGCTGTGGATCATTGCAGTGTCCCCCAGCACAGCCCAGAGACACTTTGCAGAAGGACACTGAGCTGTAATGCGGGTCTCAGCTGCTTTCTGAAGCATTGTTCTGTTTGAAACCATATTTCACGGTGTGTAACCGTGACAGTGTTTTCTGAAGGAGGCCAAACACGTGGGAACATTTCTCACTTCTTGAAAGTTAATGGCTGCTCCTCTGCACAGGTTTACGATTTAATTGAAGAATGGAGAGCAAGAGAATATATGATGATTAATAGTGCCATTAATCCTCAGGACACAGCACTGTAGTACTGCCCAGGGCCTGCACTAATGCTTGATGGTATCATCCAAGCCAGCCAATGACACAGGGAGTTGAGGGCTGGGGGGCAAATCAAACAGTTAAAAAGGAGGGTGGGAATCCAGACTGTGTTCCTGTTTGGATGAGGGCAAATCTAGAATAACTGTCCTGCCAGCATCAGCATTACTGCACATTTACCCCACTGTATAAGGCAAGGAATTTTGTCCAGGGCCTTCTCTATAATGAACATTTTCTCCACCATCTGATCTTTTCTGTAAGCTACAGGAAAGCTAATTTATAGGCATTTACTTTGCCATGTTTGCATGGATAGGAGACATAAATACACTTTCTTTTTAAATGGACGTCATTCTGCAGTACTGACCTATTCTTTGATGTTCCCTGTAGCAGCACAAGGAGTTTTGTTAACTGTTCTCCCTTGGTTCATGGATCTCACTCTTATCACAATGGCAAAATTCACTGAGATAGCTCTGAACCGATGTCCCAGTGCAGTGTGCAGGTAAAGAAGTCATCTTTTCAATAAAATTTTACCCGAGGTTATATGAGCACTTGTAGCCAAGTAGCACTTTTTACAAGAGGTAATCCTAGTGTCTTGGCTCTGGTCCAGTTTGATTAACAAAATTCTGCCAACCTGAGTTCCTCCAGCTTGCATACTATGTTCTCCTTTGGTTTTGCTTAGTCTTATGTACTGTTCAAGAGCTACCATGTTCCATCCCTGAGCTGGCTGCTCTTCACTGATGTGTAAAGTGATTTTGAAAGTGCCACAGGACTCTTTGAGATGAAAGGCACTATATAAGCCCAAACTATTAATAATAAATGCCTTTTAAAAAGATATTTGCATTTTACTTCACTATTTAAAATACAGGGCTAGGAACTACTGAGTGTCCTCAAGCAGATTATTGGCTAGACCTTCCCAGCCCATCAGAATGCAGGGAAGTGTGTTTTTCTGCTATAATCAATACACAATAACCAACAGCATCCACTTATGGTACAAATAAAAGGGGAAGGCTATAAGGATTCCTTCTGCTGGAGAAAACCCTGGTATCCAGCCACTGGAGCGAGGGGAAGAAGTGATCCAGACCAGCTCTCTGTCACACTAATAAAGCTGTCTCATAACTGTAATGGAGACCTCATGTATCTGCTGTGACACTTAGCAAATCCAGGCATGAATAAATAACTGAAGTCCAATTGAATTAACCTCCAGCTGATCAGCACAACTAAACAAATTATCCCAAACTCTGAACAAGATTAGAAAGACCGGAGCAGGCTAGATTCATGTGGTAGGAGGGTCAATTCAGTTTAACAAGTTTAGACCTAGCCCCACCGCGTTCTTTTCTCGGTGTTTCAGGGCAAACTTCTCCCAGACTGCTCTTGGAGAAACTGGAGAAAGGATTACATCATATGAAGGATGACAGTGGCAGTCCAGCCTGGAGTCACCTGAAGAAATAAAACAAGTTTTATAAGGAGAGAGAGCAGGTGGGGAAAAAAATGTTTCACAGTCACCAGAAAATAGAAAAATGGCATTGATTTCCTAGTGAGAAATTCCAGCTTGGTGTCTAAGAGGTTTAAAGAGATTGTATCCACTCAACCCTCCTTTTCCCGTTAAGCACAGAGACCACCTGCAATATACAGGTGGATGCAAGAGGCTGGATCCCAAAGGGATTTCCTATTGGCTAGCTCTAGGCAGGTGGCTGATCAGCACACAGGTCGTCTGGAATCCTATACTTAGGACCCTTATTCTCCGCGTGCATTGTAGATTACATAGTCCCCCAACACAGGACTCTGGAGACCACTCCAAGAGCCAAGACACACATTGCAACACCCAGTGCTGAAGTCCCACAGTCATAGTTAGAGCAAGACATCTGCATACCTTGATAGTCCTAGGCTGGAGTCCTGGAAGGCAGTGCAAAGGTGGCATTAGAGCATTACAAACAATGCAGTTGCATGGGGCACTGACGTGGTCAAAGCCCCTTGTGACATAGTTACATTTTGGTACGGTTGTCTACTAGAGAGCACTGGTCCCAGGCTAAGCCTTTGCACGGACCCCTGTCGCTGAGACAGAAGGTGTTTGGTCTCAGATTCCCCCAGCACCAGTTAAATCCTGACCACGCCACCAAATCAAATCAGTGCTGGCGCCCGTCTCCCCACAATGTTCAGGATGCCTGTGGGGTTGACTGTGCCACTAGGCCAGGGCATCTGAGATAAAAATTCTGTGCAGGGGTGGCCTCGTGACTGCAATCCTCGTGACCACACTGGGACACCAAGTCTCACACCCAACCCACCAGCGTCCATCCCATGATACCATCTGACTCTTAGAGCAGCGCATCCTGGGAGACCATTTGAATGCTACCTGTTCTGCCCATTTGCTTCCAACTCCTCCTTCTGGTCCCTGTAAACCATGAGGCCTCAGGATGCAAGGGGCAAGATCCTATTTCACATATTGGGTATCTGATGGGACTGGGTGTCTTAAATATAGTCCCCTTCAAGTTCTTGAAAAACCCTTAATGCAAAAGGTAGTTGGATCCTCCCCACTTTTTGTGACTTAGCCTTGAGACAAAGGTGCATTAGAAAACTAGATACATTCATGTTTATTGGGGACTTGAGCAAAGTGGGATATGGTCACACTTAGAGATTTAAGTGCTACTTAGATGCCTAATAGGTAGAACAGGTCTGGTCCAAGGGATCTACTTCGCTCCACTGTCCCGATGGAGCTCCCACTGGCTCCATGGGATGGCCACCATCTGTACATGTTTGTGTGGGGTGCTCCATTGTCCCAAGGGGACATGAACAGTTGCACGAAGGCGTGATGGGACTGTGTTACCCAATGTCCTGTGGCAGGAGCCCTGCGGAGCACAACCGGCTCCCTCTCTATCGGGAAAGGGAGTAGTATTCGGCATATCCTGTGGGGTGCTGCCTGCAGAAATGTTTCCCTTGGGCCAATTCTGTTTGGCTGTTACAGCTCTGCAGCACTCCAGCACCGGAGTCGGGGCACAGCCAGGTCAAATGCATGGAAGCCTGCTCATTCAGCACTGGAGACAGCCACAAACTGCATGTCAGAGGGGGAACGAGGTACCCTGGCTTTGTGTGCTCCTGGAGTGGGAAATTGCAGTCGGAGCCATGACACGCATTAACGCTGGAGGATGAACCTGCTTGGATGAAGGAACAGGAGAGCTCTGGTTGCTTTGCTGTGCTCAGCAGCCCAGGATAGCTGGAAAGCTTCCCTAAAGCAGCAGCTGGGGGTCCCCTGGCCAAAGGGAATCCCTTGGTGGCATGAAGTTAAGGTTGCCAGTTCTACACCTGCTCTTCCCCCTTCCCTCGCAGGGAATAGTTTGGGGACAGAAGGGAGCTGGGCACTCTGGCATACCCTGTCCAGCAGAGTGGTCCTCAGGGGATTGTTCCACTCTAACTTGTTTATGGCAGAAGCTAAAATGACTTCTGGGCAGCTTCAGCATCAGGGAGGCATAATAATTTCCCCCCTCGCCCCGGCTGTTCAGAAGAGAGAGCAGCAGCACCTGAGGTTCCAGCCCACAGTACGTACTCAGAAGCATAAAGATACAAGAGAGAAATCCAAAGCAGAGAAGCAATAACCTGTAAACTAATAAACCAACCAAACGCTTTGATAGCAAGGTTCTCCCAAGAGCAGTGATTATTAATGGATGTCCTGAAACATCACGTGTATAGCTTTCTAGTGAAGGAGAAAATGTTTCCAAGGCGCTGTGGGTCTCAGGCTTCAGCTTCATAAAATCTTCATATTTTATATAAATCCAGCACTTCCAAAGCTCCCCCCTTCCAATCCACAAGTGCATGCACACATATACAGTCATTTAAAAAGAACTCTGCTAAGAAATCATCCAAATAAATGTCAAAGAGATAAAACTACAATATTGTGTGAAGTCCCCCTGTGGGAATAAGGGGATGTAGTGTTACCAATTCTCTATAGTGACACACCACAGAATATGTTTCCTTGTTATTGAGGGCAAGTTACTGAAAGGAAGGACTCTTGGGATCTATTCCAGCCTCTGTCAGTGACTTCCAGGATCCTCTGTGAATTGCTAAATGCTTCCGTGCTTCAATTTTCCCAACAGGAATATGGGGATATTAATAATTTCCTATGTCAGAATGGCGTTTGTGTAGTTTAATTCCCTAATATTTGCAAAGAGGCTTGAGATCTCTGTAAAAAAAAAAAAAGCTACTATATATGTGTAAATTATTATCTGCAGGGGTACATGTCCTTATCAGCCATCCAAGTACAAGAAAGTCAGACAAAAGCTCGTAACTTCCTTCTGACAATGCCCTGGTGCATGCCATCACGTGTCCCAGTGGTCACTGGATCATGTGGAATATAAAAGCCTGCTACTTGCTGACATTTACTCCTTTCGGTCATATAAGAAAGGCGCATCTTTTTAGTGCAGGATCAAGATCCAGGGTTCAAAAACCCCCAGGAGTCTGTCTATGCGTGGTCACCATTTGTTACGTTCCCTATCAGACTTTTCACAGGCTGGTGAGAAGGTGGCATTTACAACGGATGCAAAGGGTAAAAGCATCCTTTCTGTTCCCAAGTCAAGCTCCTCGCTGAGATATAGATGGGATCATGGGAGTGCTGTTTCCCCTCTATAGGAGCTCAAGTGGATTCCCTCCCCTCACCATCCAGCCCTGTATGAAGAACAACAGGGGCAGAGGCATCCCAGGAAGGATCAAGCCCTCTGTTTTCTTAAAAGGAAAATTCCTCTCCAGAGAAGGGTGAGTGGAGGTAAACTTTATTTTTGTGGCAGGTTTTACTGACAGGAGCTGCCATTATCTCAGTCAAACAGGCAAGCCCTCAAATGACTGTGGTAAGCAGGAGAGAAATGTTGGTTCTTTGCCGTGCTAGAAAACAGAGGATTTGCCAGATTGCAGAGAGTAATGATAAGGTATCAAGTCACTCCATTCTCATTAACCCAAGGAATCAACTCCGAGCCTGTCAGAGACTTTCCATGGACCTCTGCTACCCTCTAGCGGCACGCTGAAGCACTCAGCTAAAAGTTTCTCTGCTGGATTTTTGAAGTTAACTTCATGCAAAGTTTCATTTACACTTTTCATCCGAACGCAACCCAAAACATGAGACCAGCAAAAACATTTTGCCAGCTAATTCAAAATTCAAAGTCTTGTTAGCAGAGCCAAAATGGCAGGGGATGCACATGGATGGAAAAGAAAGGAGAAATAACTGAAAATAAAGCCTCTTGGTATATTAAAGTATTATGCACCAGCATTGAAGGTTGCACTGGCCATTCTTTAGGACGTACTGGTCTTCAGGGCTTCGTATCTATCCCAAAGCATTACTCCGGGGTAAACAAGTATCTGCATGGGAAAAGTGAAAAAATGCTCACAGCTCTAAATCACAGACACACAAACAAGTTAATATATTATGCATAGTGCATTTTAATAGATATTTTTGCCCTCTATATAAAGGATGTCTTTCTTTCCTGTTGCAAAAAATCTGTGCTGTAGGCTGCCAACTAAACAAGCTAAATTAAATTAGAACTTTTGATTTGCTCAGGAAATGTCATTAGGCACATATGGAAGGAGTTTTAATTACTAAACATGACCTGAATGTTTCCATTCAGAGAGCTACGATCCATAAATGGCAGCCATGCTGGCCTACTTAACGAGAGATCAGGACAATCAAAGGACAAGATTTCCCAAATTTGCATCTGACCCCTTGACTCCAGGAGCACCAAACGGAGCATTACCCCACTAAAAAACATGGCCAAAGA
Source organism: Crocodylus porosus (assembly GCF_001723895.1). Classification (NCBI taxonomy): domain Eukaryota; kingdom Metazoa; phylum Chordata; order Crocodylia; family Crocodylidae; genus Crocodylus; species Crocodylus porosus. Next base: position 13,813,485 of record NW_017728927.1, read on the forward strand.
AATAAATGGCCAAGAAGGTGGCCCTGGGGTTCACTGATGGTTAACGAACTTAACGGTTCATTCATATCTACAGAAAAGTGCTGTTTCTATCTGTAAGCCAAACCCATGAGAAAAAAACCCATCAGCTAGTATGTGACATTTTTGTTTGGTTAAATTCCCTTTCTTGGATCCGGCTCAAGTGTCAGCTCCTACCACATCTGGCGGCAACGAACTCCACCCGTTTAGACTCGAAGGGCCCCTGGATGGACACCGGGCCCCCTTGGAAAATGCCAGCCCTGTTTCCTTTCTTTTTTTTCTTTTTTGGCCGAGAGGATGGCAGAGCAGATCGTCCACCGCAAACAACTTGGATCGACCACGACTGGGTTTCGAGCTGAAATCCCGGGAGTTATCTTGTGAACCAGGTCTGGCTGCGTCATCGTGCTCCCCGTGAAAGGATGGCCAGGTACCGGGGGGCCCGCTCCCTGCCATGGGGGTTACACGCCCGGAGGGAGCAGAGCGCGCTCGGAGCAGCCACACCTGCGAGCCAAGCAGCGCGCGTGAACCGGCCGCGAACTGACACCAGCCACACGTGCAACGTGATGATCCGACAAGAAAAATGAGTATCCAACTCTAAAACCCCCCAAAGCCAACCGGCCACGAAGTCGGGGCGGGAAGACCGTGACACGTCCGGGGCCGGTTTCTGCCCCGCGCGCACCGGGGCCTGTCCCCACGCCAGCGGGGGCGCGCGGGGGGGACAGAAGCGGCCGGTCAGACTCGAGGGGCGTTTCTTTCCCTCAGGGCCTGGCCCGGCCCGGCCGACACAGGGCCGCGCTCATGCCCTCGTACAGGGGGGCGCCAGGGCCCGCACGGAGGCCGCCACTAGCGGGCGTCGCTCCC